>NW_027203159.1:6195000-6744414 GCF_024711535.1 Dipodomys merriami | reverse complement strand
AGAATCACAAAAGAGGGTGATGCAGTGATGAGGCTAGGTTCTGGGTAGAGTTGAGGCCTTTCAACAAACAGTAGCTTTTCCCTGGGGCTAGTTTGTGTAAACCTTACAGGGCCCAGCTTGGAACCATTCTCAGGGTTTCTGTTTACTGAATTTCAATTCATTGTCAAGGGTGCTAGAGGGAGGGGCAGCCTCTAGCTCTGATTACCCAGTGAAGAAAGGGCTGGTGCCCGAGCTGGGTGACTTTTCCTTGGGTGGAGCTGAGTCTGGCAGGTCATGCCGCCTTTAAGTTCTTGTGACCTGATAAATGACTTGTTTTATTCCAAGGCCTGAGTTGGAGCTAACAGCTCTGCTGAGCTTTGTCAGTATCCAAGATGGAGATCTCTGGTACTGGGGGAGGAGGAAGGGATGGCCTTCCCTCCTCTGCTCCCTGAGAAGGAATGAGGATGTCTGGCTTCTACTCACGCCCAGTCTTGGTTCCTGGGTCATCTCTGGTCTGTGAACTGCTGGATGAAGATGTCCGCTCCTTGTCGGTTCTTGCTGGTGTTGAGTAGAATCCTCTTGCCCACTGCCTCTGGCTCCTTCATCCTGGACTCTCTGTGGCTGAGGTATGGCGTCCTGTGGTCGCCACCACCACCTCTGCCGCCACCGCGGCGGCTGCTGGCAAGAGCTCAGAGCTTTCTCCTTGCCTGGATTTTCCCTCTCTGGCCTGTCTCTCTGTTCTGTGGCACACTTGGTGTGATTCTTTGGCTTAGGACTGTTCACTGGAACTCTAAAACTGCTTTCTATGGGAGAGCTTGTTTAGACTCCAGCTTCTCCTCGGCCATCTTCCCGGAACTCCCCCACTGATTGTTTTTACAAATAAAGTTTTATTGATATCCACTACTTTCATTCATTAGCATATACTGATTGCTGCAGTAGTGGAACTAAGGTGTCATGACAGGCTATATGGCCCATAAAACCATAACTATTTATTATCTGGCTTTTTGGGAAAAAAGTGTTTGTTGACCCAATTTAGATGCTTGAAATAAAGCAGCTTTAAAAGGATGTCACTGTTCATAGTAGTGTATGCCTGTGATCCTAGCACTCAAAGATACTGAGATAGGAGGATCTCAAGTTCCAGACCAGCCTGAGCTACAGAGAGAACACTGTCCCAAAAGAAGGTCTGGCGGGGAGGGGCCAGCTGAGTACCAGTGGCTCATGGCAGATAAGACCTGAAGAATCACAGTTTGAAGCCAGCCAGGGAAAAATTTAAAAGTCAACTAGCAAAAAGCCAGACTGGAGGTGTGTTTCAAGTGGTAGAATACCAGCTGAACAAACAAACCAAGCGAGCATGAGTTCCTTAGTTCAAACTCCAGTACCAGTACCAAAAGAGGGTATAAAAATAATGACAAGCTGGGCACAAGAGGCTTGTGCCTGTAATCCTAGATATTCAGGAGGCTGATATCTGAAGATTGTAGTTCAAAGCCTGCCCACTCAGGAAATTCCATAAGATGCTGACCTCCAATAAACCACTAGAAAACTGGAAGTGGCGCTAGCATTGAGCTGAAGAGGTGAGGGACAGCACACAGGCCCAGAGTTCAAGTTCCATGACCAACAAAAAAAAAATCTGAGAATTTTTTTTGAACTTTGATCCTGGGCAATGTCCCTGAGCTTCTTTTGATCAAGGCTTGAACTCTACCACTTGGGCCACAGTGCCACTTCTGCTTTTTCTGTGATAAATTGAAGATAAGTGTCTCCTGCCCAGTCTGGCTTCCAAACATGATCCTCAGATCTCAACACCCTGAATAGCTAGGAGTGCAGGTGTGAGCCTATGGTGCCCAGCTTTTGAGATTTTTTAATGTACCTTAGAGGTTAAATAAATGTTGCAAACTTAGTCTCTGACAGAAATTCCTCCTGTCCTGTAAAATTACCACAAGCGTGGGATATAGAACCATGAAGACCTTACCTGGGTTAGCTACATTAAACAATTGGACATTGCACTTGCTTTGGTTCTTAAATACTGCTAAAATTCCTAAACCCAACATAGAGTTTCCTTCACAATCTTCATTTTTCCTTTTATATAGATTAGCTTGTACTTGAACCATGCAATTGAGCCACATCCTAAAATCTTCTTCCTAGCAAAATAAAATCTCATTATAGTATGAGTCCAGAGTTATTTAATTGCCTAAGAACAAAATACCAGGTTGAACAACTTAAAAGAAAAATAAAACAAAAACAAAACAAAAACTCAAAATTGTTCCCATTCATTGTAGGTGTCCTAACCTAGGAAAAATTACTCTTAAGAAAATTGACTCTAGGAGAGGGGGGCTATTAGGAGTGATGAATGGGTCCATTTAAAATAATTACAATTAGGTCTTTGGAGATCTTTGGTTCACATGAAGTAGTTTAATGAAGACAGACACTACTACCCTTAGCCTTGTTCCCATTGATTCTTTTGTCCAGACATCTGCTGATTTGAAATAGAATCAAATTACATCTCTTCTTTGTTGTGGAGATGCCTTGTTGAAATGGTTCCAGCAGAGGCAAGATCCACCTGGGAGCTAAGCTCTTACTGTTTTATGGCCATAAATATCCACATTGTACTGTCACTTCCTCTCTGGAAACCTCATCTGAATCATTGTGTCTCATTATTGAACAGCTTGTGATACTTCTGCTTAGCAAACTTACACATCAGTTGGTCCCAAGTCATGCCAGTGTGTGACAGAGTGATCGATGGCCTGCAGTCAGTAGCTTCTGCAGAGCAAGGCCAGGATGCTGAGAGTCCGGTCATGCTATCTGACCTAAAAAGGGAAAGAACAAAGGATATTTGAACTTGAGACCACAGAAATCCACAGACAAAGTCTGTTAATCTCTGATGATGAACTATACTCTTCCTTATCCAAGATTTAGTATGAGGTGCTGGAAAACTCTTTAGGGGGCAGTACTGATCATTTCTAGTTTGAAGATGGGGCAGGACAAAGTGTGACCCAGGAAGCTCCCCAGGGAGGGGAAGATGAATATGATGGGAGGGAGTACCTCTGTACAATTCTGTACAATGCTGTGGTTGTGCTTTGTGCAGCTACTGTAGCAGGGTGCTTGGTGAGGAGATCAGAGTTTTCTGGGGCCTTCTGGGTAGATGACAGGGAAGAACTGGGAGTGAAGTCAGAGCTTCAGGGAGTGACCATGTCACCATCTATCCTTTGCATGTGTATATTTATGTCATTCTAGTCAAACTGAGTTATGCCAGCCACACATGTACTGTGTTCTGGAATGGGCCCTGAAGAAGTCAGTAGGTCATAAACTACAGTAATCATAGACAACAGAAAACCCTGTTGTTGCTAGCCAAAAGATAGGAAAACGATTTGTCTGTAAAGATAAAAATGAAGCAACACAGGAAAAACTCCCTTCTGTGAGCAGAGACCTAATTCAAATATAGGACTTTTGCATCCAGGATACAATTAAAAAAAAAACATTTATCAAGCCAATAACCAGGAAAATTAAAACTTGAACACAAATAGAAACTCACAGATAACTCTGAGATAACAATGATATTGAATGATTTAAAACAGATTTTAAGCAGTAATCTTAAAATGTTTCAACTAACAACTTCAAATGCACTTGAAACAAATATTAAAAAACAATAGGAATTTTAAAAAAAGGAGAGTGTGGGGGGGAGGGTGTCAGTTCTGGGGCTTGAAATCAGAGCCTGGGTTCTGTCCCTGAGCTTTTTATCTCAAGGCTAGTGCTCTACCACTTGAGCCACAGCTCCAATTCTGACTCTTTGCTGTTACTTGGAAGTAAGAATCTCATATAGACTTCCCAGTACAGTTATCTTTGAACCATGATCCTTAGATTTCAGACTCCTGAGCTACGATTATACAGGCATGAGCCACTAGAATCCAGCAGAAATGTTTATTTTTAAAATAAAAATATTTTATTACCTTTAAGCAGTTGTGAAAATTACTTTCCATTTAACAAAAAAGTTTATGAATACAATGCATCTTGATGAATGCCCTCCCTTTCAACTTTCTCAACCATCCCTTCAACGCACTTTTTCCCTTGTGTTCTTAATTTTATAGGATATACATTAAACACTTGACTGCATTCTCCCTCTCCCTTTTAATAAAGAACCAAATGTGAAACAAAATTTTTGTGTGAGACAAAGTCTTGCTATATGGCCCAGGTTGATCTCAAACTTGCCCTCCTGCTATCTTAGACTCTTAAATACTGAGAGTATAGTATATGTCACCATATCTGTAAATGAAATGGAAATTTTAGAATTGTAGAGTACAGTAATCAAAATTTGCATACCTCACTTGGTGGGATCAATAGCAGAACAGAGATGACAGGGTAAAGCATTACTGACTCTGAAAATAGAACAACAGACTACCCAGTCTGCGCAACAGAAAAAAAAGTGAAAAAACATAGCCCCAAGGACTGCTGGTATGACAATAACTGATTTACGATCTGTGTCATCAGAGTGCTAAAAAGAGTAAACTTGAAAATATACATGAAAATTCCTCAGACTTGGCAAAAGACATAAACTGTAGATTCAGATCAACCCTGAAAATTTCAAACAAGAAAAACTCAAAGAAGTTTACCCCAAGATACAACATAATCACATTTCAGAAAAACAAAATCGATACCTGTAATTTCAGTACTTGGGGGACAGAGACAAGATAATGCGACTTTATCAAGAATTGGAAGAAAATAGGAATTTTAAGAAAAAACCTCCAGATAGCAACTAGAGAGAGAAATGACACCCATGACTTATGGGGGCAGTGTGAATATCAACAGATTCCATATGTGAAAGCATGGAAGTCCAAAGGAAGTGGCACATTTTTCATGCTCTGAAAGAAATAACTGTCAACCCAGACTCCATTTGTTGCAAACAGAACTGTTGTAAAACAAATGCTAAGGGAAGTTCTTCCAATACAAAGAAAATTATAAAGGAGGCTTGAAATATTGCCAATGAAACAATAAAAACTGAAAGGATGAAAATAATAGTAAATTAATATGCTTTCTTGAGGTCTTAAAATTATATTTGATGCTTGAGATAAAAATATAATTGTGATTAGTTTCTCAATATGTGGAGAAAATATCTAAGAGAATTATTATAAGGAACAGGATGAAACTAGCTTTCTATATTTCATTCTTAATAGTAAAATTTTGACACAAATAGAGTATGATATAGTGTATATGTATTATACAAAGGAACTAAAAATAAACATAAAAAACTGAATTCACTGTGGATAAGTCAAGATGAAATTTGAAAATGATCAAATAACACAGAAAAATGACAGGAAAAGGAAAATTGTACAAAAATGGGGATTAAACAAATCAATTTATAAAAATATCAGATTTAAGCCCTAAGGTACAAATAAATTATAAATGTGTCAAGTACACAAACTAAATGTGATTAACAGATGCATTTATTCCTTCAAGTGCTGGGACTTCTTAAAACCAGGGCTGGCAAGTAGTCTACAACTGAGATACACCTCCATCCCTAGAATAGATTTTTAAACAACCAAATCATACTATCTATTCAAATATAATGATGTAGGTTAAAAGCAAAAAGGATTAAAAGGATATACTATGCAAATATTAATTGAAAGAAAGGGAAAATAGTTACATAAATACAAAGAAAATTGCAGGAACAAAGGTCTTATAAGGGTTCAACTATGAAGAATACACAGCAATTCTAAGTGTATATCTAGTAAACAACAGAGCTTCAAATTTCCAGAGGCTAAAGCCAAAATAACAGAAAGAAAAAATAGACAAGTCCACATAGTCAGAATCTTCAGTACTCCTCTCTCAACATTTAATAAAGTCACTAGACAGCAGGATATAAAAAAAACTTGAAAACTGAACCCAACAGGATTAAATGGTGTTTATGGAACATTCCACTTACTAACAATAGGATATACAAGATCTTTTAAGTATACATGGAGTGTACATATACTGGTTAGCAAAACAGTGACTCATATCTATATTCCTAGTTACTCAAGAAGCTAAGATCTGAGGATCTCAGTTCAAAGCCAGCCCAGGCAGAAAAGACCATGAGGCTCTTATCTCTAATTTTAAAAAGCCAGAAATGGAGATCAAGTGGTAGAGTACCAACCTTGAGCAAAAAATGCTAAATGAAGGCATGAGACTTGAGTTTAAACCCTATTCAACTAGCACATTATTTGTTCTAGCAAATGCTTTTGGAGCAGTTACATATCCATAGGCCAAAATAATCCTTTACCTAAACCTCACACTTTATTTTAAAAAAATCACCTCCAAATGAACCATCAGAGACATGTTCTGGTGGATTCATGCTTGGAAGGCTAGCAAAATTCTGTACTAGAAGCATGGCTCAACAGGTAGAACATGAGCAATGAGCAAGCAAGTAAGATTTCTTTCTCTGAGGCCCTGAGTTCAAGCCCCAGTACTTGTACACACACACACACACACACACACACACACACACACACACACACACACACACACACAAATACACACAAATTATCAAATTAAAGTGTAAATACAGACAAACATCTTAAAATTTGTGAAGAAAATCAAGAAAAAGTTATAAAACATTTATAGGAAAAAATTTATAGGAAAAAATGTATAGGAGAAAAATCTATAGATACTTTGGGATACACAAAGCATTCATAAATCACAAATGCACCATCCACAAAAGAAAAAAACTGACAAGTTGGACATAAGCAAAATTAACCAACTTTTTAAAATTTGAGTTGGATAGATTTCCTCCATTTTTCTCAGAGCTATAAACCTATTTCTCCCATATAATAACTTCAGTCACCTGGGTATTTTGTAGAACAATGACTATGTATCTTAGATTCCAATAGGAATACAACTGGCCTTTCTGAAAATGTTCCAGCCCACACTGGGTCTTTTTTCAGGTTCTAGAACACTAAGAGGTCAAGCTCTTTCTTGACTCAAGGCTTTTGCATATACTGTTCATTCTGTTTGCAATGTTCATTAACATTTCACCAAAGCTAGCTAAATCCTTTAGGCCTAGATCTTTTATAAGTCCTTATAGAAGAATTTCTAGACCAATCAAACTTCCATAGTTCTCTTATTCTCTTTCCTAAACTTACTGATAAATAGTACCTTGTGTTAGGACAGACATCTACCTTTTTAAGTCAATACCTGGCTACTCTTGGTATAGAGGAAGGCACTTAAACTTTGACTTGAAAATGGGTAAAAAGTTACTGGATACTCCATTGGATCAGGAAAAGCTGCCTGAGTATTTTTTTTTTTTTAATTTTTAAAGGCTTTGCAAACCGAAATATAATGAGCAAGAACAATCTGGGTTGTTGATGGGGTTAGAAGTGGTCTGGAGGAAGAGAAAAGAAGGTACATTTGGGGTGCAGCTCCGTGGTAGCTAGCTTGACTAACATGCATTTTGCCCTAAGCTACAAAACTTCTTAGTTAAATGTACTCTCCTTTACCCACAATCTGCAGAAAATGAAAATATTTCCTACTACCTACAGATCTATTTTGCCTCAGTGCAGTGGCCCACAGGAGGCAGAGACTGAGAGGATCGAAGTTCTAGATCAGCCCAGAAAAAATGTTTGTGAGACCCCATCTCAAGAAAAATGCTGGTACTTCTAAGAGCCTCAACTGGGTAATCAGAGGGTGGAAATATTGCCTGGAGTTTCAAAGTATTTGGGTGTTTTTGTACTAGGTCTCAGCCCCTGGCACCATGTCCCGAGTATCAGTGCTCTGTCATGTGAAAGGCACTTATCCCTACAATTGGGCGAGATGAGGAGCTCTCAAGATCGGCCTGTCGTGCTGGTCATCGATGTCAACTTTCCTAATGTCATGCCTTTCCAGTTGCAGAAGATCACATTAAAAAATTACTACACTACACAGCCTTTATGAACATCCGTGTCCATCAACACACCTCAGTGCTCACACCAATCAAATGGGTGACGTGTCTGCGGAACTATTGTCTGATGCCTGACCCACATAGTGAACAGGGAGCGCAGGATTATGTATCCTTGTTCAAGCACCAGATGCTGTGTGACATGTCCAAAATA
The DNA here is from genome assembly GCF_024711535.1 of Dipodomys merriami. Lineage (NCBI taxonomy): Eukaryota > Metazoa > Chordata > Mammalia > Rodentia > Heteromyidae > Dipodomys > Dipodomys merriami. The sequence goes on along the minus strand of NW_027203159.1, from coordinate 6,736,384 downwards.
CTGGAGCTGCCTCTGATTCTGCAGCAGCCAGAATCAGAATCTATGGCTATCATTCACAGTAGAGGAACCACAAATCTACCATCAGGGACCCAAGAGTCCTTCTGTGGCCTTCCCCAAGTGGATCTCCCATCCAGTGCCTCCTCCACTCCCTGAGGGTCTTCCAGACCCAAGCCGAGTATCGGCCGAAGTGCAGCAGATGTGGGCGCTGACAGAAATAGTCCAGGCCAATCACACTTCTACAAGGATCGGCCGCTTTGACCTGGAAGGCTGAATTTAATTTCTTACACTTGAATGGAAGCTCCTCCCTGAAACTTAGACCCATTCAGGCTTGGTCTGAGCCACCAGAAACCATAGAAGCCTTTTCCCAGTGTATTTTGAGTATTGCCTGACTGTGTATTCTGGTTTGGGCCACGCACAAATATTCATAACTCACCCGGCTCACTGAATAGCTTCAGTATGAGTTCCTGACTGGGCTTGGGGTGGGAGGTTGTACTGTGCCTTTACCTGCAATGCAATCCCCTCTCCTACACTGAAAATACACAAGTAAGAATACAAAAACAAAAACAAAAACAAAAACCAAACGAAAAATGCTGGGAGTGGTTGATGCATGGTAGCCTGTGCCTGTTATTCCAGTTACAATGAAGGCTATAGGTAGGAAGATCTCATCTCAAAGGAGCCTAGACACAAAATCTTTGGGGGTGGGGGAAAGGCTGGGGATGTAGCTTAAAAGATAGAGCCACTGCCTAATAAGTGCAAGGCCCCAGGTTCAACCCCCAGAGCTGCTAAAAGACCTTTTCTGTCTGACAAGAGAAGACAAAAAGTTTAAACTGTGTAAATCATGTTAAGAATCATAAAAGTTTCTGCATATCAATGTATTGAGAAACATTAAAAAGAGTGTTTAAAAAATGTCACAGTTGGGCTCTTGTGACTCAGGCCTGTAATCCTAGCTACTAGGAAGCTGAGATTTGACGAGGATGGTTCAAAGCCAGCCTGAGCAGGGAAGTCCGTGAGACTCTCCAATAAACCACCAGAAAACTGGAAGTGGTGCTGTAGCTCAACGTGGCCTTGAGCAAAAGAGCTCAGGGATAGAGCCCAGGCCCTGAGTTCAAGCTCCATGACTGAAAAAAGAAACATGTAACAATGACATGTTGAGCAATTCCTTAAACATACAAAGAGATCATAAATCAGTGTTCATTTTTTAAATCATTGTTTATTTTTTTTTTTTTTTTGTTTTTTTGGGTCGGATCGTGGGGCCTGAACTCTGGAACTGAGCACTATCCCTCAGCTCTTCAGCTCAAGGCTAGAGCTCTACCACTTGAGCCACAGCGCCACTTCAGGCTTTTTTCTTTTTGCTTATGTGGTGCTGAGGAATCGAACCCAGGGCCTCAGGCATGCAAGGCAAGCGCTCTACCACTGAGCTACCTTTCCAGCCCTAAATCATTGATTATTTAAAGATTCAGTCATACTGTAATGAGCTGGAGTATTTTATCTCCTTTGCTACAGTTCCCCTGGCTTTGAATTACCAGGCAGACCCTAAATGTAGCTGTTTGTCCTAATATCCTTGGCCTCACCATCAAAGGGAAATCTCTTTGTGGTTTCATTGTGGTTGATGTCAAAGGCCCTGATTACTGGCATTTGGCTCCAGGGAGGCCCCAGGGCTGTGACTGAATGACACAGGAAGACACCCAGTGTTTTAATCATAAGTGAGAGGCTGTGGGAAGAATCAACTTAGTGCTAGCTTGAAAGTTTGGATCAACCCAATAAACTTGCAGCTTTGCCTCTATCAGTGGCCTTTCAGGTCAAGTAAAAAGTGTGGTGTCCTGTTCTGTTCATGCCCCCCCCCCACTTCCACCCCTTGGTTTCCTGTCTCCCAAGTGGATCTAAGGCACTGACTTACCAGGTTCCCCACTTGTGCTTTGTGCTTTACTACCAAAAGATGCCAGAAGATGGTGCTGTCTGGTGGATCCCAGTAGTCAGCTGGCTCTGAGGCTGTGCTACTTCTCAGCTCATGTGATAGCTTTCCTTCAGGGCTATTCCCAGAACTAATGGGCTCATGGGTGCTGCCGCCTCCTGTTTGGTGGCTTTGTATACTTGTGGGATATTTTCCCGGCACCCCAGCAACCCAATCCACAGATCCACACTAAAGATGATATTAAGATAATGATATAAGCTTATCTGTCTGCCCAGGTTAAGCTTGCTTTACCTTCCTGATGTACATGGCAAACGAAAATGACTGGCAGTGCAGATGACAATAGAGCCATTAAGCTGTATCTTGTAAGGGAGCTGCTTTGGGGCACTGGTAAAAGAACCATTGAGATCCTCGCAGATCTACCCTACCTGGGGCTGTAAAACAAAATATTATTACAAACTATCCATTCTCTCCCTGCCTGGAAATGTACTTTACACATTCAATATTGTCACTGTTATAATTTCCAAACTTTTGATCTGAAAAATTAAATGTCAAAAGATACTGATCAATAACAGCTTCAGTTCTATTTAAGGTGCAGCAACTTTCAAGTAAAAATAAAACAAAACAACTGAGAATACTGGCCCCTAGGAAGTAGAGGAAGATATTTGAGGAGAAGCCACTAGCTGGGACCAGGAATCCCCAGAGAGTGCTGAGCAGAGTTATACTGTGGTAGTCTAGCACTTTGGCTGGAGAACAGAGCAGAAAGCCAAGCCCCACTTCCCCAGTCAGCCATGTCAAAACTGAGGTCGTTTTATTCTAAGTTGAAATAAAATGAAGGAAAAATATGTCTCTAATTTTATGATACTCAGCGCAAATAAAAATTTCCAAAATTGCTAAGCTCACTTGAGAACAAATGAATGTGCATTAAACCTGTAGTAATAAAACTGGGTCACTGTGATGTAAAATTCTGTGTGTGTGCATGCACACACGCATATGTGTGCACATGTGCGTGTGTGTGCATACATGGTGAGCATCCTGGAGCTTAAACTCAGGGTCTGGGTGCTGTCTCTTAGCTTTTTCACTCAAGGCTGGCACTCTACTATGTGAACCAAAGCTCCACCTCCAGTTCTTTGGTGACTAACTGCAGGTAAGAGGCCCTCAGATTTGTCTGCCCAGCCTGGCTTCAGATTGTGATCCTCATATTTCAACGTTTTGAGTAGCTAGGTTTACAGATGTGAACCCACTGGCTCTAGTACAAACTTGGGTTTTATAGTATCAGTTAAAAAACAGAATAAAAACATGCCAGGCACCAGTGGCTCACACTTATAATCCTAGCTACTTAAAAGGCTGAGATCTCAGCCTAGTTTGAAGCCAAACCAGGCAAGAAAGTCCATGAAAGTTTTATCTCCAATTAGCCACTAAGTGGTAGAAAACCAGCCTTATACACAAAATCTCAGGGAGAGTACCCAAACCATGAGTTTAATCCCCAGAAATAGCACGAAAAAAAATGAAAGTAGGAAACAGCTGAGCTTACCTGGTTGATTTCTATTTTTTTCCTTTCATTGAGCTGCTTGAGATATTAGCAGTTGGCATGCTTTCTGGCTTTTTTGAGTACAGTCCCTCCCAACTGCAGTAAAGGAATTGAGTCAGTATTTTCTAATGTCCAGACAGGCCACATGCCGCTATCTGCCACACCCGGATGGACCTGGGAAGATTTGAGATGGTATGGGCTGGAAAATAACTAGAGCTGGACCTGCAATTCAGGGAGTCATTTGGTCTTCAAAGGGCTATCAAATAAGTGCCTAAAGAAGGGTATGGGGTTCCTGAGGCTGTCCATGAGAACTTGTTCTTTGCTTTCAAACTAGCTTTAAGATGCAGGGTGCTGGCAGGTCATGCCTGTAAACCCAGTTGCTCGGGAGGCTAAAATGTGGAAGAGTATGACTTAAAACTAGCCTTGGCAGAGAAGTCTGTGAGATCCTATTTCAATTAACCAGCAAAAAATGAGCTAGAAACATGGCGTAAATGGTAAAGTACCAGCTGTGAGCAAGAGAGCTAAGCAACCTGAGTGAGCTTGAGGGTTTGAGTTCAAACCCTGGGACAAGAGGAAAAAGAAATTACCAGACTGGGATTACAACTCACTATAGAAAGAGTGTGGTTGAGTCACTGTGGCACAACACCTTAGGTATCTCTCCCTGCAGAGTAAAGCTGTTTGTTCTAGAATTTTCTAGCCCTTCCTTCATCCTGTAGGTATAAATGGGCCCTATGGTCAAGATCAGGTTCATGTCGGCCATTCCTTGTTATAACATTGCGAGGAGTAGCCCACCTAACATCAAGATGAAAAATTAGGATAATTATTAAGATAATTTTCCTGAACTCAAATCAATTTCTCTTTCCCTTTGCCTAGTGAGAAATAAAAATTAGATCAGTTTGAAGAGCATTCAAAGGCAAGTGTGAGGGCATACTCCATGAGCCTGTAATCCTCCATATTTGGAAAACAGGAAGATAAAAATATTCAGAGTTCAAGAACAGACAGCCCAGGCTGTCGGTATGGTTCAGTTGGTAGAACACTTTCTTACAATGTACCAGGCTTGGGAAGGGGAAACAAAGGAGGAGGCTACAATGCTTGGTAAGAAATGTACTCATTATCTTGCCCATGTAATTGTAACCCCTCTGTACAGTATTTTCACAATAAAAAATAAAGAATAATACATTTAAAAAAGAAAATATTTCTCGAGATTTCAACCTGATACTTAATTTTTAATCAAGTTCTTTCTTAGCAAGTACCAGCATAAAGAAGGTAGAAATTACAAAAAAATGTACCAGTCTCTGAGTTTAATATTTTACTGCACACAGAAAAAACATTGAATGCTGATTTTGTTATTCTCAGCCAACCTTATTGTAAAATTGTAAAATTGTCTGTATTATTATTCTCTTATTTATTTTTGTTAATTGTACATACTTGTGGGTAATGGGGTGTTGATCAATTCGGGACTGTTAACATTCCCTTCTCCTTAAAAATTTTTATATAAAATTCTGTTTGGGCCATGATGACTCACATCTTTAATCCCAGCTCGTCAAGAGGAAGAGTTCATAGAAAGATGCTAGCTGAGGTAATAATTTAGTAAGATTTCTCCTGCCTTTCAACAAAGAAAACTCATCTCACAAGACTGTCATTCCATCTAGAGATGCTATAGATAAGAGGTTGAAGCTCAATATTGCTGTCCACGCTAGCCCTGGACAGAAAGTGAGACCCTATCTGAAACATAACCTAAAGCAAAAAGAATAGGGTAACCAGTGTTTCCTTCTTGCAATTCCTAACAGCAGTGGTAGGGAGAGGGACAAGAAAGCATAACTGTTTTGTTTAAAACCTGAAAAATGTATGGTGTTCACCGATTACATCCATGGTGATAACATTCTTTACTATAATAAGAGCATCTATTTTTTTCTTGGCAGTACTAGCTTGAACTCAGAGCCTTATACTCTCACTCTTCTTTTCCCACTCACAGCTAGTACTCTATCATTTGAGCCACACTCCTACTTCTAGCTTTTTTACTAATTGGAGATAAGAGTCACACAGATTTGTTTGTCCTAACTGGTTTTGAACCATGATCCTCAAATGTCAGCCTCCTGAGTAGCTAGGATTACAGGCTTGAGCCAACAGTAGCCAACTTCATTCAGCATCTAATTATATTGCTTCTAAAATCTGTACCTTTAACATACACCAGCCTTTGGCTGGTCACAAAGAAGTCCTACTTTTTAAATGTGTTGATTTGAAGTATGTGTGGTTTGCCAATCACTCTGAATAGCTTACCATAATCTCTCTGAGATGGCAATCAAGAGCCCTTTGTGAAAAAGTCTGGTCTTAGGGCAATACTGACCTGAGAATTCTGAAACATTCTTCCATAAAGTCTACCTTATCTATGTGCCATAACTTCTTTGTTTAGCCTCTCAATGCCATCCTGTGAGACACTGGGAACCTTCCTTACTTCATCAACTTTATTTGAGAATTCAAATTTCTGTACCTCTTCCCCAACCCCATTGCCCTCCCCCAACCTTGCATGTGTTCCCCTGGCTTCTGAGGTCCATGGGCTTTGTAGTCGAGAAGAAACCCACACAACAGAATTTTGGTTAAATGGGTTGATTTCTCTGACTCACTCCTTCATGAGACCATGGCCATTCTTCAAATACAAAAATATTAATCATACACTCCCTCTAGCCCTTTGTATTTCAGGCCAGACTTGAGGGTGTTTTTTTGCCTTTCTCTTCCTTTCCTTTTCTTTACATCTTTTAAATTTTTCTTTTTTTCTTTCTTTCTCCCTCCCTCCTCTCACCAATTCTCCTCCTCTTCTTCTATTTCATTGCTTTCATTTATTTTTGCAGGATGAAATCGAGGGCCTAGAGTATGTGAGGCAAGTGCATCACTCCTACCTTAAGGTAAAATCTCCTTGGAAGGCCTTCAATTACACAGCAAAAAAGATGTCTAGGTGGTTATTTTCAAAATGTGACTTTCCTGAAAACACAATCATCACTGAAGGAAAGCTCAGTGGTTTTCCTTCACAGCTTCTAACTCTGGAGTTTATTTCTTTCACCATTAGCCAATGCTGTAACTTATTCTCAGCATCCTTCAGGATGGCCTTTGATATGAACAAGGTCATCTGCAGAAGTGTCAGCCTAGCTGCTGGCTTGATGCCTGGGCCAGAGTGATGGAGGGGGAAGCCAACCAAGCAGAAGGATTCTAATCCTCAGGAAGATATTACTGAGCCCTGCAACTTTTTTCCAATTGAAATGTCTTCCTGTTCAGCCCCCAAACATCTCTACTTTCTAGGGTTCTTGAACTTGGGCCAGTGGTTGTTTCTTTGTCCGTACTGTTCTTTATTCTATGCTGCAATTGATCCCAATGTCAGTAGAGCAAGCCCCTTCGGTTCCATTGGAAAACCTAAGGATAGGATGCCAGGAGAACTGAGGGAGAGTAGAAACAATGAGGGGAGAGGAAAGAAGGGAAGAGGAAGAGGGAAGGAGGAATGATTTTCAGAATTGGGTTGGTAGGGATTTCAGGCCATTTATGTTTCTATTTAGAGTGCTAGGACTTAAGTTACAGGACACTGACTACTTTGCTATATTCTTGCAAAGGATGCATATAGCTTGTCCAGAACAAAGACCGAGATGTTCTACATCTAAAGCACCAAAACTACCAATAGGAATGATATCTTGGTTCTACAAAGGATAGAGGCCTCCAGGAGAGGTGATGAAAGGGACAACATGTCAGTCTCTTTAGGCCATGAGTGAATAGTATATGTACAACGACAGAATCTTACATAACGAGTGACAGACAAAACAATTGATGGCATTTGAGAGGGGGATAAAGGGATCTGTGAATAATTTTTCTTTCCATAGCAACACCTTACATCTTCCTGGCACTTTATCTTTTCCAGTGCTTTCCCATCAGTCACTAGGGTAGACAGTCCATTGCTCACCAACAAACCTGACGCCCATTCCCATCTTGCTCCCTGTCAGTAGCCAGGTTTAGGGGATAATTGGCTAATCCAATAGAATCACCACTTGAACCAATAGAATCAAAACTTGAACTGCTTGGATCTTGGGATCCACACCAGACTTAATAAATCATAATTTTCTGGGCTAGAGATGTATGTGCCTGCCTTGCATATGAGGCCCTGTGTTTAATCTCCAACACCAAGATAAAATAATTTCCTGGCGTGCAACTCAGGCATTGGTACTAAACAAACAAAAACCTCGGTTGGAGGCATCCTTTCCCTCTCCCTTTCTGAGATTTCAGTTAATTATTGTCAACTACAACCCAAAATATTAATAGAAAATTGCAACAAAGTTAGCCTACAAAAATCAATAGCCTTTCTGTATACCAACAATCTACAAGCAGAGAGGGAAATCAGGAAAACAATCCCATTTTCAATAGCCTCAACAAAAAATTCTTAGGAATAAACCTAACCAAGGAAGCAAAAGACCTCTACCAATGGAAACTATAAAATTATGAAGAGGGGCTGGATAATGTGGCTCAGTGGTAGAGTGCTTGCCTTGCGTGCATGAGGCCCTGGGTTTGATTCCTCAGCCCCACATAAACAGATAAAGCTGGAAGTGACACGGTGGCTCAAATGGCAGAGCACTAGCCAAGGCTAGTGCTGAAGAGCTGAGGGACAGCACCCAGGCTCAGACTTGAGGCCCCACAACCGACCAAAAAACAAAATCTGAAGAATGAAACCAAAGATGACATCAGGAACTGGAAAGACTTCCCATGTTCATGGATAGGTAGAATTAATATAGTGAAAATGGCTGTACTGCCAAAGCTGATATACAAATTTAACACAATCCTGCATCAAAATCCCAATGACTTCCTTCACTAAAGGAAATAATCCAAAAATTCATATGAACAAAAGACCTCGAATATCCACAACAAATTTAGGCAAAAAATAAAACGCAATGCTGGAGATATCTCAATCTCAGACCTCAAGCTTTACAATACAGCCATAATAACAAAACCTATTTGGTACTGGTACAAAAATAGACTCAAAGATAAATAAAACAGACTAGAAGACTGAGAAAGGCATATATTACAAAAAATACAAAAACAGTTTTTCATTGGTGTCTTAAGTAGCCTGATAAAATGTCATGCAGTTCCACTCTGTCCTACATTTATTTTTGGTATTTCAATGTTTTTTGATACTAGGGATCAAACCCAGAAAATTGTACTTGTTAGGCAGGTGCTTTGCTACTGAGCTACAGCCCAGCCCTGTGCTAGCTTTATCTAGCATATCTGCACTGTATGGAATACCTGACCAATGACAGTTGAGAAAAGATGCATTGAAGCTTTTATTATAATATATTGTTATAATTATTCTATCTTGTAAGTATTTTTGTTATTCTCTTGCTATGCCTAATTTAAAAATTAACAAACGTCATAGGTTGTATGTATGGGAAGAAAACATAATATACATGTATACATAGATATGAAGTTTGATATTATGTGTGTTTTTAAACATTCATTGAAGACCTTAGAACATAAAGAAGGATCTAAGGATAAGAATAAGATGGGTACCTACTGTAATTTCTAGCAAGGGTTGAGAATTGATGATTTGAGCCACCACAAGATGTTCCCATCCCTTATGCCAAATTATCAGCCTAGGGCAAGAAATGTGACTCAGTTCTAGGCAGTGACACATAAAAGTAAATCAGTTAAGATAGGGGGGTTCTTGGAAAGATATTTATAAGCAGATTAAAAGAAAGGACATTATGCTGACTATCCACTTTTTTTACCTTTATTTTGTATCAGTGCTGGGGCTTGAACTCAGGACTTCATGCTCTGGCTTGGCTCTTTTGCTGAAGGCTGATGCTCTACCCCTTGAATCACACTTTGGACTCCAGCTTTTTAAAAGTTACTTGGACATAACTGTCATGGATTTTTCTGTCTGGGTTGGCTTTGAACCTTGCTCCTCAGATCTCAGCCTCCTGAATAGCTAGTATTACAGGAATGAGCTACAGTTTCTGGCTCTTCCCTCCTTCATTTTAACGACCTTTGTGTAGCTGGGTAAGGATATAATGCTTGGAGCTTGTGTCTTGTGTCTTGTGTCTTGTGACACTGGGAATGTGAGCTAGTGGGTGAAGTCAAGAAGATGTTAAAGGTAGAAAGAACCAGAGGCCATGGTGACTTGATTCAGGATATTGCAATTCTTCCTCTGTCCTAAAGCTCACCTATTCCATCTAGGCCAAATTATGTCTCTCCCATACAGACTATCTTGAAGTTGAATCAAGAGCATGCATGCTCAGCTGGTCCCTGAGGAGTATGGTTGCAGTGTCCTTGGCTTCCTGTTGTAAGCTTAGGGATATTTTCTTTGTTCAGGGTGAACACATATCAGTGATAAGGCTAACGGTATTTTGCAACCCAAACTAGCCTGTAAATACCCAGGATGAGTGCCTCCCAATGCTATGAGAAAGCCTGAAGATGCTTGTTAGATTATGAACACTGGAATCTAATACCACTGTCCCATCCATACCCAGCCCGGGATGACTTTTGTTACATTACCTCTCAGTCTCCAACTCCTCATTTGTAACTGGTATATATGTGGAGTGCTTACCACAGTGCATGGTGAACAGTTTTTCTGTAAGTACCCTTGCGTCTATCCTGTCCATCCGTCCATCCATCTTGTCAGTGTGTCTGCCCTTCACTCCCTCCCTCCCTACCACCCTCCCTTGTCTTTTTTCCTTCCTGTCTCCATTCCTTTTCTTCCCTCCTGTTCCCCCAGAGGAATGTTGTAAACTTTTAGAAAAATCCATTAATGGGTTAGTAGCATTATCTTCCAGGAATATAAGAATTACAAGAAACCCATAGGTTGAAAGTACACAATGCAGGAGAAAGGGCTGTCACCAAAGTCTGAGGAGCCTAAAGCTTGCACCCAGATGTCACTGCAGCCCTGTAGATGAGGCCCTATCAGCCTTCTACACAGTAGCACCGGTGCCTTTCCCCTTAGTCACTGTCACTGTACAGACTTGATCTTACTGGAGGGCAAAATCACTGTTCCCTACCCTAGACTCCAGACTGACTCTCTTTCTTATTCTCTCTCTGTGTCTCTGTCTGTATTCATATTAATATTGTACTGAGGACCTGGGCACTATTCATTAGCTTTTTTTTGCTCAAGGCTGGCACTCTACCAGTTGAGTCACAGCTGCACTTCCAGCTTTTTGCTGGAGATAAACATCTCATATACTTTCTTACCTGGGCTGGTTTTGAACCATGATCCTCAGATCTCAGACTCTTGAATAATTAGGATTACAGGCATGAGCCACCAGCAACCAGCATCTTATCTCCTCATCTAGCTAGCGTTCCATAAGTCTTAATAAAACTGAAAAGAAAGGAGCAAAACTTTCTAGGATACTATTATGTTTTAAAACAGAAAACGCTGCAGTATTAGCCCAAGGAGGAGTTACCTGAAGTAGAATTAGGAATTATTAGCTAGACTCTGCGAAGAAGTTATTACTCTATGAAGAATTTTTACCTAGACTGTGTGAAGAAGGTCCCATTTAAGGAGACAGTAGAAATTCCAAGGACGAGGTGGAAGGCTGGGGTCAATAAAACTCAAGAAATTGGCCAGATGGAATGCAGATATACAAACTGAGTTCTAGCTAGGCACCAGTTGCTCATACATGTAATCCTAGCCACTTAGAGGGCTCAGATCTGAGGGTCTTGGTTCAAAGCCAACTGGGGTAGACTAGTCCTTAAGATACCATTTCCAATTGCTCAGCAAAATGCCAGATTTTTGGCATGGCTCAACTTGTAGAAATCCATCCATGAGCAAGCAAGCTGAGTGGAGGCTCTGAGTTCAGGCCTTTGTACTGGTAAAAGAAGCAAACAATCCTGACTCTCAGGATGTTCCTTCACCCACCAAATTCAAATCATGACTCACCCCCACCGAAGAAGACAGCTAGTCAATGATGTAGATAGATGGAAAGGGAGATTGTCAACCAGCAAAAATCTTGCAATTCATATAAAGCATGTCAACAACCTTGTATTGGCCCCAAAATAACGCATGTTCCTTTGCCTAGATGCTGACTGTGTTTTGCTTGTATTCACATTCCAATGAATCTTTGCTTTCTCTGATTCTCCTGTCTTGTTAAATTTTTTTCCAAACCATAACTCCAAAGACTCCCACCACACACCATCTTTAAACACAGGCTTAGTAAGTAGAAAGGATGTTCTTGTTAATACGTGACCAATCACTCTGTACCATCCCTACTTTCTTTCTGGAAATCAGGTAAAAACAGACTTCCTAGCAATTACAGAAATCAACTTGATTTCAGGGAGAAAAACTAGTTAGCTAGATTCCTGAATTCTCTCTGAAACCCTTGCTCCATTAACTACAAAAATCTGTCCCCATAAACATCTTCAAACTTTGACCCTTGGAACCCATCCCAGGGGACTGCTGAATTACACTATAAAATAATGAATGGGAGGTTCCGGGAAGGTGGTGGAGGAGAAGCTGGAGGCTAAACAAGCTCTCCCATAGAAAGCAGTTTTAGAGTTCTAGTGAACAGTCCTAAGCCAGTGAATCACACCAAGTGTGCCATCACAGAACAGAGAGGCCAGAGAGGGAAAATCTAGGCAAAGAGACACATCTGAGCTCTTGCCAGCAGCTGCTGCTGTGGCAGCAGTGGTGGCAGCGGCGGCCGTACCTCCATACCTGAAACAGAGAGAGTCTGGGAGGAAGGACCCAGACAAGGCGGGCAAGCCGATTCTACTTAACACCGACAAAGAGTAGACATCTTCATCCTGCAGTTCGCATCCTGTACTCATACTAAGACTCGGTGTGAGTAGAAGCCTGACGTCCTCACTCCTTTTAAGGGAGCAGAGGAGTGAAGGCCATCCCCCCCAGTACCAGAGATCTCCATCTTGGATACCAACAAAGCTCGGCAGAGCTGCTAGCTCCAACTCAGGCCTTGGAATAAAACTAGAGTCATTTAGCAGGACACAAGAGCCTAATCTGACCTGCCAGACTCAGCTCCACCCAGGAAAAAGTCACCCAGCTCAGGCGCCAGCCCTAGGAGTGCTTTCTTCACTGGGTAATCAGAGCTAGAGGGTGCCCCTCCCTTTAACAGCCTTGACAATCAATTGAAATTCAGTAAACAGAAACGGTGAGAGTGGCTCCAGGCTGGGCTCTGTGAGTTTGTCACAAACTAGCCCCCAGGAAAAGCTACTGTTTGCTGAAAGGCCTCAACACTCCACCCAGAACCTAGCCTCATCACAGCATCTCCAAACTTGAGGAAAAAGCCATCTCCCTCTTTTGTGATACTCACAGCAGATATCCCTCCCATTGAACTAAACTGGGAGCAGGATCGCAAAATCCTGGGTAAAGCAGAGCATTTTTCTGCCTGTTCAAACTAAATGACTTAAGAAACCAACCGAGCCACAGGACCACAAACAGACCAGAGACTCTAACAAGAGTCTGCTTATGGACACAAGGGAGATACAGGATTTTTCCTACCCCTCTGAAAAAAATTAATAAACTTCCTTCTTCTTCTTCTTCTTTCTTCTTCTTCTTCTTCTTCTTCTTCTTCTTCTTCTTCTTCTTCTTCTTCTTCTTCTTCTTCTTCTTCTTCTTCTTCTTCTTTTCTTCTTCTTCTTCTTCTTTTCTTCTTCTTCTTCTTCTTTTGGTACCATTTAAAATTTTTTTTTCTTTTCTAAAACTTTTTTTAATTTTTAATTTTTACCTTTTTTGAGAAAAATTGTTTTCTAGAAACTTTTTTCCTCTTATAATTTTTTATTTTAGGGATACAGGTGTGTGTGCGTTTTTCTTTATTTTTTTTATTTTTAAAATTTTCTTTTTGTTTTCTGTTTAGCTCTACTGAACTTCTGATTTTTTTTCTTCCTTTCTTATCCTTTTCACATTTTCTTCTCTTTTGTACTTCTTTATGAGACTTAATTGTTGACCTGCGCATCCTCAGATAAACCTGTATTTGACTATTAGACCCTATCCCCCATTTTGTACACACTTAATCCACAAATTTATCACTCAACTCAAAACTTCTCAGACTTAAATTCCTTAATAGCAGTACTACCGCTTTATTCCTATATAATATTTTAAGTACTTTTATTTTTAATTTTTCACATCTACTTTAAATCTCTCCCCTTCTCACTATATTCATGTTATTCTCTGAATAGTTAGTTTTCAAATCTGCATAGTATTATTAATTTTTACTTTTCTATTTTTTCGGTCTCTTTTTTCCCTTTATCTTTCTTATTTTTTTCTCTCTTTACTTTCATCCTATCCAACCTACTTCCTGTTTGAGATTAGGACTTAGTTAACTCTCCCTGTGCCTTCCCACATCACTTATTTATATTTTTTACCCACATCTCTCCCTAACCTTAATAATTTCTGGTTTTCCAAATTCTTCTTTGTGGCTCATAGTCCATTAATATATAGTTGTTTGATGTTGAGTAGATGTATCTGATGAACTAGATTGTATCTGTAGACTATTGACTGCAAATTCAGACTTGGTCAATGATTGCCTTAAGATAGTATTCTAGCACAAAACTGGTGTTATTTTCATCCTTAATGGGCAGAGTAAGCCGGAAAACACAAGAAAAATGGCAAGTCCGGGTATCTGAACTCCCACTCATAATAATCAGGGGACAGAACATATAATGAATAATCCAGAGGAGAGTTCCCAAATAGCTCTACAAACACTGCTGGCAAACATGACAAATGAAAAGATTGAAAACATACAAAGGACTCAGTATGAGCGTGATAGGGAGAGAGAGGAGACAAACAAAAGGTCAATGCAGGAAAAGATTGAAAAACTACAAAGGATTCTGTATGAGCGTGAGAGAGAGAGAGAGAGAGGAGGCAATCCAAAAGTTTACAGAGGAATATCATGAGCGTGAAAAAGCTACTCAAAAACTGATACAGGATTTGCATGAGCAGCTTGAGAATACTCAAAGAGAAAGGCAGGAAGAGCGTGAACAGGCTGAGAACAGTCAAAGAGAAATACAGGAATGGCGTGAACTGGAGCAGGAAGAAGCGAAGGAAAGAGTAATACAGGAATTGAGAGAGCAACATGAGAATACACAAAGATCACTAAAGGCATTCATGGCATCCATTAACAAAGAGCTGAAGGAAGTCAGGGAGACCACAAAGGGAATGCTGAATGGAAACCAACAGAAGGAATGGGAGTCCAAGGAAACCATAACCAATCAAATAAGTGATTTGAGAATAAACACTGAACACCAAATTAAGAAGGTAAATAAGTTCATACAAAATCTAAAACAAAGTTTCAACAAAGAATTTGAAGCCCTAAAGGTGACCAATTCGAAGGAAAAGAGATAAAAAACAAAGTAGAAAGTCTTGACAGAAAGTTAGACCATGCAGAAGATCGAATCTCAGGGATTGAAGACAGCCTAGATATTATAGAGAAAGAACATACAACCCTCCAAGACAAGAAATATGATAGATCTATCCAACACTTGGAAGACACCATCAGAAGGCCTAATCTAAGGATAATGTGTGTAGAGGAGCACCGAGAAACAGAAGTTAATGGTCTAGGATGTGTATAACAGGATCCTAGCAGAGAATTTCCCAAACATGCAGAAAGACAGGCTTATTCAGATACAAGGAGCTTTTAGACATCCCACTGTCACATTATAATCCACACAGGATCAACTCAGACCAAGGAAAAGATCCTTAAAGGCGTTAAAGAGAAAAGATAAATCACCTATAAAGGGAAAACAATTAAAATCACCTCAGATATCTCTGCAGAGACACTCAAAGCAAAAAGAACCTGGAAGAATGTATGCCATGCCCTAAAAACAAACAACTACCAAACAAGAATACTGTCCCCAGCTAAACTGTCCTTCATAACTGAAGGCTAAATAAAAACCTATCATAGGAAAGAAAAATTGAAGTGATACATCTCCACAAAAACGGCCCTAAAAAAGATTCTTAAATATGTCCTACACATAGAAAACCAACAAGACCACAATAAAGGCCAAGAAACTGCACCCAAACCGAGAAACCAAAAACCATAGGAAGAACCCAGTTTTCGCAGCCCCCAAGAAGGTGGATAACATGGCAGGAACTCCCAAATACCTTTACGTCTTTTCTATCAATATTAACGGACATAACTCTCCAATTAAGCGACATAGACTGTCTAGTTGGATTAAAAAACAAGACCCTTCTATCTGCTGCCTGCAGGAGTCACATCTTGCCCATGAAAACAAACACATTTTCAATGTTAAAGGCTGGAGCAAAATCTACCAAGCAAAAGGCCCCCATAAACAGGCAGGAGTTGCAATCCTAATATCAAATAAAATAGACTTCAAATTAAAATTCGTGAGAAGAGATAAAGAAGATCACTACATACTAATTAAGAGATCTCTCCTTCAGGAGGATATTACAATTCTAAATCTCTATTCTCCAAATTTATCCAAGAAGCACTACTTTCCCTCAAACTCCACATAGATTCACAGACATTAATTGTTGGGGACTTTAAAGCACCATTCTCCCCTCTAGATAGGTCCACTCGACAAAAACTCAACAGTGAAACTGCAGATCTAAATAGCTGCATTGATCTACTAGATTTAACAGACATTTACTGAATATTTCACCCAGTAGCATCAGAATACACGTTTTTCTCAGCAGCACATGGAACATTTTCTAAAATAGACCACAGTTTAGGCCACAAAGCAAACTTGTCTAAATTCAGAAACATTGAAGTTATACCTTGCATTCTCTCTGAGCACAAAGGAATAAAATTAGAACTCAACACCAAAAGCCACCAAAGATAGTCTGGTACCACATGGAGGCTGCCCAACACACTGCTGAATCATGAGTGGGTCAAGGAAGAGATTAGAAAGGAAATTCAAATTTTCATGCTATTCAACAAAAATGAGCAAACTACCAGCTCCTCTGAGACGCAGCAAAGGCAGTACTCAGAGGCAAGTTTATAGCTCTGAGCTCCTACATCAACAAATTCGAATGATCTGAAACCAACAATTTAATGGTATATCTAAACCTCCTTGAAAAAGAGCAGCAAGATAAACCCCAATCCAGTAGATGGAAAGAAATAATTAAAATTAAACCAGAATAAAAAAAAAAAACTGTAGAAAGAATCAACAAAACACAGTGTTGGTTCTTTGAAAAAATTTACAAACATGACAGAAACTTAGCAAATCATATCAGAAAAAGAGAACATACCCAAATAAATAAACTCAGAGACAAGAATGGAAACATCACCACAGAAACAACCAAGATTCAGAACATTGTAAGGGAATACTTCTCAAAACTTTATGCTAATAAGTCTGAGAACTGGACAGAAATGGACCTTTTCCTAGCAAATATTGATATGTCAAAACTAAACCAAGATGAGTTAAACCATCTTAACAGGCCCATATCAAGCTTTGAAATAAAAACAGCAATAAGAGACCTCCCAGCAAAGAAAAGTCCAGGAACAGATGGTTTTACAGCGGAATTCTACAAGGCCTTCAAACAGAGCTCACACCAATACTCCTTCAGCTCTTCAATGAAATTGAAAGAGAAAGTTCTCACCCCAAAACCAGGGAGGGACTCATCAAAGAAAGAGAACTATAGACCCATTTCTTTGATGAACATTGATGCAAAATTTCTCAACAAAATTTTTGCCAATCAGATTCAACAATTCATCCAAAAAATCATACACCACGATCAAAAAGGATTCATTTCAGGGATGCGAAGCTGGTTCAATATATGCAAATCAATTAATATTATTCATCACATCAACAAGAGCAAGGATAAGAACCCCATTGTTATCTCAATAGATAAGCATTTGACAAGATCCAACACCCCTTTATGATGAAGGTTTTGGAAAAATTAGGAATCCATGGAACATTCCTCAATACAATAAAGGCTGCATATGGGAAAACTACAGCCAGCATTATACTTAATGGTGAAAAACTAAAGCTATTTCATCTTAACTCAGGAACAAGACAAGGATGTCCACTCTCTCCACTACTCTTCAATATAGTATTAGAAAGCTTAGAGCAATAAGACAAGATGCAAACTTAAAGGGGATCCAAATAAAACTCTCCCTCTGCAGATAACATGATCTTGTATTTAACGAATCCGATAGACTCCACTCCCAAATTACTCAAGCTGATTCAAAACTTTGGCAAAGTAGCAGGGAATAAAATTAACTCCCCAAAATCAATGGCTTTTCTGTATGCCAACAATGAGAAAAGTGTGGTTGAAATTAGGAAAGCAACTCCATTTGTAATAGCCCCACAAAAATAAAATACCTAGGAATTAACCAAAGAAGTGAAGGGCCTCTATGGTGAAAACTTTAAAAATCTTGAAAAAGGAAATGAGAACAGAACTTAGAAAATGGCAATACCTCCCATGCTCCTGCATTGGAAAGATTAACATCGTGAAAATGACAATACTTCCCAAGGCTCTCTACAGATTCAACGCTATATCTATCAAAATTCCAACCTCATTCTTCAAGGAAATAGAACAGGCAATCCAAAAATTCCTATCGAAAAATTAAAGACCCCGAATAGCAAAAACTCTCCTCAACGGAAAGAATACTGTTCGAGGAATTTCCATACCACATTTCAAACTCTACTATAAAGCCATAGTAATCAAAACAGGTTGGTACTGGCATAAGAACAAACCTTAGGACCAATGGAATAGAATTGAAAACGCAGAAATGAACCTACAGACCTATAGCCATCTAATCTTCTAATTTTAAAAGAAATAGATTGGAAGAAAAACAGCCTCTTCAGTAAATGGTGCTGACAAAATTGGTTAACTACTTGTAGAAAACTAAAGGTAGATCCTTATATATCACCCTGCACCAGAATCAACTCCAAATGGATCAAAGACCTTGAACTCAAAGCAGACACTCTGAGAACATTACAGGATGGAATAGGAGAAACCCTAGGTCTCCTTCGCTCAGACCAAAATTTTCTTAATAGAGAACCGAAACACAACAAATGAAAGAAAATTTGGATAAATGACATTGCATTAAGTTGCAAAACTTCTGCATGGCAATGGACATAGCTAGCAAGATCAATAGAAAGCCCATGGATTGGGAGAAAATCTTCATTAGCCATACAATGGACAAGGGTCTCATATCTAAAATATACTTGGAACTTAAAAAATTAAACCTCCAACAACAAATCCTCAGAAAAACAACTGCGCAATAAATAAATGGGTTAAAGACTTAAAGAGAAACTTCTCTGAAGAAGAAAGAAGGATGGCTAATAGACACACGAAGAAATGCTCAACCTCCCTAGCTATAAAAGAAATGCAAATCAAAACAACATTGAGATACCACCTCACTCCAGTTAGAATGGCAAAAATCAAGAACTCTAACAACAACAGACGCTGGAGGGGACAGAAGGGAACCTTACTTCATTGTTGGTTGGAGTGTGAACTTGTTCAACCATTTTGGAAAGCAGTATGGAGGTTCCTCAAAAGACTTCACATAGAGCTCACCTATGGCCCCTCAATCCCACTTTTGAGCATTTACCCAAATGTTTACAAACAAGACCACACTAAAGCTACCACCACAACTATATTTATTGCAGGATTTTTTTACCATAGGTAAAATATGGAACCAACACAGATGCCCCTCAGTAGATGAATGGATAAGAAAATATGGTGTATATACACAATGGAATTCTATGACTCCATCAGAAAGAATGATATTGCCCCATTTGTTAGGAAATGGAATGCCTTGGGAAAAATTATATTAAGTGAAGTAAGCCAAGCCCAAAGAAACATAGGTCCCATGGTTTCCCTTATTTGCCATATCTAGTATATGTTTGAGTCAAGCAGAAAAGGTCACACAATGTGATGTTAGGAATATGAACTCTTAGATATGTATTTAAACGTATTTTTCTTTCATGCATATTTCTAACACATTTATAAGCTAATTTCTTTGTTGCTTTGTATGTCCCTCCCCCACAGTATATCCCCTGCTTTCACTATATTTGATGTCGGTATAATTTGGAGAGGATTTGGGGAAAAACAAGTCGTTTAAGGATACAGGTCGACCTGTTGCAACAATGAGAAGTACAAATTGTCATGTCGAAAACGAACTTTACAACATTGGTGGGGGGTGCGATGGGGGCAAGCATGGGGGGAAGGATTTGGTGGGTGGGGAGCCTCGGAAGGGATGTGAAGGGTAAACAAAGGAGGAGGTTGCAATGCTTGATAGGAAATGTACTCATTATCTTGCCCATGTAATTGTAAACCCTCTGTAAGTATGTTCACAAAAATAAAAATAAATAAGATAATGAATGGAGGAAACTTTGGTCACTTCCAACTACACTGCCATGTGGCTTTTCTTCTGGTCTGCACCATGCAGAAGGTGGCATCCTGCCAACTCACACAATGGGGAAATGCTTGACCCTGCAACTAACTAGACTCATAAGGTCAGCAGCATGCAAGCCATCTCTTCCCTGGTTTCCAGTATTACATGTACCTGTTGGCCTGGCACTGAAGACATTTGGAAACCATTATGTATAATCTTCTAAAAACTGCTTTACCAAAAGAAATTGCCCCCAAAAGAAGAGGGTGACGTTCTCAAAGTGATGGGGTGGACAGCAGCCACCCATGGCTCATGCCTATAATCCTAGCTATGTAACTTTGAACTTGAGGATTGTGGTTCAAAGACAGCTGGGGCAGGAAAGACCACAAGAATCTTATCTCTAACAAATCACCAAAAGAACTGAAAGTGGAGCTGTGGCTATAATGGTAAAGACCTAGCCTCTAGCAGAAAAGCTCAGGGCCAGCATTCAAGTCATGAGTTCATGCCCTAGGATGTGTATAACAGAGAAGGAGGGATGGGATGGAGTTGGAGGAGGGGTGGCATTCAGCCCTGAGGTCTTATTGCACTAGAGGAAGCTGACCAGGCAGCTTTTGCGACCTGATGTTAAGGGGATGTGGTCAAATATCCTGCAAACATGGGGAGAAAAGGAAGGGGGGAGGGTAGGCGAGGGGAAAACCCAAACCAGGACACAGCAACATCGGTTCCATTCCATTATAACAGGGCCTGAAGTACATAAAAGTAAATGCACTGTTCAGAGCTGCTGCTTGCTTACTTTCTTGCTTGCTACTTGGGAGGAAGCCCTGGAGCTTAAGCAAAAGAGAAATGCTGCATGTAGCAGAAAGAGTAAGAATAGGTAGGATTAAGAAGCGGCAAACAGTGTTTTGGCTTTCTCTGAACCAGCAGGTACCACTGCAAAATTGACAAATTGGCATCAGTTTTATAGCTATCAATCTCAAAGTGTGTCTTAAATCCCTACTCCTCATGACAGTTCTCAAAAGTCAAATTCCTTTATGACTACCTTGGAGTTTTATTTGCTGTCCCTTGGGTTCTGCTTCTTTCTTCTTCATAAATGGGAGTGGGTTCTCAGAGGCCTGAGCTCTGTCTCAGCTACATTTAAATATCCTCTTTACTCTCAAATTCGTCCTGCTATGGTAAGGTGGCTAAACTGTTGAAACCGGGCAATCTACCAGATTTTGCAGGGAGGACTTCCCCCGCTTATTGGGACCAGATCTCCACAGTATGGCACTGTGCTCTCCTGACTCCCTCTCAGGTCGATCCAGGAACCTGCCCAGTGCAGAGCTATCTTACCTGGATCTTCCTCAATGAGGGTGAGTGTGCAGGGTTACAAGGCACCATAAGCCTCAGTCTCCCTGGATGGCTCCAAATGGCCCTCCTCTCCACTGCGAGGGTAGGATAGTAGACGCATGGCTGGTGCACAGGCAGCTTCCATCTGGTGCACCTGCTCTAAGCTCAGGCTTTCACGCCAGGCGTGGACAGCCTCAAGGAATCACGTGCGGATAAGTGAAAGAGCCGATCCACTTTATAGGCTGTGCTCTGAGTCATGTTGAGCGCAAAGGCGTCCAGTGCAGAGAGTGAGCGCAGCCCAGAGAAGCACAACAGGCAACGCAATTGGCCTCGGTGCTGTCCTCATAGCACAGTCTTACGTAGCGTCCCCGCACCCAGGCAGGAGCACCTCGAGTGAACAGCAGGTCGCGCAGCCAGGCCTCCCAGAACACTTCAAGCGCTCCAGTCAAGAAGAAATCGGAGTGCGCAGAGTGCAGCGATCGAGATTGACTCCCAGGACAAGCTCCCACCCGTGAGCCAGCAGAACCTGGTGGACGCAGTCATCCCTTTGGTAGGTACGCATAACCTGGATGCTTTCACTGAGAAGCCACTGGACTTGAGGCATGAGTTGTGCAAAACCTTGGATCTCGGAAAAGCTGCACCACCTTCAGGTTGAGGCCCGGGTCGCGTAGCAGAGGCACTAATTCGCCCAAGTCCAGCAGACGCACGTTTTTGATGACCACAACCTGTTACTTGCGGCACTTGGCCTTAAGAGCACGCAGTGCCACAGGTGGGAAGTTATGCTCACAGGCAGTGTCCTCCACGAGACCCACGTCGTTGCCCGCACCGGTTGCATCAGGACACAGCGATGGCAAACAGATGACCTTATTGGTTTGCCAACGGAAGAGGGCAGCTGTGGTGAGATTAGCTGCATCCAAGGCTCCTGCGGCAGGGTCCCCGGGCAGCACATAGAGCCGCAGCACAGAGAAGTCACAGCGGAATAGTGAGCGCAGCATGTCGTGCAGCATCACCAGGCTATAGTGCTTGCCACAGATGCCACATGGGCTCATACAAGTAGAAAATGTCCGCATCCGGATGCGGGTTAAAGAGCTCGCCCAGGAACGACGAGCCGGTGCTCTAGGTGGCGTGCACATAGATGTGTTGTTTCTCAAGGGCCAAAGCATCCCCTATGAAGCTGAGATTGTTTGAGAAACTGGGCGACTGATCTGCGTCCACTATAAGGGGAGACCGCCCCTCGGGGCCCTGCTCTCATTCGCCAGCTGCCACTGCCTCCAAGCTCCACACTCCACACTCCACATTCCTGTGCTGCAGGATGGAGCAGTGGCCTATGCCCTTATCCTGGTCGAGGCTGCCGTCCAACCCGGAGGGGACAGCAGCAGCATGAGTGTATACAGCACCAAGAGCAGCGCAAATTGGCAATACACACGGTGGCGATGCCGCCGGCTCTCCATCTTTCACCCCTGTCCCGAGTGCGCTCCTCTGGCCTCTCTGGGCCCTTTGAGCACCACCACAGAGGGGAACTTAGGAGACGATATTGCATTTAATGACCGCCCCACCGCCTCTGCTGAGGCGCCTATTGGTAGGCTGGGCAGCTGCCCGCCTCTCCTACAGCTCCGCAGCTTTCTCAACCTTTCTATCCTTCAGGGATAGTACACTGCTCCACTGCTGGGGCGGGGCTGTGACTGGCTGATGGCGTACCAGCCGGAGCCCACCTATTCCGCTAACCATTCCCAGATAAGTCAAGGGAGGGGCTCATGTGAACAAAATGTGCCAGGATAACTGGACACACTCCATCCAGAGAACCATTGCCCCTTCTGTGTTTTGTCCCCTGCTTGGTCATCTCTGTCCTAAGCAAATAACTACTTGTCAGTATCTGATTCCAGCACCCCCCTTTATCAGCCACTGTGTGGATGTTACAGAGCTCTGGATGTCCTTCCAGCCACTTGTTCATATCCCCCACGTTGGTGAAGCTCCTTGACCACTTCCTCTCATGTTCTGCTCCCTGTTTAGTATTCAATTCAGAGATAGCAAATCATTGTTTAATTGTATTTTTAAGTGCTGATATAGGGTCTTGATCTGGGGCCTCATGCTCTCTCTTGTTTTCTTTCCTCCTTTTAATACTAGTGCTCTACCACTTGAGCAGCGCCTCCATCTTGGGCTGTTTATCTTGGGATAAAAGCTGTCAGATTTGTCTTCTTGGGCTGGTTTCCAGATGCTCTACCAACTGAGAAATGTCCCCAACCCTGGCTAGGCAGTTGGTGCTGTGTGCCAGAGGACAGTCACTTAAGCTAGGGTAATAGCAGTTAAGAAAAGTGACTAGGTTGGAGGGATGTTTGAGAGCAATCAGGACAAGCAGAATCACAGGAGAAAGACAGTAAAGGTGCCTAGCAGATAAGGGCAGTGAAAATTGGAAGTGCTAGGTCTGGCCTAAGCATGCATGAAGCCTTGGCTTTAAACTCCAATATAGCCATAAGAGAAAAGAAAATAAAATGGCCTTATCAATCTTTGGTTCTGAAGCTGAGTTTGTGGACCCCATGCCAAAAGTACGCAAGTCCCAAGTTAAAGGGTGTCCACTTGGCCCAGATGCTAAATAAAGAGACATGGGAAAGGGCAGAGACAGATTTATTAACTGGCAGCCATGGAAAGACATCTTTAGTCATCTTCAGGGTCATAGGCATAGGCTTCAGGCTAAATAGGGAGATTTGGGAGCAGTGGGTGAGAAAGGTATAGATAGTTTAAAAACAGTTCCCATGTCATAGATATGGCCTAGGTGGTCATCAGCTCAGTCTTTGGCTCTGGAAGTATCCAGAGAAGTCATTGTTTTACTGCTGGAACAAAACAGGAACAAGTTGCCTGATCAGTAATCTGAATTTTTGGTTGTTTCCTTTAAGAAGATAAGAAGACACTGCCTGTTTGAGGGGCAGTTTGGCTTTCACACAAGATGCTTATCAATGAATCTTTTTTCTGGAACCCAACGTGATTGCAAAGTGAATGCTTCATAGACTATCTCAGAATAAAGGGCACAGATACAAACTTGGGAGACTTGTAGTGATGTCAAAGGGCTCAGCAAAAATGTCTTTTAAGTTGCATCTTACAATTGTAATTTCTTTGATTTTGAGTCAGTGATGTATTTCAGTCATATCACTCTTCTGTTCAGAACTGGTCTTGGCTTCCAATTGACCTTTGGATGAAGATCCAAATCATTAAGGCTTGTAATTATGTTATTAGGGGTCTTGATCCCAGAGCTCATCGGTATCCATTCATTGTCTACTCATTGGGTCACCATTGCTCTATGAAGACAAACCAATGATGTTACCCTCCCCCCAGAATAATATGAACATAAATAAGATTCAAATATTGTCTTGCTGGGGCTGAGACAGATGTGAAGAATTTAAAGTGAATGGTGACAAGAAAAAGATGGGGATTGAGAGACAGGGTTAGGAATGTAGAATCTATAGGCTGGACAAAAAATGCAACCAAAATTGGTGCTGGAAAATAAATTACTCCTTTTTTTTGTTGTTGGCCATGGGGCTTGAACTCAGGGCCTAGATGGTTACCCTGAGCTTTGTTGCTCAAGGCTATACTTTACCAGTTGAGCCATAGCTCAATTTCTTGCTTTTTGGTTATTAACTTGTGAGATTCATGGACTTTCCTTCCTGGGCTGGCTTTGAACCTCGATCCTCAGATCTCAGCCTTCTAAGTATCTAGGATTACAGACATGAACCATTGACACCTGGCTAAATCATTCCTTTTGACGAGTCTTTTGTGTTGCCTTTTCTTCGATTCACGAAGTTTCCAGAATTATAAACAGGAGTGTTAAAAATCATGTCTTTACTATTTTCAAAATCCCAGAACTGAAAAAAATGGAAATAACTGGACTTCTTTAAAAAATATTTTTATATCTTCATATCTATTTATTGAAAAACACTTTGGAAGGGCCAAGGAAGGGCTTAGTGATAGAGTGATTGTCTAGCATGCTGGAGGCCCTAAGTTCCACCGTACTACCACAAAAAATGAATTTGTCAAGTGTCAGTGGGGATGTCCCTGCCTCATCTTTTCAGCTTTAAGCAAACACATATCTCAGTATATGTAATTTCTAACTGACCAAACGATGTGAAAGACAAAAACTCAGTTTTTATGTGAGGATTTTTATTGGGTGGGATAAAAGGACTTTGATTTAGGGGATTAATTTTGGGGATACTAGTGTTTCAAGCTCTGAGGCTCTGACTTTGCTAGGTAGGCCTTCTACTGCTTGAACCACACCATCAGCCCTTTTTCCTCTTGTTAGTCTTGAAATAGGGTTTCACTTTTTGCCCTAGGCAACCTGGACCACTCTCCTATTTTGTGCTTCCTGCTACAACTGTGATGACAAACATGTGCTTCCCAACCCATTGGTTGAGATTAATTTTTGTGATCTTTTTACCAGGACCTGAAATGTTTGACTCAAATAGTTCAGTTATAGGAGGGAGCCATTAGCACTCTTAAGGTTTTTTGTTGTTATTGTTGTTTAAATATAGGGTCTCATTTTGTAGTGCAGGCTGGCATTGAACTCACAATTCTTCTACCTCAGTCTCTCAAGTGCTGGGTATATGGACATGTACTACCACACCCAGCTTTGTGAAACAAAAAGGTCTGCTCTAGATTCCAGAAGTGCTGCTGAGCTAAGACCTAAAGGTGAATGGAAATTAAAAGAGTTGGAAGGGAAGCAGTAGCAGGAAGGAACATGACAATTTCATATAGCCATTCTTGCATATTTAGTTTTCACATGAACTATACTATCCACTTGTGCTATATATAGGGTCTAGAATGTCCCTGAAGGTAACCCTGGTAAAAGTTTGGTCACTAATTGTTATTTGGCAGGTGGTAGAAAGTTTTAAGATGGGGGAGACTAGAAGGAAATATCCTAGTCACTGAAGGTATGCCCATAAAGGTATGCCCCAGCCCCCTTCTCTCTCTTTCTTTTGTTTCCTGGCCATGAAAAAGTGACTACTTCACCATATGCTGCTGCCAACCCATTAAGACTGAAATCTCTAAAACTGTAGGCCAAAACAAGTTAATTTAACTCAGGTAATATATTATAATAAGAGAAAGCCACCTGGCACAAATTTTTCCAGAGCCAGAATAAAGTCTTGTTATTGTTATTTTATTGAGTGTAGTAAATCTACAAAATAACTTAGGAGAATACAGATCCTTATGATGTTAACTGGGACTAGTTAAGGAAAAGCATGTCTTTTCATTTTTTAAGATTATTTGTGTGTGTGTGTGTGTGTGTATGCACGCCCGTGCACATGTGCGCCCAACCCCCTCCAAACACACCAGTACTAGGGCTTGGATTTAGGACCAAAGTGCTGTCCCTGAATTTTTTCATTAAAGACTGGATCTCTACAATTTAAGTCACAACTCCACTTCCAGCT
Organism: Dipodomys merriami; assembly: GCF_024711535.1. Taxonomy (NCBI): domain Eukaryota; kingdom Metazoa; phylum Chordata; class Mammalia; order Rodentia; family Heteromyidae; genus Dipodomys; species Dipodomys merriami. Next base: position 6,709,927 of record NW_027203159.1, on the reverse strand, counting down.
ATTTAGTGATTAATTTCGAGATAAAAGTTTTAACTTTCTGCTTGAGTTGGTTTTGAACCATGATCCTCGGGTCTCAGCTTCCTGAGGAGCCTGTATTACAGACAAATGCCACAGTTACTTGGCTTCAAGATTGCTTTGATAACATTGCAAAAATTTGCATGTTTCTTCTAATTTGTTCTTAAGAGGCTGAGGGTATAGCTCAGTGATAGATCATATGCTTAACATGCATGATGTCAGCAGTTTGACCTTTATTCACCCCCCGAATTCCTCTCAGGTGCTCTATCTTCATTTTTGCTGTTGCAGATGTTTGTGCCCCTAAGTTTACATTAGGTAATTAGTTATTATGTATATTGAAGAAAATGATTTATGTGTTCATTTTATATTTTATTAACTTACCAAATTCTGTCAGTTTTTCATGTTGACTCATTCAAAGGTTACCATGTTTACTGTCATACTATCTGCAAGGAATAATAGCTGTTTGTGTGTGGGGGGGGGATCCGGTCGTGTCACCTGAACTCTGGGTGGGCCTAGGCACTATCCCTCTGCTCGTCAGCTCAACTCTAATACTCTAACACTTGAGCCACATTGCCACTTCTGGCTTTTTTTTCTGCTTATGTGGTGCTGAGGAATTGAACACAGGGTCTCATGCAAATCAAACACTCTACCACTGAGCCACCTTCCCAGCCCAATAGCTGTTTTTCTAAATACTCTTAGTTTAATGTAACATAGTGGTGGGGATAATGGACATTCACAACTTGTTACTGATCTTTAATTTTTTTTTTTGGTAGCAATTCTGAAGTTTGCACTCAGGGCCTGGACCCTGTGCCTGAGATCTTAAGCTCAAGGATAGCACTCTACTACTTGAGCCACAGCTCCACCTCTGGCTTTTTAAAATTCAAAATAAGAGTCAAACTTTTTTGTCCAGGCTGGCTGCAAACTAGGAGGCCAGTGGCACCTAGCCGTGTTCTCAATCTTTGCAGAAATCACCCTGGTCTTCCTCTTGATTAAAATTCTGGAGTTAAGGTTTACACACACACACACACACACACACACACACACACACACACACACACACCACAGACACCATGTAAATTTGCATTATCATGCAAAGGTAGTATCCATCAATTATAATTAGGTGTTTTTAAAGTTAGAAACGAGTGTTCATTTTTCTCAAAGCCTTTTCCTTCAGCATTGATGGAGATAATAGCAAAAATTTCTCCTTAGATACATTATTATGGAATATCAATGAATTACATAATATTGACTCAACTTTTCTTCTTATTGGTAAACGCCAATAAGAAATGGAGTAATATTTACTTAACAACGTATTGGATTGTGTTCATTTGTTTTTTTATTCAGCATTTTTGCAATAATAGCAATATTGCTTTATAATTGTTTTGTGTGTCCTTTATCAGGCTTAGGCATCAAGACTATACTTTCTTCATAAAAAGATATCTAGAGTTTTGGCTCAGTGGTAGATCACCTGCCTAATGAGAGCAAGACTCTGAGTTCAAACCCTAGTACAAGCAGAAAAAGAAAAAAAAAGTAATGAAAGTAAAGGGTTTCCTTCATTTTCTATCCTGTGAAATATTTATGCGGCTTTTAGATATTCTTGTCAGTGAATGTTTAACAAAACTTTTTTTTGAAACTATACGGGGCAGATGTTATTATGGGATATTTATTCTAACAATTTTTTGGGGGGTCCGGTCGTGGAGCCTGAACTCTGGGCCTGGGCGCTGTCCCTCAGCTCTTCAGCTCAAGGCTAGCACTCTACCGCTTGAGCCACAGCGCCACTTCTGGCTTTTTTCTTTTTGCTTATGTGGTGCTTAGAAATCGAATACAGAGCCTCATGCATGCAAGGCAAGCACTCTACCACTGAGCCACCTTCCCAGCTCCTTGTTTGAACAATTTTAAAGAAAGTGTTTTAAGCTCTCTTGTAAGAAGATTCGTTTATCAAAATATCCCAAGAAATTATGCATTCCTTCTAGGTTCTTAAATTCATCTGCTCAGAGGTCTTCAAAAGGCTTCTTTGGATGTAAGGGATTTTTTTCTACTAAAATAAGTGTTTCCTCTTGTTCATTTCTTTAGAGGGGGTAGTACTGGGACTTGAACTTAAGGCCTCTCTCTTTTGCCTAGCTTTTTTGCTCAAGACTGGCACTCTGCCACTTTAACCATATATACAATGGAATTCTATGTTTCCATCAGAATGACACTGCCCCATTTGTAAGGAAATAGAAAGACTTGGAAAAACATCATGTTAAGTGAAGCTAGACCCAAAGAAACAGGTCCCATGGTCTCCCTTAATTTCAATAATTAGTAAACATCTAGGATAATCTTAGCTATGTACATATGACCATTTATGGTCAAAATGATGCTAAGCAAAATGAGCTTGGTCATAAGGCTTTTCTTTGTTGTGGTTTTTAATGTACTATGTGATTTTTTTGTTCTTTTATATGCTCTCTATGTTTTATCCTCTGTTGTTACTGTATTTGATTTTGGTACCGTGGTATTGTATACACATTTATTTGAATTAGGGAAGGGAAGGCGAACAACAGAATGGTGAGATAAAGGACATGGGTGGAACCAATGCAACTGTGATAAACATAAGACAATATGTTGGAAATGATCTGTACAACTTGGAGGGTGGAGTTATGGGGAGGGAATATAGGAAAATATTGAGGGAATGGGTAACAAGGATGACAAGAAATGTATTCATTACCTTACTTATGTAATTGAAACCCCTTTGTACATCACCTTGACAATAAAAAACAGTTTCCCAGATTTTTGTGCTCAGGTTGATTTTTTTGGTCCATGGTCTCAGTTCATGGTTCCATTGCTATGAGTCTGTAGTGAGGCAAAAACACCTTGACAGCAGGAACATATGCAAGAAGAAGCTGCTCACCTCTTGGCACCCAGAGGGAGGAGAGACAAAGTGGCTAGAGACAAGATACTGGTCACAAGGGCACTTCAATTGACCTACCTTTTCTAGGCTTCACCTCCAAAGGTTTTTTTTTATTACCTCCCAGTACTATCATCAAATTATGAATCCATCAGTGGATTTACTCATTGATTAGGTTAGAGCGTTCCTGATCTGATAGCCTTTCAGTGATTACAGCTGCCAACTGGAAATCAAACTTTCAGCACATGAGCTTTTTGGAGGAACATCTTATATCCAAACCATAACACATTTCCTACAGGGGCTTGGAAGAAAATGGTCAATAAAACTACGCACAAGGTTCTTGAACAATGTTAGCATTCTTATAGACCCTGTTGTAGCACATGAACAGCTTATTCATGGGAAAAAATACTGGGAAGTTTCTCTAAAGGCAAAAGTAAACTTATTGCTGGATCCATCAATTTTATGTATTTACCCTAAAGAAATGAACAGATGCCTACATGCAAAGGTTCATAGCAGTATTAGTCATGCCTTTTTAAAGCAGGAAGCAAGTTTGATGTTGTTTAACTTGCAAAGGAAGAAACAAATAGTACTGATGCATCCAATAGATTACCACCACCCAGGTCCAATTTCATAGAACATTCTGGAATAAACATAAGTGTATATTGATAAAGAACAAGCTTGGCACTGTTGGCTTATGTCTCTAATCTTAACTACTCACGAGGCTGAGATCAGAGAATCTGCCAACCTGGCAGGAAAATCCATGAGACTTTTATCTCCAATTAACCAGCAAAAAGATGCAAGTGAAGCTGTGGCTCAAGTGGGAGAGTCCCAGTCTTGAGCAGCCTTGGTCCTGAGTTTAAACCCCAGTATCATGTGCCCCCAGAAACACACACACACACAAAGAACAAGGCTGGGAAGTTGGCTCAGTGGTAGAGCCCTTGCCTTGCATGCATGAGACCCTGAGTTCTATTCCTCACCACCACATAAGCAGAAAAAAAGCCGGAAGTGGCGCTGTGGCTCAAGTGGTAGAGTGCTACCCTTGAGCTGAAGAGATGAGGGACAGTGCCCAGGACCAGAGTTCAGGCCCCACGACCAGACCAAAAAAAAAAAAAAGAAAGAAAGAACAGACTTGTGTTTGCCAGAAATTGAGTAAAAGAATTGGCTATAAAGAGATTGTATGAAAGAGGTTGTTTTGGCAACTTTAGCACCTTAATCTTGCAGTGCTAGGGATTACACCCCGAGCCTTGTGCCCCTCTTTTTGCATCTTGATTTTGGTATTGTTTCATGGCTTGATACGCTCACCAAAACTCAGCAGTATTGACCCATAAGACTGAGATTTACTGTAGACAAATTTAAAATATAAAGTTAAAAACATAGACAGGGTGATGGGCCTGGAAGGTGGCTCAGTGGTAGAGCACTTGTCTTGCATCCCTGAGGCCCTGGTTTCGATTCCTCAGCAAAAGAGGAAAAAGCTGGAAATGGTGCTGTGGCTCAAGTGGTAGAGCGCTAGCCTTGAGCTGAAATGCTGAGGGACAGAGCCCAGGCCCAGAGTTCAAGCCCCATGACTGCCAAATAAACAAGAAAACCTGTTGTAGGTTGGGAATGTAGTACAATGGTACAGTGCTTGCCTAAGAGATGTAAGGCCCTGAATCCCCACCAGCACACATACACACAAGTAAAATAAAAATAAAATACTTGGTTATGAGATTCTGAGCTCAAATGGATGAAAAGTTGGCTAAGAGTGGCTTGCAAACCATGTACAGGACTGACCTCGAATAGGTTGTGTTCTTTTGAAAGAAGACTCTGAGATAGAGATTAACATAAGAAGACTTTTTCCAAATTCTTTATTGTGATTAAGTGATTACATAATTTCCCACATTTCACAGTATTGTGGGATAGTAATGCTTAGTTAAAATCACAAACACATTCTAACGTTCATGGGGGCAAATTGTCTATTGTGGTCTAAAACATTTATGTGTTCTATGAGCTTTGCAATAGTTACTTCCACATTGTGTGATATGTATATTTCTTTTGTTTTGCATGCAGAAAATTTATTAGAAAGGGCCCTTGAGATCAACAAATGTCTAAAAGAATGGAGGCAAAGGGAGGAAAAAGAAAGGGGAGGAGAAAAGAGAGGAGAGGAGGGGAATATTGTTAACTGTGGCACTTTCATGTCTTTCTTGCAGAAAGGAAAATATTAATGATATGATAGAGACAGAGGCATCATCCAGGAAGCGTATACTTCTTCATATTCAAAGATGTTGGTGTTTTCATATGATGAAGACTAAACAGGCTCCCAAGCACTGAACAAAATGGAATAAAGATTTTAGAAAGATTATTACCTTTATTATCACCACAAACAGTTTGCACTGGTTACCATCTTTCCTCTTTGATTTTAGAACATCACTCCACATTTTTAAGCCTTTTAAATATCATGCTAATTTCTTTTTTTATTGTGAAAATACTGTACAGAGGGGTTACAATTACATGGGCAAGATAATGAGTTTATTTCTTATCAAGCATTGTAGCCTCCTCCTTTGTTTCCCCTTCCCATACCTTCCCATCCTCCCCCCGTCCCGCTACTCCACGCCCCCCAACCAAAGTTCTAAAGTTTGTTTTCACATAACGAATTTTTATTTCAATGTTATTATAGAGGTGATGCACAGAGGGATTACATTTACCTGAGTCAGGTAATGAATATTTCCTTTCATACAGTGTCATATGTTCCCTCTTACTCTCTCAGTCCTTCCCTCCCATCTCCACCCATACAGTGCACTTTCATCAGTGTCCAGTGAGCTCTGCTGCTGCAGTTTTTCATCCTTTTTCCTCTAGTTTCATGCCCCCCACCCAAAGATATACATGTGAATACACCATACATAAGGGAAAGAAGACAGAATCATCAAAAACTAAAAACTTAAATAAGTCTTAGCGTTCATTTGAGTATGTATTTTACTTCACATAAATATGAAGAGGCATTTAAGCACTGCACCTTTATGTTTCTCTCCTGAGAGCATCCTCTTTTGATCTCACTGTATGTGTCTAGAAGCCTCATAATTTGTCATATCTCAGTGCATTTTATTTTATTTTTTGGAGGGGGTCCGGTGGTGGGACCTGAACTATTAGCCTGGGCGCTGTCCCTCAGCTCTTCAGCTCAAGGCTAGCGCTCTACCACTTGAGACATAGCACCACTTCCGGATTTTTTTCTTTTTGCTAATGTGGTGCTGAGGAATCGAACCCAGGGCCTCATGCATGCAAGGCAAGCGCTCTACCACTGAGCCACCTTCCCAGCCCCTCTCAGTGCATTTTAAATCTAACTTCTGCATATCAGATAGGACATGCACTATTTGTTTCTCTGACCATGGCTTACCTCACTTAACTTGATTTGTTCTAGTTCCATCTAGTTCCCTGCAAATGACATTCTTTCTAATGGCTGTGTAAAATTCCACTGTGTATAGGTACCACATTTTTTTTATCCACTCATCTCTTTTGGAGCCCCTGGGCTGTTTCCATTTCCTGAACATTGTGACTAGTGTTGGCAATGTACATTTTTCCCATTTATTGTTTTGCCAATCCTGGATTGAACTGAAGGCCTATATACTGTTCCTGAGCTTTTTTGCTCAAGGATAGTACTCTACCACTTCAATTAAAGCTCCACTTCTGGCTTTTTTGCTGGCTAATTGTACATGAGTCTCACAAACCTTTTTGCCTGAGCTCTTCATCCTCTGAGCTCTGCCTCCTGAATAACCAGATTAAAGGTGTGAGTCACTTGCGTCCATTTCCTCACATTTTGTAGTAACATTTATATTTTATTAATTAAAATAATAAACATTATACTAATATAATATTAATACATTTTGTATTAGTTTTATAAGATGGTTTCCTTTTGGCATGTCTATGTGTGCTGTCTTTTTTCTGTTAACATGACTCTTTACCCCATGGTTCCTTCCTACCTCTTAAGCTGCTACACTGGGAATCTCAAGGTTTTATGCTGGAACTGTTCTTGTACTAAACCAGTTGAGACTTTAAATTCCCACTGATATGAGTTAGTAGAAAAAGCAGAAGTCAGGGAATTGTACCTTATACTGCTTGCAGATGACAGGATAAGCTGATGCACTAGAACTTGCCTGACAAAGAAATAAGGGGAGAGGACTACAAAAGAATGAGGAAGATACTTTTAAGTAAGGATGAAAGTATAAGAAAATAAAAATGAGGACTAAGTATTTGCCATCACAATCTTATGTGAAACAGAAAGACAACCCACCAATCAGACTACTATCTTCAAGGACTCCAATTCCCTCTAATTAATCCAAGCCAAGATTTTTAGGAAAATGGAGGAGAACTAAAAGGAAAAACCCAGACGTAGAGAGGCGCAACACATTTTCCCATGGGAATGAAGATTTGTGCAAGGAAGTGGAGCCAAAGTGGGGCTTTTATGGATTTGAAGAAGGAGACAGAGGTTACTTTAGCTCAGTATAAGGGAGATGACCGCAGACGTGGGCAGAGAATATGGTATTTCCTTATCCAAGTTCCTATGAAAGTGCCCTTAATAAAATGAATGATTCACTTTTTGAGTTCTCATGAACTTTATGCATCAAACTTTGTGCATCAAAATATCTCTTACCTACTGTTGTGAGGCCACAATGTAGATGTTTGGTTTGAGCTAGGGAATTTAATTCCCCTTGTATAGCTGGCACATTGAGCTAGGACTATTATACTACATCCTAGAATGATTTTAATTGTTAATTGTACTCTGGGTTGGAAAACATAAATGTGAGAGAGATTTAACCGCAAACCCAGAACAGTATTCGATTTAAATCGTAAAAATTTTATTTCTAGAACAGTTTAATATTTTGGTGTTGTAGCAATCCCACTTTGGGGCATTTACTCAAATGATCACAAACAAGGCCCTACTAAAGCTACCAGCACAACTATGCTTATTGCAGCATTATTCACCATAGCGAAGCTATGGAACCAACCTAGATGCCCCTCAGTGGATGAATGGATCAAGAAAATATGATATATATACATATATCTATATATATATATATGATGGAATTCTATGCTTCCATCAGAAATAATGACACTGCTCCATTTGTTAGGAAATGGAAAGACTTGGAAAAAATCATATTGTTAAGTAAGCCAGACCCAAAGAAATATAGGTCCCATGGTTTCCTTTATTTGCAATAACTAGCATATGTCTAGGATAATCTTACCAGACACTCAGAAGAGGTCAAAAGCTAGTACATATGACCATATAATCTGATGCTAAGTGAAATGAACCCCAAGATAGGGACACAAAAGGGTTTTTCTTTGTCCCTTTTTTTTTAATGTACTATATGATTTTTTTGTTTCTCTTGTATGTTTTTTTCCCAATGTATAACCTCTGTTTTCACTGTATTTGATTCCAGTGCCTTGCACCTTGAACATACAATTTTCTAATTTGGGGAGGGGAAGGGAAATAACAAAATGCTGAAAAAAAAGATACAACCCATTTGTAAAAGTGAAACATACAAGACCCTATGTTGAAAACAAACAGCTACTCCAGGGGTGCAGGGGGTGTCCGGAACTTGGGGAGGGAATGGATAGTAAGGATAAAACAAAGGAAGGGGTAACAATGTTCCATAGGAAATGTACTCATTGCCTTAATCATGTAACTGTAATGGCTTTTGTTTTTAGAAATGTTCCTTCTATTCTTATTTTCTCCAGAGCTTTAGCATGAATGAATGTTGAATTTTATCATAGTCCTTTTCTGCATCTGTGGCAATAATCATGTGATTCTTGACCTTGGCTCTGTTGATATGTTGGATTACATTTATTGACTTACGTATGATAAACCATCCCTGTGTCTCTGGGATGAAGCCTATCTGCTCATAGTGTATTATATTTTTATGTGTTTCTGGATTCTGTTAGCTAGAATCTTAAGGATCTTTGCATCTGTGTTCATCAAGGAAATTGGCCTGTAATTCTCCTTTTTTGTTGGGTCTTTGCCTGGTTTGGTGATGAGTGTGATATTGGCTTCATAGAATGAGTTTGGGATAGCTCCCTCCTTCTCTGTTTCTCTGAAGAGCTTGAGGAGTATGGGTATTAGTTCTTGTTTAAAGGTCTTATAGAATTCTGCTGTGAATCCATCTGGTCCTCGGAGTTTTTGTTGTTGGAAGACTTTTGATAGCTTCCTGTATGTGATTATAGGATATTGGCTTATTTAATTGGTTAACTTCTTCTTTGCTCAGTTTGGGCAACTTGTATTTCTCTAAAAATGCATCCATTTCTGCCAGATTTTCTTCCTTTAGAGAGTATAGCTTTTGAAAGTAGTCTGTTAGAATTGTTTGGATATCTTGGGTACGTGCTGTGATATTTCCAGTGACATCCCTAATCCTATTAACATGGGTTTCCTCTCTTCTTTTTTAAATTAATCTAGCCAACGGGGCATCAATATTGTTTATTTTTTCAAAGAAACAGCTTTTTGTTTGTTTTATTTTGATTATGGTTTTCTGATTTTCTAATTGGTTAATCTCTGCTCTTAATTTCTTTATCTGGCTTCGTCTAGTAGCTTTAGGCCCCATTTTTTCTTGTTTTTCTAGCTGTTTTAATTGCAACATGAGATTATTTACTTGGTCTGTCTCCATTCTCTTGATGTGGGCACTGAGGGCAATAACTTTGCCCCTCAGGACTGCTTTTGCTGTGTCCCACAAGTTTCTTTGTGAGTTGTTTTCATTTTCATTGAGTTGTAGGAAATGCTTTATTTCTTCTCTGATCTCTTCTGTTATCCAGGCATTGTTAAGGAATGTGCTGTTCAATTTCCATGTATTAGAGAAATTTCTGCGGTATGCTTTGTTATTGAAAGCTAGCTTGATTCCACTGTGGTCAGATAGGATACAGGGGATTATGTCGATCCCTTTGTATTTGCTTAAGTTCCTTGCATGAACTATGATATGGTCTATTTTGGAGAAAGTTCCGTGAGCTGCTGAGAAGAATGTGTACTGTGTTGTTTTAGGGTGAAATACTCGGTAGATGTCAGTTAATTCCGCTTGGAGTATGGCCTCTCTTAATTCGGTGGCTTCTTTGCCAATCCTCTGGTTGGTAGACCTGTCCTTTGGTGAGAGTGGTGTGTTAAAGTCTCCTAATATTATCGTATTGGGATCTATTTTATTCTGTAAGTTTGAGAGCATTTGTTTGACATATCTGGGTGCACCAATATTTGGGGCATGTAAGTTGATGATGGTTATATCCTCCTCTTGGATTGTTCCCTTTATTAATATGTAGTGTCCGTCCTTGTCTTTCTGTACTGATTTTAATGAAAAGTTTATTTTGTCAGATATCAGGATAGCTACACCTGCTTTCTTACTGGGGGCGTTTGGTAGATCCTTTTCCACCCCTTCACTCTGAGTTTGTTTGTATGTTTGGCTGAGAGGTGGGTCTCCTGAAGGCAACAGATGGATGGGTCTTGTTTTCTGATCCAGTCCTCAGTTCGTTTTCTTTTAATTGGCGAATTCAGCCCATTTATATTAAGAGAAAGTATAGAGAGATGCATTGCTGTCCCTGCCATTCCATTTTCCTAAGTTTTTCTTCTTTCCTTTCCTCCTGTGCTTGCTCAGTTAGACTTTGAGTAACGCCTGTTTGGGGCAGGCCCCAGTTCCTGGTTGCTTTCTTCAGGTTGTGTCCCCCCTCTTAGAATTCTTTGTAATGCTGGCTTAATGTTTATGTATTCATTTAGTTTTTCTTTGCTATTAAAAGTTTTCAGTTCTCCATCGAATGTGAATGCTAGCTTTGCCGGGTATATTAGTCTGGGTTGGCATTTATTGGTTCTCAGGGCTCTATGGTGCTTTCCCAGGCTTTTCTTGCATTCATTGTTTGTGTGGAGAGATCTGCAGTGATTCTAATTTTTTTCCCATTGTAGTATAGCTCCTTCTTCATTTTTGCTGCATGCAGGATTGTTTCCTTATTATTCAGATCTATCATTTTTACTATAATGTGTCTAGAAGTGTTTCTCCTGGGGTCTTGCTTGTTGGATGTTCGATAAGCTTTTGTGATGTAGTTAAGATGGTCGTTTTTGAGGTGGGGAAAATTTTCATTGATTATCTTGTTAAATAGGTGTTGCATTCCCTTGCTCTGGAATTCCTCACCTTCGTCCACTCCGATTATGCGAAGGTTAAATTTTTTAGCATTATCTGCTTGCTCTTGAATTTCCCTTTGGTTTAATTTGAGTGATTTTTCCGTATCTGTCACTTTTTTGGTCCAGTTGGTGTATTCTGTCTTCTGTATCTGACACTCTACCTTCCATTTCATTCACTCTGTTGACAGTGGCTTCTATTGTGGTTTGCATGGAGGAAATGGATCCCTTTATGGATTCAATGTTGGTTCTCAGAGTACTGATCTCACTTCTCAATGAGGTATGCATTACCTCTAATTTGGCATTTATCTTACTTCTTACTGAGGTTTGTGCTGCTTCTATTTTTGCATGCATCTTTTGTTTGAAACCCAGTATCTCTTTTGATAGATCATCCTTGTGCTCTTTCAATTTCTGATCAATTTCTCGCTTTATTTCTTGAGTCATTGCCTCCAGCAACCCTTGGATGTAGCTTTTGTCTTCCATTCCTGCTTTGCTCCCACTGGGGCTCTCCCCTGCATGGCTGCTGGCTTTTGAGGTGAGCTTGCTGTCCTGGGTGTTGGTAAACCTTGTGATTTTTCTCTGTGATTTTCGCATGGAGGTTCAGGAGACTGCTCTTCAATTTTGTTTTGGTGTGTCTGTCTTTGGTTGCTGATTCTGTATTGGTAGAGAGAGTCTGTGTCTGATCTGGGTTCTGTTGGGAGCCTATTGCCAGCTGCTATTCTGACCTACTTAGGATTCTCAGCTCTCTGCTATAGATTGCTGGCAATTCCCGCCTTTGGAAGGATTGAGCAGCCTAGACTGCTTGTGTTTGCTCCTACGGGTGCTCTTGGGAAGATCAGATGCTCTGGATGCACTCTCCAAAATACTGGAGTCTGCTATGGGCTCCTGATGTGTTTTTGTTTGTTTGTTTTGGGCTGGTTGTGGGCTTGAACTCTAGGTTTGGGTGCTGTCCCTCAGCTCTTCAGCTCAAGGCTGGCACCCTACCATTTGAGCCACAGCACCACTTCTGACCCTTTTTGCTTTTGTGATGCTGAGGAATCAGATCCAGGGCCTCATACATCCAAGACTATCACTCTATTGCTGAGCCGCCTTAATAGCATGAGTTCTGTGTTGCCCAATTCCCAGCCTAGGGTACATGGGTGGAGTTTTGGTGGGGTTTGGGCTTCTCTTGTCCTGAGCCTCCAGGTCTTTTGTTGTCACAGGCGTGCTTCCCGGGGAGTGTTGTTTCCTCATTTTCTCCCCTCTGTTGAGGCGTATGCTCAGCCTTTTACTTCAGTTGGGAGGAGTTGGTTGTGTTGTTCAGGCGCTGGATCCCCGGGCCTGGTTCTGGCCCCAGCCTGGAGCATGCTCATTAGGCCTGTGCTGAGTGTATACCACCTAGATTATGCAGTCTGGGGGACACAGTTCCAATTTCTTCTACTGTTGGTAGTCTTGACCCAGAGGCGCTGTTTCTGGCTTGGGCATTTAAGCTCCCTTCCAGGGGCACTCTTGCTCTGGCCTGGCCAGCAGAGTGTGCTCCACAGGCTGGTGGATCTCTCGAACAGTTCCCAGTTTTAGTGGGTCCTGTGGTCCGGGTGTTGGGTAGGGAGTGTAGGTCAGGGTCTGGGGATTCCCTCCAGCTCTGATCTCCCTTGAGGCATACACTGTCCCCTGTGGGGTACTCACCCTGGAGCTGGTTGTTTCTGTGTGGTGTAGGTCATCAGTTGTTGCAATCCGAGGTCAGTTGGGGTGGTTGTGGGCTGGCTTGGGCGGTGGTGGCTCTGTGTGATTCTTTTCTGTCTCTGCCTCTATCAAAGCTGTCGGGTCAAAAGTGTCCACGCTCAGGTGGCTTCTTCGCGGGTTGTAGAGATCCGGTGGGTCTGACGCCAGTGCCTCATGAGGCTTCTGTGCGGGTGATCTGCATGCAGCCCCCTGTGCCTCTGGGACCTGGGCGGTCCCCGCCGGGTCGTTGCCATCGCGATCGGGTGGGTGGTCTGCTGACACGTCCCTTTGTCGCACTGCTGGTACCAGGTGGCTTTGGCGGGATGGAGCCTCTCTGCTCCGGTGGAGAGTGAGGGGTGGGGGTGGGATCCTTGTGGAGACTCCCAGCTGGTAGGTTTCTCTGTTCTTGGCGATCCGCTGTTCTGTAAACCGGTACCTGGTGATCTGCAAGCAGCCCCCTGTGTCTCTGGGGCTCCAGCAGCCCACGCAGGCCGGCTGGCCGGCAGCTTGGTGCACTGCTGCGAGGCCAATAAAGGTTAGGGGAGGGGTCTTCGCTCTTCTCTGTTCTGAAATTCTTCTTTTCCTTTCTTTTTTTGTTATTTTCCACCTGTAGTTTTTCTCTGAGTGTTCGTCTTTTGTTGTTGTCGGTCTCTTGGGGAGATTAAGCGTTGGAACTCGAAGTCTCTTTTTGGTTGGAGAGAGCTGTGGCGTTTCCCTACTGCCCCATCGCCATCTTGGTCCCCCCTCTCCTTCCTTATTTTTTAAATTTAATTTTATTGTCAAGGTGATGTACAGAGGGGTTATAGTTACATATGTAAGGTAATGAGAACATTCCTTGTTGAACTTGTTACCCCTCCCTCATTTTTCTCCCACTTCTCCTCCCCCCAATTCTCCCACCTAGGTGTTTTTATTTCACATGAGAAAAAAAATCTGTAAGCTCAGGCTGGCCTAAAACTTGCTTTGTAGCTAAGGCTGGCCTCAAAGTCATACTCTCCTGCCTTAGCCTCCTGAGTACTGGGATTATAGGTGTGTACCACTAAATGCCTGGCAGTGTTCTCCAAATTTTAAAGTTTTGAATTTGTATTACTACACTGGAGTGGACAGTTTAATTGTTGGTTTGAATAGAATCTGGCTGTGTAGTACAAGTTGATTTCAAATTCGTGATCTTCTTGTTTCAGACTCCTAAGAGCTAAGTTTACTGCCATCTGGCAGCATTGGGCAGTTTTTTTTTTTTTCTTACGATAGTATGGCTTCAAACTGTTCTTGGATTTTTACTAATAGAATTATCAGAGAAGTGTAAGAGATTACATCTAGGGATGAGAAGGATAATATAGCCCCTCAAATAAGTGTGGTGGCCTGGGCTCTGATGACTCACACCTGTCATACTAGCTACTCAGGAGGCTGAGATCTGAGGATCGCAGTTTGAAGCCAGCCCAGGCAGGAAAGTTCATGAGTTTCTCATTTCGAATAAACTACTCAGAAAAACCAGAAATGATGCTGTGACTCAAGTGGCAGAGTGCTAACGTTGAGCACAGAGGAGTTCCGGGACAGAGCCCAGGCCCTGAGTTCAAGTCCCAGGACTGGCAAAACAACAGCAAATATAGAGGAAGAGGGGGAGAATATCAAGTTGTTTTCTGGTTCCAATCCTGTGATTTCAGAGGATTGTGAACTAGTACATATGATCCTATATTTCCACCCAATGCGGATCCCATGATCCTGGCTGATGGCTTTGCTCTATCTCTCATTTCCTTGGAATCCTTTTTGGTATTTTTTCAAGTGGCACATGTTAACTAGAAGACATGGGCATCAGAACTCTCTAGAGTGTTATGCAAAATATATGTAACCAAGTATACCCCAGGCTTTTGGAAAAAAAATTATCGAGAGCAGGGTTTACTCTTGAGTATTCTGAACATTCCACAGAGACGTGAAAACTTTCCGGTTAAGTGCAGGAGACTGAAGGTTGAGTGAGACTACCTTGGTTTAGGGCTATGGCTCAAAACAAGAACAAGAGCTTTCCACAGCAGCATCAGTAATGGTGACACCATTTTTTATCAGCTTCCTTTACATTGAGATATTTTTTAGGTGCCTTGTATACATTTTCCTCATTAACTTGTAATAATAATGTTCTATCATTAGCGCCATTCTATAATAAGTGAAGAGAGGCAAAGCAAACCAGGCATACACTGGAAATAATGAGAGGAAAGACAGCACTTGAACCCAAGCTGTGTGGTTCCATAGCCCATCATATTAGCCACTAGTATGTGAATGGATCACAAGTATCCTTCCTCTGTCTGGGTCCAGCACAATTAGTGCAATGCTTACTAAATATCTTTGGAAAACCAGACACTGGTCAGGAACAAGACATTCTTGTTTCTAGGTGGTTGTCTTATGCAGAAACCATCTGTAGGCATTTAAATTGCTTTTCTTTAAACATTTTTACTGTTATTATGGAAGTGATATACAGAGGAGTTACAGTTATATAGGTCACCTCTTCCTTCGCACCTTCACAGTTTTTGCCTCCCATCTCCACCCACAAGTTGTATAGTTCATTTTTAACCCAGCGTCTAATGAGTATAACTGCTAGTCACCCTTTGACCCTACATTTCTGGGTACCCCTTACCCTCCCAAAGACAGATGAACAAATAAGACAAAAAGAAAACAAAACATAGCAACGAAGAAAAACACCTCCTGTTTCCTGTGCCTGGAGTTCAACTTAATAAGCATTATTTTTGTATGACCAGATGCATAGAGGCATTGTGCCTTTGTGTTCTTCTCCTAAGAGAACCCATCTTTGGACTCACTGTGTGCAAATACCTGGAGTCCTGTATAATTTATTATGTTCAAGTGTATATTAGATCTAGCTTCTGCATATGAGGGAAAATATGAGGCATTTGTCTCTCTAAGCTTGGCTTACCTCATTGAACATGATTTGTTCTAGTTCCATCCATTTTCCTGCAAATGAAAATGTTCTAATAGACAAGTAAAATTCCATTATAATAGGTACCACATTTTTATCCACTCATCTATCTATTGTAGGGTACCTGGGTTGTTTCTATAACTTGGCAATTGTAAAGTGTACAGCAATGAACATGAATGTACAAGTGTGTTTATGGCATCCTGGCTTGTGATATTGGGTAAATGCTCAGGAGTGGTATGGCTGGGTCAAAGGAAAGGTCTATGTTTAGGTTTTAGAGGAACCTCCACACTGCTATCCTCAGTGCTTGCTCCTGTTTGTCAAGTCTTTCTCCTATCTGCTGTGCCCCTGAGACTCTTTTCAGAAAGTTTCTGCCTATGCCTACGATTTCTAGTATTTCTCCTACGCTGTCTGGCAGTAGCTATAAAGGTTTAGGTCTGAAGTGAGGTCTTTTATCCACTTTGAGTTGATATTCATGTATTGTAACAGACCCACTTTTGGTTTTCTTCATATGGATGCCCAGTTTTCCAACACCAAATATTGAGGAGGCTATCTTTTTTTTCCCATAGTATATCTTTGGCTCACTTATCAAAAATCAGATGACTTTTAGTATATAGTTTTATTTGTAGGACTTCTAGTCTATTCAGTTGTGCCAAAAGCAAGCTGATTTTGTTAATATAGCTATGTAGTAGAGCTTCAGGTCTGGGACTGTGCTATCACAGCTTACTTTTTTGCCTAGAATTGCTTTGGTTATTCAAAGTCTTGTGTTATTAATTATGAATTTTTGCATTGTTTTCCCTCTCTTGGAACTATGATGGGAATTGCATTAAATTTGCAAATCATTTTTGGTCATTTTCACAATATTCTACCTATCCATAAATATGTAAAGTCCATTTCCTGATACTGTGTTTGATTTTTTTCTTTAAATTTATATATATATATATATATATATATATATATATATATATATATATATATATATATATATATATATATATATACTTACAGGAATTGCGTGAACTTGAGGAAGCTAATCAAAGAGTAATATAGGAATTAAGAGAGTGGGATGAGAATAGAAAAAGATCGATAGAGGCATTCATGGAATCCATTAACAGAGAGCTAAAAGAAATCAGGGAAACCACAAAGGGAATGCCGAATGGAGCCCAACAGAAGGAATGGGAGTTCAAGGAAACCATAACCAATCAACTAAGTGATTTGAGAATAAACACTGAACACCAAATTAAGGAAGTAAAGAAGTTCATACAAGATCTAAAACAAAGTTCGAACAAAGAATTTGAACCCATGAAAGCCAACCAACCAGAAGGAAAAGAAAAAAAAAAAGTAGAAAGTCTTGATAGTAGGTTAGACCATACAGAAGATCGAATCTCAGGGATTGAAGAAAGCCTAGATATTAGAGAAAGACGATACAACCATCAAAGACAAATCCAAAAAATATGACAGATCTATTCAACATTTGGAAGACATCGTCAGAAGACCTAATTTGAGGATAATGGGTGTAGAGGAGCATCTAGAGACAGAAGTTAATGGTCTAGGTAATTTGTTTAACATGATCCAATGGTCTAGGAAATTTGTTTAACAGGATCCTAGCAGAAAACTTCCCAAACATGCAAAAAGATAGACCTATTTAGATACAAGAAGCTTTTAGAACTCCAAATAGACCAGACCAGAACATGACATCCCATCACATTATAGTCTGCACACGATCAATTCAGACCAAGGAAAAGATCCTTAAAGCTAACAAGAGAAAATATAAATCACATATAAAGGGAAACACCAACTAGAATGACCTCAGATTTCTCAGCAGAGATAAGAAGAGGCTAGAACGATGTATGTCATGCCCTAAAGAATAACAACTATCAAACAAGAATACTGTTAACAGCTACACTCTCCTTCATAACAGAAGGTTAAATAAAAATCTTCCATAGCAAAGGAAAATTGAAACAACGTATCTCCACCAAACCATCCTTATAAAAGATTCTTAAAGATGTCCTACACATAGAAAACCAACAAGCCTACAATAAAGTCCAAGAAATCACACCCAAACTGAGAATCCAAGAACCATAGTAAAAACACAGTTACTGCAGCCCCCAAGAAGGTGGATAAAGTGGGAGGAACTCCCAAATACCTCTCAGTCCTATCTCTCAACATTAACAGACTTAACTCTCCAATTAAGCGACATAGACTGTCTAGTTGAATTAAAATCTAGATCCTTCTATCTGCCGCCTTCAGGAGTCATATCTTGCCCATAAAATATAAACACATTGTCAAATGAAAGGCTGGAACAAAATCTACCAAGCAAACAGCCCCCATAAACAGGCAGGAGTTGCAATCCTAATATCAGATAAAATAGAATTCAAATGAAAATTAGAGAAGTGATAAAGAAGGTCTCTACATACTAATTAAGGGATCCCTTCTTCAGGAGGATATTACAGTTATAAATATCAATTCGAAAAACAAGGGGAACGCAAATTTATCTAAGAAACACTACTTTCCCTCAAATCCCACATAGATCCAAAGACATTAATTGTTGGGGACTTTAACAGACCACTTTCCCACTAGATAAATCAACTCAGCAAAAACTCAACAGAGAAACCGCAGATCTAAACCACTGCATAGATCAACAAGATATAACAGACATTTACCGAATATTTCACCCAGCTACATCAGAATACATGTTTTTCTTAGCAGCATATGGAACATTTTCCAAAATAGACCACATTTTAGGCCACAAGGCAAACTTGTCCAAATTCAGAAACATTGAAGTTATACCTTGTATTCTCTCAGACCATAAGGGAGTAAAATTAGAACTCAACCGCAAAAGTCACCAAAGAAACTCCTGTAACACATGGAGGCTGAAAATATACTGCTGATTCATGAGTGGGTCATGGAAGTGATTAGAAAGGAAATTCAAATGTTCATGATATGCAACAAAAAGGAACACACAAATTACCAGCTACTCTGGGACACAGGAAAGACAGTACTCAGAGTCAAGTTTATAGCTCTGAGTTCCTACATCAACAAATTGGAGAGGTCTGAAACCAACAACTTAATGAGACATCTGAGCCTTCTTGAAAAAGAATAGCAAGATAAACCCCAATCAAGTACCAGGAAAGAAATAATTTAAATTCAATCACAATTAAATGAACTACAATAAAAAATAGAAATAATCAAGAAAACAAAGAGTTGGTTCTTCGAAAAAATTAACAAAATTGACAGACCCTTATCAGAAAAAGAAGAGAACACTTATCAGAAAGAAGAGAATAAACACAAACTCAGAGATGAGAATGGAAACATCACCACAGAAACATCCAAGATTCAGAGCATTATGAGGGAATATTTCTCAAACGTTATGCTAATAATTTTGAGAACTTGACAGAAGACGTTTTCGTAGCCAATATTGACATGCTGAAACTAAACAAAGATGAGTTAAACCATTTTAACATGCCCATATAAAGCATTGAAATAGAAACAAAAATAAGATACCTCCCATCTAAGAAAAGCCCAGGACCAGAAGGTTTTACAGTAGTATTCCTCAAGGCCTAAAAAGCAGACCTCACACCAATACTCCTCCAAATCTTCAATGAAATTGAAAGAGAAAGTTCACTTCCAAACTCATTCTATGAAGCCATTATAACCCTCATCCAAAAACCAGACAGGGACTCATCAAAGAAATAGAATTATAGACCCATTTATTTGTGAACATTGATACAAAACATCTCAACAAATTTTTGGCTAATCGAATTCAACAATTCACATAATCATACACCATGATCAAACAGGATTCATTTCAGGGATGCAAAGGTGGCTCAATATACACAAATCAATATAATTCATCACATCAACAGGAGCAAGGATAAGAACCACATGATTATCTCAATAGATGCAGAAAACACATTTGATAAGATCCAACACCCCTTTATGATGAAGGTCTTGGAAAAATAAGGAATCTATGGAACATTCCTCAATACAATAAAGGCTGTATATGACAAACCCACAGCCAGTATTATACTTAATGGTGAAAAACTAAAGCCATTTTCTCTTAACTCAGGAAGGAGACAAGGATGCCCACTCTCTCCACTTCTCTTCATTCTAGTATTAGAATGCCTAGCTACAGCAATAAGACAAGACGCAGACATAAGGGGGATTCAAATAGGGAAAGAAGTAAAACTCTCCCTCTTTGCAGATGACATGATCTTGTATTTAAGAATCCCACGGACTCCATTCCCAAACTACTCAAGCTGATTCAAAACTTTGGCAAAGTAGCAGGGAATAAAATTACCCCTCAAAAGTCAATGGCTTTTCTGTATGCCAACAATGAAAAAAGTGTGGTTGAACTTAGGAAAGCAATTCCATTCGTAACAGTCCCACAAAAAATAAAATAACTAGCAATTAACTTAAGCAAAGAAGTGAAGGACCTTTATGATGAAAACTTTATAACCCCCCCCCCAAAGGAAATATAAAAGTAACTTAGAAAGTGTCAAAACCTTCCATGCTCCTGGATTGGAAAGATCAACATCATGAAAATGACAATACTTCACAATGCTATCTACAAATTCAATGTGATACCTATCAATATACCAACCTCATTCTTCAAGGAAATAGAAGAGGCAATCCAAAAATTCATATGGTACAATGAAAAACATCGAATAGCATAAAAGATCCTCAACAGAAAGAACAGTGCTGGAGGAAAATCAATACCAAAATTCAAACTCTACTACAAAGCCATAGTTACCAAAACAGCTTGGTATTGGCACAAGGACAGACCTCAGGACCAATGGAATACAATTGGATCCCCAGAAATGAACCCTAATGGAGACCCAGAAACAACAAATGAAAGAAAGGTTGGACAAATGACATTGCATGAAATTGCAGAGCTTCTGCATGGCAAACGACATAGCTAGCAAGATCAATAGAAAGCCCCAGATTGGGAGATTTTCACTAGCCATACAATAGACAAGGTTCTCATATCTAAAATATATCTGGAACTCAAAAAATTAAATCCACCAACAACAAATCCTCAAAGAAACAACTGCCCAATAAATAAGTGGGCTAAAGTCTTACAGAGAAACTTCTCTGAAGAGTTAAAAAAAGGATGGCCAATAGACACATGAAGAAATGCTCAACCTCCCTAGCCATAAAAGAAATGCAAGTTAAAATGTTCTATCATGAAGAATTCTAATAACAGCAGATGCTGAAGGGAATGTGGACAGAAGGAAACCTTACTGCATTGTTGGTGGAAATGTAAACTTGTTCTACCACTTTGGAAAGTAGTATGGAGGTTTCTCAAAAGACACCACATAGAGCTCCCCTATGACCCAGCAATCACACTTCTGGGCATTTACCCAAACATTTACAAAGAAGACCACTGTAAGGCTACCAGAATGTCTATGTTTATTACAGCATTATTTACCATAGGTAATATATAGACCCAACCCAGATGCCTCTCAGTAGAATGCCTCCATCAGAAAAATGACCTTGTCCCATTTTGTAGGAAATGTAAAGACTTGGAAAAAATATTAAGTGAAGTAAGCCAGGCCCAAAGAAACATATGTCCCACTGTTTGTCTTATTTGCAATAACTAGTCTGAGTCAAGCAGAAAAGGTCAGATAATTTGATGTTAGGGAAATGAGCCCTAAGATATGTATTCAATTTTTTTCTATAATGTGATTGTTTCTAACACATTTATAAGATTCTTTTTTGTTGCTTTGTATGTCCCGATCCCACGATATAACCCCTGCTTTCACTCTATTTTATGTTGGTATAACTTGTGGAGGGAAGGGGAAAAAATCATTTAAATACGGAGACAGGTTTACCCATTGCAACAATGAGATGTACAAGTCGTTATGTAGAAAATGAACTTTACAACTTTGGTGCTAAGTGAGTGGTAGGAGGATTGGGTAGGGGTGGGGGGAGGATGGGAAGGGATTCGGAGTGGAAAAAATGAGGAGGCTGCAATGCTTGGTAAGAAATGTACTCATTAACTTGCCTATGTAATTGTAATCCCTCTACAGTATTTTCACAAGTAAAAAAAAATTTAGTTTTGCTATAAACGCCTTTAACTTTCTTGGTTAGGTTTGTTCCTGGATATTGAAAGTGGAGTTGTTTTCTTGATTTCCTTCTCTGTTTGTATATTTTTGTTATACAGAAAGGCTACTGATATTTTGTGGATTAATTTTGTCTCCTGCTACTTTGCCAACATTATCAATCAGCTCTAGGAGCTTGGGGATGGAGTCTTTTGGATTCGTTAAATATAAGAACAAGAAATTTAGGTATACCCAATAAGAAATAAAAACAATATTTTAACAAATGTAGCAGGTGTTGCTGCCTTACTTCTGTAATCCTAACTACTTTGGAGGCTGAGAACCAGAGGATCATGTCAACTTGTAACTGGGTTTCATGGCACATGCCTGTCATCCCAAGCTGTATGGGAAGCCGAGCTTGGAAGGCTCACGGCCCCAGGCCAGCTCAGGTACAGAAAGAAAGGAAATTGTCTCCAGGGAAAGGACATTTGATCAGGTAATACACACTTGTGATTACAGCACTCATAGGAAGCCTTAATAGTAGGTGGATCAAAGCTCAAGTATATGTTTGGGTTGGAATTGAAACTGTTCTATAACTGAGTGAAAAACAGAGCTGGAGGCATGGCCCAGCAGTTACTATACTAGCCTAGCAAGTCTGAGGCCCTGAGTTCAAACCCTTCAGAACCACCACCAGATTTAAAAGATTCAACAAATGACAAGAGCTGAGGAACAGAAGACCAAAGGCTAAGTTCTTTTTAAATCGAGGGAACATAAAAGTTCAAGAAAAAGGGATATGTTTTACCTAGTATTGTGGAGTTGCTCACCCAAAGAGTTGCAAATGGCAACCTTTAGAAAAGGCTGCCTTCAGGTGGTGTGATTGTGAATGCAACTGAGATGGCTTTTATCCTATGCCATTTTTCACTTACACTGAACATGTGCACATCTGCATTTTAATGGGACCCAAGTTTTAATGTAGTATTGACTCAGGGTGCTATCCTTCAAGTCTTATGCTCGAGGCTAGTATTCTACCACTTGGAGCCACAACCTCATTTCTGGTTTTTTAGTGGTTAATTGGCTCTTTAAGACATTCCTGCCTAGGCTGGCTTTGAACTGCAATCTTTCGATCTCAACCCATTAGATCTACAGGTGTGAGCCGCTGGCACCGAGCTTCCAAGCAGCATTTTAAAGGGGTCCAACTTGAGCTTCCTTTTGAGGCAGCTCAGATATAGATCAGAGAAATATACAGATGTTTGAACTAAATTTCCTGTGCTCTTTGCAGTATGATCAATGTAACCCAAAGTGTGCAATTGGACCTTTCTGTTTTGTGAGACAATGAGAGTCCTCACATTGCACATAAGCTCATTTTACTTCTAGCATCTGAGGAATCCCTCTTGCTCTCTTTAACATTAAACTGAGTCCAATGCCATTTCAGATAAACCAGAGTAACTAATTCTGGGTATATTTCTGTTCCTTTTTTTCCTTTTCCTTTTACTTTCTCTTTTTTTGTGCCAGCTTTGGTGAACTGAGGGTTTGGGCACCGCCCCCGAGTTGGCTAGCACTTTACCACTTGAACCACTTCTGGCTATTTTGTTAGCTAACTGGAGATTAGAGTCTCATGTACTTTTCTGTCCAGGTTGGCTTCAAAATCAATATCCTCACATCTCAGCCTCTTGAGTAGCTAGAATTATAGGCATGAGCCACTGATAACCAGCTGATAATTTCTTTTAGTACTTCATTTATTACATGCCCTGCTTGTCCAGGAAAGGCTTTTGTCTACACAGTAAAACAAAACAAAATGACATTTCAGTCTTCCATTTGTCAGCTCTTTCTAAATGGGTAGCATGCCTCTGATTTGTGTTGTCCTTTTCAATGGAGGACAGGTGGCCTAATTTGAAAGGTATTTTTTTTCTGAAGTATACTCACGGTCCTTTCAGGTTATCCATCATCTCCTTTAAATTAGTGTGTCATTCAAATAAAGATCACAAACATGTAATCATTTATATCCTATAAATTTAAGAAAAGTGAGGGAAAGGGGAAGGGGAAGGAATGGGTAAGAATATTGAGGGATAGCAATGATCAAGGTGCACTGTATTTATATACATACTGTAAAATAGCAACTCTTTTGTACTGCTACTTAAAGGTAGAGAATAAATTAAAAATGAATTTTGCGTCTTTGTTACTCCAAGAAGCTAGTAGTAAATCTTTCTTTTCCATAATGAATTGAACTATGGACAACACTAATAATTGTTCAGAGCATATATTTGGTAATCAGATCTTTCTTTGCTTGTATGCCATCTACCTCTTTGAGAAAGGAGAAATTTGGAAACCTACAAATTTTTGTGTACTGGTACTGGGGCTTGAACTTCGGGCTTCATTTCTCCCTTAGGCTTTTCACCCAAGGCTAGTGCTCTACCACTTGAGCCATAGATCCACTTTTAGTTTTTGACTACTTAATTGGAGACAAGAGACAGTGTTCTGCCCTTAATCCTCAGCTCTCAGCTTTCTGAGTATCAAGGGTCACAAATATGATACATGAGCACCCAGTGCAAGCCCTACGTCTTTTGTTTCCTCTTTGTCTTCCTCCCAAGAGGATACATGAGCTGTAGAAAAGCAGGCTGGATATCAAAGGCAGCTGGAAAATGTCTCTGGACAAAGCTGCATGTATAGATGCTTGTTGCATCATTTCCTTTCATTGTTTCTGAATTATCCCTCTGAGATACACTAAAGTATACAGTTGCTATTTTCCTAAGGTCACTGACTGCCAGAAGAAGTGCAAAGATCCTCTTTAATAGTTAATTTCTTTGTTGATGGCAATAAGATGTCTCTCTTTCTAGACTTCCCCATCATCATGGACCATGAGTCAGTTATCTACTTTTGTTTCAGGGCTGTTAGCCTTAAAAGCTGAAGTTCAGGGGAGGGAAACCTTTTGACTCAGTGATCTTCTGAATTCGATGTTGAGAAGAACCAGCTCAACATTGACCATTAACTGTGCAATTGCTCCCACTTATGAACCATTTTGCATTTGCAAAGAGTTCATTCTGAAAGCACTTTCTGCTGGAATTTTGTACCTGTTCTATTAGATCTGAACAGGTATGTATTCATGGTCTTGTGATACAGGCAGTAGAATGACTGGGTGAAGAGTAAAGGGAGCTTTAGAGTCAATTGAGGGCATCTCATAACTGAGCCTACCTGTCAGCCAATGATGGTCATTTTTCTTCAGAACTGGTATGAGTTGCAGCCAGTCAGGGGCATCCCTGTAGTTCCAACAGATCTTTTTCTAAGGGGCAAATATAGCAGTCAGGAATGTACAGGAATATACACTTTAAAACATTTTAACTATGTGTGGGGCTAGTGGCTTTTTCGTGGTTAATTAGAGATAAGTGTCTCATGGACTTGCCTGCCTGAGCTGGTTTTGAACTTCAATCATCAGGTTTCATTCTTCTGAGTAGCTAGGATTACAGGCATGATCCTGTATCATTAGTAAAAAGGCCCAATCTAGAGCTTGGGTCTAGTTACAGTTACACTTCTGGCATTTTTCTAGTTAGAGTTAAAAGCCTCAAGTTTTTCTGCTTGGCTGGCTTCAAACTTGAGTCCTCAGAACTTAGCCTCTTGAATAGCAAGTGTGAGAAACTGGCACCTGACTCCTTGAGTGCTCTTCATATATGATCTCATTTAACATTTGTCTTTGGAGGAAAACTATCTCCTGCCTGTGTTTGCAGATGCTGCTTTCTCTGTCTGGCACACGTGTTCTTTACTTTTCATCGAATTCTCTCACATCTGGTATGTAATTCTTATGAGTGTTTACAATCCATTTCAAGGCTAGATGTATCCTACAAAGTCCAGTGCAGTGTAGATGGGGCTGCAAGAAGCTAGTTTAGCACTTGGTCTTACTCCCAGCAAAGTGCTAGGATGTCAAGCTTATTCATCTCGTTCTCTTGTACGACCCTAAGCTTCCTCACTTAACTGAATCCTCGGATTCTAGCAGCATTTCCAACCCATTTGGAGGTGCAGCAGAGTGAGTGACTGAATCAATCCATTTATCCCTGAATGAGATTTTTGTCTTCCCTGCCTTTCTCAAATTAAATGCTTTGGTGTTATTGAAGAATCCCTCTTAGGTAATTATTTTATAACTAAGCAGCCAGCTCCAACCTCCTACAAAAGGAACAACAGAATCATCATTTTTGAGTGGGACATGCTGAAAGAGGAATTTGCAATGTGGACATCACATTTGAATCCAAGACATAGCCAAGGTCCAGGCATACAGTTTTGAAAGATGCTCTATATCACCAATAGACAATGTGGTGGTTTCCAGAAGTTTCTCAGCATGCTAAGGTGATACTGTTCATCAACTCCTTCAGCAACCCTGAAGGAGAAATAGAGCATTTCTTTCCTTCCCTTCTTTCTCTCCTCTCTTTTCCTCTCCTTTCCTCCTCACACTCTTTCTCCCTCTTTTACTTCTCTCTTTCCCTCCTTCTCTCTTCCTCTCCTCTTTGTCTCTCTGTCTCTCTCTCTGCCTCTTCACTTTTTTTCTCTCTCCCCCTCTTATACATAGAGAGTTAGAACATGAGAAAGATTAAACAAATTGCCTAGCATCACTTGAAAGGGAACAGTCAAGCCAGGACTCAGTCTGGGGCTCATTCCACAAAGCTGCACTTTCTGTAATTTAAACAAAAAATTTAATAAAGTCGTGGCATATGGGCCATGATAATCAAAGTGCCTGGAATTTATTGGAATTTACGATCTAGTGGGAGATAGATTGCTTTTTCTTTTTTGAATGGATTATCACATGGCTAACTTGGGAGTAAAAACTCAGCATAAATGACAAATCCTTTCTGGAGTCAGTAATATTTTTCATTCGTTCACTTTACTGCTTCTAATAATATCGTCTCCATTTTTCCCCATGAATTGTCACCATCATTTCTTTCTTGGCACTGTAAGAACGGCAAGATATTAGAGTTTGCCTCCTGAGGGAAGATTGTTACTGTCTTCCTTTAAAAGGAATTTCAGTCCATAATTCTTGACCCTGCTGACCCGTAGTTGTTGGATGTCAATCTGTGCACAAAGAACATTTTTCCAGGTATTAGTGTCTCATGTCTATAATCCTAGCTATTCAGGAGTCTGAGATCTGAGAATCGTGGTCAGATGCTAGCCCCAGCAGAAAAGTCCATGATATTCTTATCTCCAATTAACTTGGTAGTTAAGCTGGAAGTTGGACGTGTGGCTCAAGTAGTAGCATGGCAATGTGGGGTGAAGAAGCTAAGGAATGGAGCCCTGAGTATAGGCCCCAGAAATGCCACATGCACACACACACACACACACACACACACACACACACACACACACACACACATACACACACACACAACTTTTCTTCTGACCTGGATTCATGTCTCTGATTTCCAATATATCTTCTTGATGAAGGCATTAGCAAATGTCTGTGAATTTAGAAGCAGCTTGACTAAATGAGTTGTATGTAGCTCAGATGGTAGAGTGCCTACCTAGCAATCCCGAGTCTCAGAATTCAAACCCAGTACTGTCAAAATAAGTTATTAGAAATAACTTGGCCAATGTATTTTATCTTTGACAGAACTTTACACAATTGTCCTGAGTGTGAGGATGTTAGATCTAGAAGATCTATTTGACACCACTGGCTGCCAAAGTGGCTATTAAGTATTTGTTTGAATATTTAATCTTAATGAAGTTTATACCAATGGATGCCTGTGAATTTAGGTAAACAGATGTTTATGTTTATGTTACTAAAGTGAATTGAAGTTCCCTTCTTTTCTTCAGAAAAAAATCTCTGGCTGCCATGGTGGTTATTTAACAATCTTAACTTGAACTACTCAGAAGTTGTCTTTGAAAGATTTCCCCATGCTTTTTCCTCCTTTATTATTTCTTCTATGTACAGTTCTTGCGGGCTTATAAGAACTCTTTAAAATGGAATCCTTGAATATTTCTGTGAAATACATTCTTTTCTGAGACAAACTGTCATGGGAGCTATTTAGAGCCTAAATCATTTTGCCTGGGAGGTGAAGGATGCACATTTCTGAGCATATTCTTAACTCAGGCAAGAAAATAATTTTTTCAAAGTCTTTCCATACCTTGGCTATGTGAGAGAACTATAGAGCTTCAAGATTTCCTTTTGTATCACAGGTCTACTGCCACAAATTCTAGAATGATTTCTCAACACGTGATAGCCACTTGACATGGCCCTGGGTTCATTGGAATCCAAAATGAACCTTATCTCTTCTTAAACTTACCCCTGCTAAAGCAGGGCATTAGTTGCCCGTGCCTGCAATCTTAGGCTGAGATAATGCATGGTTTGAATCCAGCCCAGGCAGGAAAGTCCATGAGGCTCTTATCTCCAATTAAGAAAAAAAACAACAACAGGAGCTGGGAAGGTAGCTCAGTGATAGAGTGCTTGCCTTGCATGCTTGAGGCCCTGGGTTAGATTCCACAGCACCACATAAGCAGAAAAAGCAGGAAGTGGCACTGTAGCTCAAGTGGTATAGCACTAGCCTTAATCTGAAGAGTTCAGGGACAGCGCCGAGGCCCAGACTTCAGGTCCCACAACCGACAAAAAAAAAAGCTGGAAGTGGAGCTGTGACTTAAGTGACAAAGCTCTTGTTTCGAGTGAAAAAGATAAAGGACAACACCCAGGTTTTGAGTTCAAGTCCAGTACTGGCACGCACACACACGCACACACACACACACACACACACACACACACACACACACACACACACACACACAGTTATTCTTAAATCTTGAGTTAAAATATGAGGAATTCTAAGCCAACAGAATGACAAGGAATTCTCTAGATTTAAAAGATCCCAGGTCAAATGGAAACAATTGGAAAGTAGGAAGTAGGTCTCCTGGGTTTGAAATTCACTACAGATGTGAACATTTTTGGGTGCGTAGAGGGCCAAACGAAGACCTCCTGTTGTTTAGACAGAGGGCTAGGAGAGGAAAGGGGAAACATTCTCCCAGGATCTCACTTAGGCCAAGCAGTCAGTATCTGAGAATGACATCAGGACTGCTTGATGGGGCGAGTGTGTTCCCCTGCTGACCAGGGCAAATAACTGCAGGATTCATAAATATATGTCACCAAGCTGTTCCAGGCTGTCGTATGCACTGCCCCTTAAGCAGAAAGAAAGAGAAACAGTCAGTGTCAGTTTGAATGACACTCTTATCCAGAAGTTTAATATAAAGATGTGGAGCTTTCTGCTCATATTTCTGTCTCATGAGAAAAAAGTTTTATTTTGCCTTCATTGAATGGATATTGTTGTGCTTTTATATTTTTGGATCTTACAGGGCTTCTCAGGTTTATAATCAATTTACTGGGTTTATACATTGCTTATTTTACAATTTGAGTGGAGCTATTCCATGGTTTATTGTGGGAAGAATATAAAAGAGAAACAATGACCATTGGTACAAGGCTATGGGCACGTCAACATCAGAATCTGGACCCATTACATTAACTTCCTCTTGAATCTCAGTTTACCTTGGAAAAGTGTCTGCCTGTTTTACTAGTATTTCAAACATGTAAGCTTCTATAATGAACTCTTGATTTCATTCCAAATTCATTACCTCCAAAAGATAGAACATGAGAGCAGGAATTGACTTTGTAAATAATGTAGATGAGGTCCAGTGACCAGCCCAAATGAATAAGCGGGCAAAAGGAGACTACAATATTAAAAGGTAGGACTTTGTCTTGTCAAGTTGACTAGTTTTACCCCCTTTGGCCACCCACATATTAAATGTTGAGGTAATAGTTTGATCAAATGAGTACTGCTTTACAATCTTTTCATATTATATGTTGTTTTTTTACTTGCAAATATGCAATTGAAGATGTCATTCTTGCACGGTTTATGGTGATAGGCTTAGAAAACTTATCTTCATAGACATCTTTGTAAATGTTCTTGTTTTGTAAGTTAATTTAGTTTTAGTGTAAGAAATTACTATTCATACCAGTAGTCAAAAGTCTTGCTTTACTTTAGTCATGAGCTTACAATAAACTGAATCCGTACTGTGGAAAGTCTTAAGAACTAAAGTTCAAGAATTTTTGCTGATTCAAGAGACAATTCTTCTCTTTCTCCTTTTGCTTTTTATCTTCCCTTTCTGTCTCTTTCAGGGTTGAACTTAGGGCCTTGTGCTCTTGTTTGGCTTTCTTGCTTATCACTAGGACTCTACCACTTGAGCCATACCTCCAGTCTGGTATTTTGCTGATTAATTAGAGATTGAATCTTACAGGTTATTCTGTTCAGGGTGGCTTTGAACTGTGATCCTACATGTCTCAGCCTCCTGAGTAGCTAGAATTGTAGGCATGAGAGATTGGTGCTTTGTTTGGTTTAGTTCTTTTTAGGTGTTTGGGGATTTGATTGTCAAGTAATATATTTTTATTAATATAGGAATTATGGAATGTCTTTTATCCTTTTTCAGAGAGTAGAAAATCCACTGATTTTCCATGATATTGTTCAAATTTTTAGTGAAGCATTATTGACTTCTACCCCACCATTAAGGGGACAGGAGTGGTATTATTACAAGTTGTTATTACATATAATTATAACTTCACATCTGTCCCGTGGATCCCAATTGTATAATGGATTTCTGTGGCAATTCTCTGGTGTGTTCTATTGAATAATAAGCATGTCATGCCATGGACCTGGTAGACACGTATGCAAATTTTCACCATGGAGAAGGAAACCACCTGACACATTCCATTATGGTCTCTCCATATCTAAGATACTGTCTTTCAAAACAGAGCTCTGTTTTTGCAGTTAGATACATGTTCTGGAGATATGGAGCCTTGGATGCGATCCAGACTTTGAGTTGCTCTACAGAAACAGCAGTTTGGACCACAAACTCCTGTGGCAAAGTGAGTTACAATCTTTCTGGAGCTTTCTAATTTATGCTGGAGACAAGTGTGGTCTTTGTATGACTATGTTTCAAAAGAGAATTTCTAATGTCATCTTCTTAGGTGTTGATATAAATTCATGTAGTTGAAGCTGTTCTGATGAGTAGGTGTCTTGTGAATGCGCTTGAGTTTATTTCCATCCCATCACCCTGACTCCCAGAAAATGAATTTTGTGTTGGATTTTGTGTAACTTGGCTTCTCTAAGCTTTAGTTAAGTGATATCTCTAGAGGAATAACTGGCCTTCCTTGATTCTGTGTAAAATCACTTCATCTGGGAAGATGGGATCCAGATGATGGAGGAATGGCTTGTAGGCAATCTTGAAAGGAAATGAAAGTACATGCTCCATCTCTCATACAGATGTCCTTGAATGATATAATGATGGTACCTTTTCTCTTCTTTTCTTATTTTGTGCTGGTAATTAGGGCTTGAACTCAGGGCTTTGTGCTCTTTCTTGGCTTTTTCACTCAAGGTTGACACTCTGCCACATGAGCCATAGCTTCACTTCTGGCGTTTGGAAGTTAATTGGAAATAGCTTTATGGACTTTCCTGCCTGGACTGCTTCAAACCAAGATCATCAGATCTCAGCATCTAGAGTAGCTATTATTCCAGGCATGACCTACCAGCACCAGACTGGTAATATCTTTACAGAGAATTGCTACTTTTACAAATAGTGCACACATGGATGGATCAAAAGCAGTTATTAGCCCATCTCCCCTGTTACTTTAAATCTATAGCTTTCTATTGAGGAAAATTAGAATGAGGATGAGAAGAGAATTGTAAGAGTAGAGCTGTGAATAATAGTAACAAGGATGATGATGGCCATGAGTTCTGAAGAGAGTAGGAAGGTAAGGGTATCTTGATGAATGTGTAATATGGATCTTAATTTAGAAACTTTTATTCTTCATTTGGAGTGACTTCTCATATGGACTGGGAAGAAAAGCTATCTCCCACTTAATAAATTCAAAGGGGGCTATTGAAGATATTTCAAGCAGAATTTTAAGCAGGTTTGAAACTTGACTTTGAAGGTGTTTAAGACATAACACGCCTAAATATGCCACTTTGGCATATTGATATCTTTGAGCAAAAAAATTGAGAACCAGTTAATTCAGGAAACTGCCTAAAATAAAGCCAAACTTAGTCTTTTTGCGAAAGCAATTTTTTGTAAAAGAAATCTTCATTAGTAAAGACATATGTACCAGGAAAAGAGATACGCTGAGGCAAATTTTTTATCACCTGGGAAACTTTTATCTGCACAATAAGGTAATCTTTATTAACCATTCATTTCCTCTTCCTCCCCTGCCCATAATTGTTTCCAATAACTTCTGTATCTTACTCCATTTTGTGTTGCTATAACTAAATGCATGATGCTAGATAATGGTTAAAGAAGTTTATTTAGCTCATAATTCTAGAGAACAAGAGCATGGTGCTACTCTTTGCTTGCCTCTGATGATGGCATCCCAATGGCCGATAGTATCCCATTTTAGGAGCATATGTGGTCTTCATGGCCACCATAGAACTTCCAGCACCACATGATGAAGCAGAAAGCCAGAGAGTGAACTGAGACAGAAGAACTTGCTTCATAGCAGCCCATTCTCTCAGGAAATAATCCAGCCCCACCAGACATTCATTGATCCTTTTGACAGTGGTGTTCTCATGTTATAGCTGCCTTCCACGAAACCTAGTCTCTTAAAGATTCCTCCACTTGCAACATCAACCTGAAGTTCAAACTTCTAGCATATGAGTTCTGTGGAAACCCTAACACCCAGAATGCTTAAATACTCATTCCTTTATATGGTGCAAGAAGATATTTAAGGTTTAATTATCTGATAACTGATTCAAGTCTCATATTTTTGTGCATACTTACTCACTGAAAATAGTTTTTCTCATATTAAGTTACTTTATTCAGTTTAATTTGTGGACCAGCCAAACAATCTAGAAAGGTAGGAGGAAACATTTTTCCTTCCTATGTTGTGTGCTTTGGTTTGGGCATGTTGTAAATATCCCTCGAGGATTCTTGTGTTTGAAATCTTGGTCCCAATTGTAGCAATGTGAGAGATAGTAGGACCTTTAAGAGGTGCGACAGTACAAGGCAATTGAGTCTGTGAGTACCTAGAAATGGATTATATAGATCCTGTTATTCTCCTAGGAGGTAAGGCCATATGTCATGAAATGATTGTAGCCAAGGGGGAAGGGATTCTCACTAAAGGTCAAACCAATGTGTAACCTGATTTTGAGCTTTTAGCTTCTATGAGCTAAAAAGATGCCTTTTATTTATAAATTGCTCAGCTTCAAGTTTTTGTTTCAGCAGTAGAATTGGACTAATATATTTTGTATGATTATAAAACTATTTTAGTTACTATTTGGACAAGAAGCTGAGACAGGGTACGAATGCTGAAACCATTTCTCTAGTCACACCCCGAGAAACACCTAGTTTTGTATCCTCCCTAGTATCTCCCATAGATGCTCCTTATGTGTATATTAATTAGTTTTTCCGTTGCACTTCTCCTTAGGGAAGAAAAACTCTGGTCTAATTCTGAGGCACTTGCACAGTAGCAATAGATGCATCATTAGCCTGACCATTGCACAACCATCTCCTGTTTAAAACTTGATGTATATACCTTTCATCTGTACATATACTTCAAACTATAGGATGGCAACTTTTACATCCTCATATCCTTTCAAAAAGTCTGTGAAATCATGATTATTTCCCTAATGTCTGCCTTCTATCACTACCATGAACTCCTCCAACACTCCCCAAATTCTAAAAAAACTGATTTCTTAGCCATATGCTTGCTCTTGAGCCATGTAACTCAAGCCTGCTGTTTCCATTACAGTGTACAAACTCAGAAAATTATACTCTTTGCTTTATTTTGCTACTTTTCTTGTGTTTTTGTGTGTTCATTCAATGCTTTGTTCAAGACACCAAGAATCTAGGATCTTCACCTCCTTGACCATCCATAGGTACCAAGATGATAAATTGAAAAGAAAGAAATCGGAGACCATTGTATTTAGTCTTGGTGGAACTACTGGAACTAATATTGAGACTTCTTCCTATTGTTGTAACAAAGTTAGACATAAAATAGCAGATTTTCTTCTGGACAACTGCAACAAAGGAAGAGAACACTAGATGACTGAAAAAAATCTGAATATAACGATGAATGATGGGAATTTATGGACAGGATCAGGGAGGGCAACATAGAGAAAATTATGAAGATGTAAGAAAAACTTTGAACTGACATTCTTGTGTGTGTGTGTGTGTGTGTGTGTGTGTGTGTGTGTGTGTGTGTGTGTGTGTGTGTGTGTTGGTTCTGGGGCTTGATCTCAGAGCCTGTGTACTGCCTCTGAGCTTTTTAACTCAAGGCCAGAGCTCTACCACTTAAGCCACAGCTCTACTTCTGGTTTTTGGGGGTTTTTGTGGTTACTTGGAA
This sequence comes from Dipodomys merriami, assembly GCF_024711535.1. Classification (NCBI taxonomy): domain Eukaryota; kingdom Metazoa; phylum Chordata; class Mammalia; order Rodentia; family Heteromyidae; genus Dipodomys; species Dipodomys merriami. The sequence goes on along the minus strand of NW_027203159.1, from coordinate 6,675,916 downwards.
ATAAAAGTCTCGCAGATTTTTATGCGTGAGGTGGCTTCAAACCATGATCCTCAGATCACAGCTTCCTAAAGTAGCTAGGATTACAGATGCATGCCATCAGTGCCCAGCACAGCACTACTTCTTGAATTGATGTCATTGAGCCTTAACTTCTTATGTGAATATTAAACATCATCAACAGAAAGTCCACAGGGTGTTGAATGTTCTAGTTGTAGGATTAGGAAAATTTAAAGTCTTATAATTGTTAGCAAGCTTATATTTCAGGGATACAAGCAAAGGAAATAAAAATGTGGATGTAGAATGTAGTAAATGAAAGGCCTAAAACAGAATCAGTAGGAAGAGAGAACTGCAGGTAGGCAGGGTTATATTTATATCCAATTTATATTAAAATTTTGGTTAAATGGATAGCCCAATTTGGGTCAGAGTTTCGATTTTTTTAGACTGAACTTGAATGCTTTAATCTTGAATTCAATTATTCATGGGGTTATATGACTTTGATCTTTTAAGAAATAAAACACTCCCTTAAAGGCTCAAAAGGCTTTTGTCAGAGGAGACCAGCAAGCCAAAGCTAAGAGCCTTTTGAAATGGAAATAATTTTAACATGGAAGAATAAGAGGGGTTGAGGAGGCTTCCCTCAGGGGACCTCTACAGTGCTACCCTTAGTACTGGTAATAAATAGAAAGTTCACCTAAACATATTTGAACAGATGTGTAGGGGAAGAGTCAATGTTTACTAATTTTAAAGAATAAGATTGAAGAAGCCTGGAGATAGAAAAGGGGAAGTTTGTACATGTGTTTGTGTGTGTGTGTGTGTGTGTGTGTGTGTGTGTGTGTGTGCACGTGTGTGCATATGTGTGTGTGAATGATCCTGTGCATGCAAAACACTGTTCCTTTAGCTCTGATAGCAGTCTGAAGAAATGTACTTGGCCGATGGAGATGTTAAAGAAGAAGGTGACAGTTGCAATATTCCTTTTCTCTGAAATCCCTTCACTGTGGTCATCATGCATTTCCAGAAATAGATAAATAAATATCATAGTTTTGTATTTAGGAAATCTGTCCATGATTTGGTTTGATAAGGGCTTTATAGGATATACCATATCTTACATTTTATTTGTTTGGAACTACAAGCTAATAGTACTAGAACTTTCTGAATATTTCCAAGGGAAGAGTAGACTCCAATGTATTATGCCAGCAGTGCTTGTGTTTATGCCTTGTTGTGTGTAGGATCAATCAGGGTTTGGAAGTATATCTCAGGTGAAAGGAAGGATATGGAGAGAGGCAGACCTGGAGAAGGCTTTTCTTACTTAACCTTTGTTAAAATTCAAATAGCTTGGGACATTTCACACTTCAAATACCAATCAATTATACGGACTGATTGATACATAGAAATCAGTAGAGGGGGAACTGGAATAGGCGAAAAGGGAGTTGATATCAGAAATACTTTACTAATGACCTCGAAACTAAAATCATGGTGAGAGATGACCCAAACCAACCGGAACCACAAACTTACCAGGTGCATACTCAAAAGGGAAAGAGTGGGGATCTTCCTGTTAAAAGCCCACTCATGAAGCAGGATGAGTAGCAGAGATGTAGCTCATGTTCTGGTAGAACACTAGCCTTGAGCATAAAAGCTAAGCAAGAGTGATAACACAGAGTTCAAGCTCCAGTACCTACACATACACACACACACACACACACACACACACACACACACACACACACACACACACACACACACACACACATACAAGGAAGGATATTTCGAGTGTTTTCCCCCTCCTTTCATTCTTTATTAACTCCTTTTGTATTAAGTAACTACTTTTTTGATTATTAGTGCACATTGATTTGCATAAAGGGCTTCATTGTGGCATTTTCATATATATACATACATATATGTCGTGAACCATATGTATTCTGTTCCCCTCTCTTCTGCTGCCTGCCTGATTCCCTTCTTTTCCTTACTAAAAGTAGGTATCTTTTAATGTGCCATCTTAATTGCTTTGTTGGCTTACTTAGCCACATTGTAATTTTGTAGTAAATTTAGTGGCTAATATAGGGATTACAAAAACGTATCCTCTTTTATTTTTTGCCAGTCCTACGTGGACTTGAACTCAGAGCATGGGTGATGTCCCTGCATTATTTTGCCCAAGACCACGAACTGGGAGAAGATCTTCACTAGCCATACAATGCACAAGGATCTCATATCTAGAATATACTTAGAATTCAAAAAGATAAAACCTCCAAAAACAAATCCTCAAAGAAACAACTGCCCAATAAAAAAGTGGACTAAAGACTTAAAGAGAAACTTTTCTGAAGAGGAAAGAAGGATGCCCAATAGACACATGAAGAAATGCTCAGCCTCCCTAGCCATAAAAGAAACGCAAATCAAAACAACATTGAGATACCTCCTCACCCCAGTTAGAATGGCTATAATCAAGAACTCTAATAACAACAGATATTGGAGGGGATGTGGACAGAAGGGAACCTTACTGCATTGTTGGTAGGAGTGTAAACTTGTTCAACCACTTTGGAAAGCAATATGGAGGTTCCTCAAAAGATTCCAAATAGAGGTCCCCCTATGACCCAGCAATCCCACTTTTGAGCACAAACAAGACCATACTACAGCTACCAGCACAACTATGTTTATTGCAGCATTATTTACAATAGCTAAGATATGGAACCAACCCAGATGCCCCTCACTAGATGAATGGATCAAGAAAATGTGGTATAAATACACAATGGAATTCTATGCCCCTGTCAGAAAGAATGACATTGCCCCATTTGTTAGGAAATGGAAAGACTTGGAAAAAATTATATGAAGTGAAGTAAACCAGACACCTCCCCCAAAAATAGGTCCCATGGATTCCCTTATTTGCAATAACTAGTATATTTCTGAGACAAGAAGAAACGGTCAGATAAGGTAATGGTAGGTGAAATGAACCCCAAGGTAAGGACTCAGATGGTTTTCTTTCTTGCTATTGTTTCTAACACATTTATAAGATAATTCCTTTGTTGCTTTCTATGTTCCCCAAGGTAAGCCCGGCTTTCACTGTATTTTATGATGGTATAATTTGTGGAGTGGAAGGGAAAAACAAATCGTTTAAATAGAGATACAGCTGGACCCATTGCAACGAGATGTACTAGTCATTATGTTGAAAAATGAACTTTACAATTTTGGCCGGGGGCGGGGGGCGGCTAGGGTAGGGAGGGCTGTGGAAGGGATAGGAAGGGGAAACAAAGGAGGCAACAATGCTTCATAAGAAATGTACTCATTATCTTGCCCATGTAATTGTAACTCCTCTGTACGGTATTTTCATAATAAAAAAATTTTGCTCTATACCAATTAAGCCACAGCTTCACTTCTGTTTCTTTGGTGGTTAACTGAAAGTAAGACTATCATAGGCTTTCCTACCCCAGCTGTCTTGGAACTGCCATCTTCAGACCTCAGCCTCCTGATTACAGTTGTGAGCTACCAGTGCCCAGCTCCACCATGTATCTTAATTTATTAGAATGCATTTCATATTTTCAGTTAATTCTAATAAAAGTAGTAACTTTTCCACAAAATTCTTTTGTAACAGGCCTAGGACTGTCCAGGCCCTGAACTCAGGGCCTGGCTCCAGTCTCTGATCTTCTTTTGCTCAAAGCTAGTGTTCTACTAATTGAACCACACCTCCACTTCTGGATTTTTGATAGTTGGGGATTAGAGTCTCATGGCCTTTCTTGCCTGGGCTGGCTTTGAACCTTTTTCCTCAGACCTCAGCCTCCTGAGTACCTAAGACATGGCCATGAATCATTGGCACTTGGTTTAAAATAGAATTCTTGAGAATATTTCTTTTGTTGAGGTAGGACTGTCCATGATAACTATATGACCATTCTAGAATATGAAAATAGTGTGGAGCCTTTGTGTCATGCCATATGAACTTCACTTCTTAAGACACAGGAAACTGAAAGTAGCTAGTTGGATTGTAAATGAACAGCTCTGTACATTGAGGTCCAGGTGAGTTTCCCTGGTTGGTAATTCTTTTGTGTGTGTGTGTGTGTGAGTGTGTGTGTGTGTGTGTGTGTGTGTGTGTTGTGTGTGTGTGCGCATGTGTGTTACCCATAAATGTAACATGTGATTACAGAGAGATGAAAGAGAAGTTTGCATTTAGAAATCTTTCTGACCTTTGCTTCACACACTTCTATTCTTGGCTGATTTAAATCTCTATGTGTTCTTTGTTTACACAGTTCTGTAAGTTTCTATAGTGAATTTCAAACAGAATTGTTTGGACAGCCATCATATTTGTCATTGATAGCAAAAGTAAGGATGATCTTCTGATCTACTTCTTCTAATGCGATAGTAGGTTGGTTTCTATTGCCTTTATTGTTATAGATAACAAGGGTATGCTTTCAATACCCGGTGACCCCAGTAACCTCCTTCTCCCAACTAGACCCAACCCAATAGCCCCATCAGCTGGCAACCAATCTTAAGTTCCAAACTATGACAATATGCTACAACCTCAATAATTTAACATTATGATTTACTGTTTTAAACATTCTATATAGTCAAAAGGTCAGAGACATGAAGAGAATACATATTTATAAGGGTTTGTATTGTGTAAGCTTACTTATTTTACATTTTTCTTACTTTTCATTTTTGCTATGGCTTTCAGTTAGCCACTTGATGATGTTTCCTTCTATAATGTAGTTTTATATCCTTTTCCATTTTTTTTATTATTTTTTGTGCCAGTTCTGGGGCTTGAACTCAGAAACTGGGTGATTTCCCTGAGTTTTTCTTGCATCAGGCTAGTGCTCCACCACTTGAACTTCAGCTCAAATTCCAACTTTTTGGAGAAGTTATTTGAAAATAAGTCTTACAGACTTTCCTGTCCAAGCTGACTTTGAACTCTGATCTGTGTATCTCAGTCTCCTGAGTAGCTAAGATTACAGGTGTTAGTCACCAGCACCAAGCAGTGTGCTCAGCTCTTTGTCCAATTGTCACCCATATTTATGTTTTTGCACATTAAATGTCCAGTAATATTATTGTTAACAAGTGTTAAATAATATTGTTTTATGCAGTTACTTTCCAAGTATGTAAAGAGAAAAAGGGGAAACTACATAATTACATTTTAAAAGTATATATGCCATATATAATTTTTCTTAAAAAGTAGCTATGCTAGCAATGACTTCCCTCAGTCTTCATTTATCTACTAATCTTTCTATCTCATTTTTATTTTGTAAAGATAATTGGGCTTCATACAGAATTCTTTTTCAACACATTTTCTTTTCTCTGTGCACTTTGAATGTGTCATTCCGCTGTTTTTCAGCCTCTTAATATATAACTAGAAGTCAGTTATTCATTCTATTGTGATTCTCTGGTGTTTCATGCATAATTTTCTCTTGTTTTCAAGGTTTATTTTGCCTTTGTCTGTTGATGCATCAAGGTGTGGATCTCTTTTTTCTTAACGTATTCAGAGTTCACTGGGTTTCTTGGATGAATATTGGATGTTTTTCATCATTTTGAAAAAAGCTTTCACACATTATTTCAAATATTTCGTCTGCTCCCACTCTCTCCTTTCTTCCTAGCACTCTCATGATTCATGTATTGTTAATGGTATCTCACATGTCTCTGAAGCTCTATTCATTTTCTTGGTTCGATTTTAGTTTGTGTTCACAAAAGTGATTGCATAATCTCTTTTGATCTATATTTGAGGTGTTTTTTTGGCAATATAGGGTTTGAACTTGAGGGTTCACCCTGACTCAGCTGGTACTCTGTCTCTTGAGTCAAACCTCTATTTGTGCTTTTTGTTTGAGATGGGTCCAGCAAATTTTTCTGCCCAGGCAGAAAATGCTTTGAATGGCTTTCTTCTGGATCCCAACCTCTGTGTGTGTGTGTGTGTGTGTGTGTGTGTGTGTGTGTGTGTGTGTGTGTGTGTAAGTGCACTGGTGCACTTACATGAAGGTCCTGGGGTTTGAAGTCAGGGCCTGGGAGCTGGCCCTGAGGGTTTTTTTTTGCTAAAGGCTAGTGCTCTACCACTTGAGCCACACCTCCATTTCTGGAGATCAGAGTCTCACAGACTTTCATGCCTGGACTGGCTTCAAACCATAATCATCAGGTCTTAGCTTTCGGAATAACTAGCATTACAATTGTTGAGATAACAGTACCTGGCTTTGGATCTCAGTCTTTTGAGTAGGTAAGGCTACTGGTGTTCCACACTGATGGTGTTTTCTTTTTGAAGTCAGGGCTTCCATATGGCTGACACTATCACTTTTGTTTATTTCATTTTATCTTTTCTTTTCCTTCCTTCCTTCCTTCCCTCCTTCCTTCCTTCCTTTCTCCCTCCCTTTCTTTTTCTTCCCTCCCTTTCTCTCCTTGTTTCTACCTCTTTCCCTCTGTCTTTCCCTCCCTTCCCCCCTTTTAGCAGTACTGGCATTTGATTAATAGAAAAGTGCTCTACCACTTGAGCTACATCCCCAAACCTTTGCTTGAGTTATTTTTTTGATAGGCTCTCAAGTTTCAGCTACTGCACACAATCTTCCCATCCTCAGTATCCCAAGTATCTGGGATTACAGGTGTGAACCACTGCACTCATATCAATGATAGCTGTTTTGAAGTCTTTTTCTGTGAAATCCAACATCTTGGATGGCCTCCATGGCAGTTTCCATTCATTGGTTTTCCCTGTACATGGACCACAGTTTTCTGTGGAGCCTGAACATTTTAGATGGTCTAACAATTGGTTTAGGGTGAGAGTCTGTTCAAGCTTTTGAAAATTGGATGTTTCACAAATGTATTGTCCTAATAATGAGAATTGTCATGACTGTTTTACATTTACAAGTACATTTCTACTTTTAGAGACGAGGCAGTCACAAGTAGATTTCCTGGATGCTTCTGAGAGGGCTAGTCTTAGGCATACCCTCAGCCTTCTGGAGCACCAGGGATGAATTTGATGTTAGTAGGAGCTTCTTTGTCACTCTCTTTCCCCAGATACCCCTGATTAACATCTGGCTGGTCTAGCATCATTTGCCTATGTTAACATTATGGAGCTGATAATATTATTTAAGCCTTCTCAAATCAAACCAGTATTATATCCACTGTTTTTAACACCCCCCCCAGTCATAGATTTCTCCTTTCTGTCCCAAATGAAGTTATCCCTCTCAGGCAAGGCCTCAGATCTCCTACTCTTCATGAATTCCTTCATTTTATAGGGAAAGTTAAAGCCATGGGAAACTTTCTAACTATATTGTTCAGGAAATAAAGTCAAGAATTACAAAGTCTGTATATATTCAGAATAAATGGAGGAATTTTACAAATATTTGTCATCCTCAATTGGATCTGCCTCCACCCTGGGTCCCTATTTTGTTACAGAAAATCAGCCTGGGTGGGTGGAGGCATCCCTAATGACCAGCATTTCCCAACTTCAGTTCTATAACATGGTAGTTCTACTCTAGGGGAGGTGGCATAGGAAGGCCAATGGCTCCTTCTATTACAGTCCTATCCCATAGTTTCAGATGGTGAATACAGAAGTTAACTTGGAAAACAAAAGGCATATAGATAACTACTTGTAGATAACAGTATAGATAACTCTTGCATAACATTTACATTGAATTGGGTACAAGAAGTACACATAAAGATGATTTAAAGTATAATATGAAGCTGAATCTTCAAGTTTTGTTATCTTCAGGGTGTCCTGGAATGAAGACCCTGCAGATTTGAGAGTTTTATTGCTAATAGTTAGAAGTAAAATATACCGATATCTAAATTTAAGAGCTAACTATGGCCCAGAATGTGGTCCAAATGCTTTATATTCATTCACCTACATTCACTTAGTCTTCACAACAATCCTAGAAGTATGGGTAACCATCTCCATTTTGGAGATAGAGTTACTGAGGTTCTCGGAACATAATTACTCTGTAAATGTTTGCTAAATTGTAGGTTGACAAGAATAACAGTTTGAAGATAAGAGTTAATCACATAAAACTTAACCAAACCACCAAGTCTCTAATGTAATGAAAGCCTGGAGACCTAGGATTGGTGACAGTTTGCTGAGAATACAAAGATTTTATGACGTTAAGGCTTTGAAACAGCATCATTTCTCATAGTATGTTGGCTGGTGAGTCACTCACATTATCCAGAGGCTTTGGGGTAGTAATGAGGCTGGGCACTTGAAGGTCTTTCCTTCTGCCAACTCACAGAATTGCAGGAGAAACTTATTGCTGAACTGGCTCTTTGCAGGCGCATGGACACTCAGGCCTGAAATCATTTGCTCTTCTAGGGTAATTTTTAAGTAAAATAAGGTTTGCGTTGTTGATCTTATACAAAAGTCATATGTACCAAAGAAAATTATATACTTGGTGGTTGCCGGTGGCTCATGCCTGTAATCCTCGCTACTCAGGAGACTGAGATCTGAGGATCATGCTCCAAAGCAAGTCTAGGCAGGAAAGGCCATGAAACCCTTATCTCCAATAAACCACCAGGAAACTGGAAGTGGTGCTGCAGCTCAAGTGGTAGAGCGCTAGCCTTGAGCTGAAGAACTGAGGGACAGCTCTCAGTCCCAGAGTTCAAACCCCATGACTGACAAAAAACAAAACAAAACAAAACACAAAACAAAAAAATACAATAGGGGCTGGGAAGGTGGCTCAGTGGTAGAGCACTTGCCTTGCATGCTCAAGGTCCTGGGTTCGATTCCTCAGCACCACATAAGAAAAAAGCCGGAAGTGGCACTGTGGCTCAAGTGGTAGAGTGCTAGCCTTGAGCTGAAGATTTGAGGGACAGCGCCCAGGCCCAGAGTTCAGGCCCCATGACTGGAGCCCCCAAAAACAAACAAACAAACAAACAAAAAAACAATAATAAACTTGCTAGTTACCATGGCTCAAGCCTATAATCCTAGTTACTTGGGAGATGGAGATTGGAGTAGTTTAAGGTCAGTGTGTGAGATTCCATCTTAATGTCTGGTTATGGTGGTACACCTGTCATCCCAGCGATAAAGGAAGCACAAAAAAGAGGAATGTAGAATAGGCCAATCTGACCATAAGGCAAGACACCATCTTGAAAATAACATAAAAAAGGGCTGGCAAGGGGCTGGGCAAGTCGCAGAACACTTGCGTGCATGCATGAGGCCCTGAGTTCGATTCCTCAGCACCACATAAGCAAAAAGAAAAAAAGCCAGAAGTGGCACTGTGGCCCAAATGGTAGCATGCTAAACCTGAGCTGAATTGCTGAGGGACAGCGCCCAAGCTCAGAGTTCAGGACCCACGACGGGACTCCCCCTACCCCACAAAAAGAGCTGGGAGAGAGGCTAAAGTGTCAGAATTATTATTTAGAAAGTGTGAGGACCAAAATTCAAACTCAAGTATTCCTAAAAGAATAAAAAATTAGGTTCAGAAAACACAAGAAGCAGGACACACATGTATAAGGGTAGAGTTGGAGAGGTACGTGGAGGTTCAGGAAGCCCAATGTACAGGGGCCGCCTCAGCTTGGTTTCAGGAGTTGCAAGTTAATGAATTATGGATCAAAGGGCAAATTATATACAGTCAGATTTCTTTAACTTTAGACTTAAATTTTAATCTTAAATTGTTCCAGTACCAATTTAATAAACACGGGTTATTTTCCAACCCAATGCCACATGGGAACACACGTTTCCTAATATGCATATGCCTGAAGTCCAGCAACATCAGTGTACATATGTAGCATGAAGTGCATGGTGTCATCCCCTGCCCTCCCTTCTTCTCCAGGGCTGTGCTGGTTACTGGAGAGATCTCACTCCCTTTTCATAAACATGACCTACAAAAGACATGATCAGTCCCTGAAGTCAGTTTCTGAAGACCAGCTGGTGCCAGCCTCTAGACAAACAAATTAGCTTTACATTCAGTAGCATTTTCAAATAAACATTTGTAAGTGATGCCCCTCCCATCATTTTCACTGAAGTCTAGGAAGAAAGGCTTGCAGAGGAGATGTAGATATGAAAAAGTAGCAGCTGTACATGGGTCTCATTTTAATTATACTCTTCAATAAGGCAGAAGGTATAAAATTCAAGTAAGAAATGAAAATACATTGTTTCCTTGGAGTATAGTGAAGCTCAGTGTATAAACAAAAAGAACAAAAACACTTCTTGACTAATACTTTAAAACATAAAATAAACCATTTGCAAATAGGTAGGCTCTAAAAATTTCTATTTGGCAGAAGAGGATGATCCCAGGAAAAAACACTTGGAAGAAATTAGCTGAAAATATCTAAAGAGATAAAGTATAAGAAGTTTAAATATGGTTCACATTAAATATTGTGAACTTGGAGAGTTCAGGGAAGATGGCAGAGGAGAAGCTGGAATCTGAACAAACTCGCGCATAGAGAGCAGTTTTAGAGTTCCAGTGAACATTCCTAAGCCAGAGAATCACACCAAGTGTGCCATCACAGGACAGAGAGATAGAAAAGAGAGGGGAAGCCAAGACAAGGAGACACACCTGAGCGCCTGCCAGCAGCCACCGCGGCAGCGGGAGGGGCGCAGCGATGACCGCAGCCATGGCCATACCTGAGCACTCACACAGAGAGTCCGGGAAAAAGGAGCCAGACTCAGCGGGCGAGAGGATTCTACTCAACACCAGCAAGAACCGACAAGGAGCGGCCATCTTCATACTGCAGTTTGCAGACCAGAGACGACCCAGGATCCAAGAATCAACGTGAGTACAAGCCCGACTCCTCACTCCTTCTCAGGGAGCAGAGAAGGGAAGGCCACCCCTCCCCGCCCCAGCACTGGTGATCTCCATCTTGGATACCAACAAAGCTCAGAGGAGCTGCTAGCTCCAACTCAGGCCTTGGAATAAAACAAGTCATTTAGCAGGTCACAAGAACTTAACGGTGAAGTGACCTGCCAGACTCAGCTCCATCCAGGGAAAAGTCACCCAGCTCAGGCACCAGCCATTGGAGTGGCTTTCCTCACTGGGTAACCAGAGCCAGAGGCTGCCCCTCCCTCTAGCAACCTCCACAATCACTTGAAAAACAGAAACCCGGAGAATGGCTCCAGGCTGGGCTCTGTGAGTTTTTCACAAAATAGCCCCAGGGAAAAGCTACTGTTTGTTGAAAGGCCTCAACTCTACCAGAACCTAGCCTCATCACCCCTCTTTTGTGATTCTCAAAGCAGATCACCCTCCCATTAAACTAACCTGGGAGGGGGATCTCAAAATCTTGGGTAAAGCAGAGCATTTTTCTGCCTGTTCAAACAAACTGACTTAAGAAACCAATCAAGCCACAGGACCTCAAGCTGACCAGAGACTCCAACAAGAGGCTGGTTACAGACAAAAGGGAGATACTGGATTCTTCCCACTCCTCCCAAAAAAATCAAATAGTTTTTTTTTTCTTCTTCTTTTCTTTTGTGGTACCTTATATATACAAAAAAATTTTTTTTTCCCTTTCTAAAACTTTTATTAATCTTTAATTTTTGCCTTTTTTGAAAAAATAATTGTTTTCCAGTAACTTTTTTTCCCTCTTATAATTTTTATTTTAGGAATACGTGAATGTGCGTTTTCCTTTCTTTTTTGTCTTCTTCCTTTTTTTCTTTCTTTCTTAATTATCTTTTTGTTTCTTGTCTAGCTCTACTGAACTTCTGATCTTTTTTGTCCCTTTCTTATCCTTTTCACCTTTTCCTCTCTTTTGTTCTTCTGTATGTGACTTAACTCTTGTCCTGCACATCCTCAGATAAACCCATAGTTAACTAGTAGACCCTATCCCCCATTGTGTACACACTTAATAGCAATAATACCTCTTTATGCCTATATTATATTTTAAGCATTTTTTTTAAGTTTTTCACATCTCCTCTATCTCCCACCTGTTTTCTCAATATATTCACATTCCTCTCTAAATAGATGGTCTTTTAATCTCCATAACTATATTAATTTTTATGCTTCTATTTTTTTCTAGTCTCTTTTCATTTCCCTTTCCCTTTCTTCTTTTTCTCTCTCTCTCTACTTGCATCCTACCCAACCTATTTCCTGCATTGAGATTAGGACATAGTTAACTCTCCCTGTGCCTCCCCACACCAATCTATTCCTATTTTTTCCACGTCTCTCCCTAACCGTAAATATTTCTGGTTTTCCAATTCTTCTCTGCGGTTCGAAGCCCATTAACATATAGTTGTTTGATGTTGAATAGATGTATCTGTTGAAGTAGATTGTGTCTGTAGACTATTGACTGTATAAATGCAAACGTTGTTTGATGGTTGCCTTAAGATAGTGTTCTAGCACAAAACTCGTGCTATTTTCATCTCAAACGGGCAGAGTAAGCCCGAAAAACACAAGAAATGTGGCAAATCCGGATATCTCAATTCCCAATCTTGATAATCAGGGGTCAGATCAGATAATGAACAATCCAGAGGAGAGTTTCCAAATAGCACTACAAACACTGGTTGCAAACATTATAAATGAGAAGTTTGACAACTTACAAAGGACTCTGTATGAGCGTGATAGGGAGAGAAAGGAGGCATCCCAAAAGTTTATACAGGAATATCATAAGCGTGAGGAAGCTACTCAAAAACTGATACAGGATTTGCGTGAACAACTTGAGAATACTCAAAGAGAAAGGGAGGAATGGCGTGAGCAGGCTGAGAAGCCAGTTGTCACAGCCCCCAAGAAGGTGGATAATATGGCAGGAACTACCGAACACCTTTCAGTCCTAACTCTTAATATCAAAGGAATTAACTATCCAATTAAGGGACAGAGAATAACTAGTTGGATTAAAAAGCAAGAATCTTCAATCTGCTGCCTTCAGAAGTCAGACTTTGCCCATAAAATCAAACACATTTTGAAAGTAAAAGGCTGGAATAAAATTTACCAATCAAAGAGCCTCCATAAACCAGCAGAAATTTCAATACTTGCATCAAATAAAATAGACTTCAAATTAAAATTAGTGAAAAGAGATAAAGAAGTTTTCTACATACGAATTAAGGGATCTCTCCTTCAGGAGGATATTAAAATTCTAAATATTCGCCTGAAAACAGAGCACCCAAATTTATCCAAGAAAGACTATTTTCCCTCAAGTCTCATATAAATCCAAAGACATTAATTCCTGAGGACTTTAACACACAATTATCCCCACTAGATAGATGAACTTAGCAAAAACTCAACAGGGAAACCACCAATCTAAAGAACTGCAACAGTCAACTAGATTTAAAAGACATCTACTGAGTATTTCACCCAGAAGCACCAGAATCCACATTTTTCACAAGCACATGGGATAGTTTCAAAAACAGACCACATCATAGGTCACAAAGCAACGTTGTTCAAATTGAGAAACATTGAAATTATGCCCTGCATTCTCTCAGACCACAAAGGAATAAAATTAGAACTCAACACCAAAAGCCACCAAAGAAATTCCTGTAAGACATGAATACTGAACAACACATTGTTGAATGACCAGTGGGTCACTGAAGAGATTAGAAAGGAAATTCAAATATTCATGTATTCAACAAAAATTAACATACAAATTTCTAGCTCCTCTGGGACACAGCAAAGTCAATACTCAATGGTAAGTTTATAGCACTGAGTTCCTACATCAACAAATTAGTGAGATCTGAAACCAACAATTTAATGAGACATCTGAGCCTCCTTGAAAAAGAGCAGCAAGATAAACCCCAATTGAGTAGATGGAAATAAATAATTGAAATTAAACCAGAATTAATTACCATATATACAAAATCAACAAAACAGAGTTGTTTCCTCAAAAAAATTAACAAAATTGACAGACCCTTAACAAATCTTATCAGAAAAAGAAACACATCCAAATACATAAACTCAGTGATGAGAGTGGAAACCTCACCACAGAAACAACCAAGATGAACAATATTATAAGGGAATACTTCTGAAACCTTTATGCTAACAAGTTTGAGATTTTGGCAGAAATAGACCTATTCCTAGTAAACATCGACATACCCAAACTAAACCAAGCTGAGTTAAACCATCTTAACAGGCACATACCAAGCATTGAAATAGAAACAGCAATAAGAGACCTCCCATGTTAGAAAATCCCAAGACTGAATGGATTTCCAGAGGAATTCTAAAAGGCCTTCAAAGGACTACTCACACCAATACTCCTCCACTTCTTCAATGAATTTGAAGAGAAAGTACACTACAAAACTTTCTATAAAGCCATCATAAGCCTCATCCCAAAAACAGGCAGGAACTCATCAAAGAAAGAGAAATATGGACCCATGTTTTTTTTGAACTTCGATGCAAAATTTCTCAACAAAATTTTGGTCAATCAACTTAAACAATTGATTTAAAAAGTCATACACGACCATCAGGATTCATTTCATTGATGCATAGCTGGTTCCATATAGACAAATCAATTAATATAATTCATCACATCAACAAGACCAAGGATTAGAATCACATTGTTATCTCAATAGATCCCGAAATAACATTTGACAAAATCCAACACTCCTTTATGATGAAGGCTTTGGAAAAACTAGGAATCCATGGAACATTCCTCAAAACAATAAAGGCTCATTATTGTACTCAATGGCAAAAAATTAAAGTCTTTTCCTCTAACTTCAAGAAGGAGCCAAGGATGCCCACTCTCTCCAGTTCTCTTCAAATTAATACTACAATGCCAATCTACAGCAATAAGACAAGATGCAAATATAAAGGTATTTCAAATAGTATAAAGTAAAACTCTCCCTCTTTGCAGAGAACACCATCTTGTATTTAAAAAATGCCATGGACTCCACTCCCAATTTACACTCGCTGATTAAAACTGTGGCAGAGTACCAGGTTATAAAATTAACCTTCAAAACATCATTGAGTTTTCTATATGCCAACAATGAGAAGAGAGCAGAAGAAATAAGAAAAGAAATTCCATTAGTAATAGCCCCACAAAAATAAAATATCTAGGAATTAACAAGAAAAGTAAAGGAACTCTATGATGAAATCTTTAAAAATCTGAAAAAGCAAATCAAAACAGGACTTAGAATGTAGGAAAACCTCCAGTGTTCACGGATTGGAAGGATCAGCATCGTGGAAATGGCAATATATCCCAAAGCAATCTACAAATTCAATGTGATACTATCAATATTCCAACCTCATTCTTCAAGGAAATAGAAGAAACAATCCAAAATTTTATATGGAATAATAAAAGACCCTGAATAGCAAAGACAAGTGTTAACAGAGAGAACAATGCTGTAGGAATATCAATACCAAATTTGAAACTCTTCTATAAAGACATAGTAATCAAAGCACCTTAATACTGGCACAAGAAAAGACTTCAGGACCAATGAAATAAAATTGAAAACCCAAAAATCAACCCACAGACCTATAGCCAAAATTTTTGATAAGGGATCTAAATAAACTACAATGGAAGGATAGACTTTGCAGTAAATGGTTCTGGCAAAATTGGTTAATCACCTGTAGAAAACTAAAGCTAGATCCTTAAATATCACTCTGCACCAGAATCAATTCCAAATGGATTAAAGAACTTGGAGTAAAAGCAGACACCCTGAGAACGTTACAGGATGTAATAGGAGAAAACTTTGGTCTCCTTGGCCAAGGCTGAAATTTTATTAATAGAGACTCAGAAATACAACAAATCAAAGCAAGTTTGGACAAATGGGACTGCATGAAGCTGCAGTGCTTCTGCAAGGCAAAGATCAACAGAAAGCCCAAAAATTGGGACAAGATCTCCACTAGCCATATAATGGATAAGGGTCTCATATCTAAAATATACTTGAAATTGTAAAAAATTAAATCCCCTAAACCAAATCCTCAAAGAAAGTACTGCCCAATAAATAAGTAGGCTAAAGACTGAAAGAGAATCTTCTCTGAAAGGGAAATAATAATGGCAAATAGACACATGAAGATATGCTCAAAGTCTCTACACATAAAGAAATGCAAATCCAATCACTATTGATATTTCTCCTCACCCCTTACAATGGCTATAATCAAGAACTCTCATAACAACAGATGCTTGAAGGGATGTGACCAGAAGGGAATCCTACTGCCTTGTTGGGGTGAGAGTAAAGTTGTTCAACCATTTTGGAACCTAGGATGGAGTTTCTTGAAAAGACTCCACACAGAGCTCCCCTATAACCCAGCAATCCCACTTTTGGGCATTTACCTACATGATCACAAAATGACCATACTAAAACAACAAGTACAAGTATGTTTACTGCAGCATTATTTACCATAACTAAGATATGGAACCAACCAAGATACCTCTCAGTAGATGAATGAATCAAGAAAATGTGGCATAAATACACAATGGAATCTATGCCTCCATCAGAAAGAATTACATCGCCCCATTTGTTAGTAAATGGAAAAACTTGGAAAAAATTATATGAAGTGAAGTAAGCCAGGCCCAAAGAACCATAGGTCCTATAGTTTCTTTTGTTCGCAACAACTAGTATATATCTGGGAAAAGCAGCAAAAGTCAGATAAGATGATGTTAAGCGAAATGAACCCAATACGGGAACACAGGGCGTTTCTGTTTTCTTCCTTGCCATTGTTTCTAACGTATTTTTAAGAGACTATATGATTTTTTTGTTGTTTTGTGACCCTCCCCCATGGTATAAGCCTGTTTTCACTGTATTTGATGTAGGTATAATTTGGGGAGGGGAAGAGAAATAACAAAATGCTTAAATAAGGATACAGATTGACCCATTGCAACAATGAAACATACAAGATGCTATTTTGAAAAACGAACTTTACAATTTAAGCAAGGTTAAGGATGGGGAGAGGGGGTGTAGTTGAAGAGTTGGAAAGGATGGGATGGTAGGAGAAAAACAAAGGAGGAGGCAACAATTTTGGATAATAAATGCACTCATTAATTGTAACCACTCTGTACAGTATTTTCACAATAAAAATTTTATTTAAAAATACGCTATGTCAAAAATGAACTTAAGAATTTAAGCAGGGCTGGGGAGGGGGGAGTGTAGTTCTGGAGATGGGGGGAGGTATGGCAGGGAAAGTTAAAGGAGGAGGCAACAGTGCTTGTTAAGAAAAATACTCATTATCTTCCTCCTGTAATTCTAACCACTCTGTACAGTATTTTCACAATAAAAATGTATCTAAAAAAAAGTTAAATGAAATAAACACCAGGATAGGAATTCAAGTGTTTTTTCTGTCTTGCTATGGTTTTTAACGTATTTGTAATAAATTATGTGATTTCTTTTTTTCTTTGGTGTGTTCCTCCCCCATGGTATAAACCCTGTTTTCACTGTATTTGATTCTAGTGCACTGCATTGTGTACATATATTGATCTAACTTGGGGTGAGGAAGGGAAAAAACAAGTGCATCCTTTTGCACAGGGGACTTCTACAATTTTAGCCATAGCACTTCTTCTCTTCTCATTTGATAGTAGAGATAAGAAGGTTTATGACTCTCCTGCCTGGGCTGGCATTAAAAAAGTGATACAGTGATCTCAAACTCTAGGGTTGATAATATTTCTTTAATGAAGAAACAGTGCCAGGATCCATAAATTGTAAATGGAACTGTAGAAATGTACATATATACTCAATTTTTCCCTATGTTTACTCAAATATGGATTATTTATATACAATTTACCAACACATAGATAGGATGATATATTTGAAAATATCCAAAATCGCGGGTCATCACCTGTGTCTTTTTTACAAACAAAATAGCAGAAACTATGCCTCTCCTAAAACATGGAACTTATTTTAGCAGTGCTACATGAAGAAAAAAAGTAATTTTCTACCCACAATACAGTGAACCTTCAAATATTGTGAAATTTATGATGAAAATAAGACCAATTTTTTAATAAATACCCTCAATATAGAAAAGAGACAATGCATTTCCCATGTTATGTTTATAACCATGGCATGAAAAGAAAAGTACCCAAACTGAATTCTAGGCCATATTTTAATACAGTGGGTGTTTTAACAAAATAATTTAGTGTTTAAGAATACCATTAACTTACATTTTGGCCATTAGGCAATGAGGAGGAAAAGGTGGCTTACCTCTAATGTTTGTGAAATATGGTGCACACAGTTGGACATAATTGCCCACACAAAACATCTTGTCTTTGTTCTGCTTTGAATAGGGATTTAGATACACGTCTCTAGAAATAAACAAGTTGGACTATAATTGTCTTACTTTCCATTACATGCTGCAGAGATTTCAGAAGAAATACAAAAATCTCACTATGACATTTATGCCCACAGTCTCTCTCACATTTCACACACATTTCCCACAATATAAAAACAATACTCAAATTTATCCATGAACTAAAGAATTTATGTAATATCAACATTACAATGAAACATTACCTCTTTACATTTCACAAGATGGTATTGGAACCTACTTGATCTGATTTTGTGATTTTTATCATAGAGACACTGCAATAACCTCTCAGGATCCACAGATTCCTCTGAAAGAGAACAAATAACTGGAAAATCAGTATATTGGGGAACATGCAAGTCTTCAATGTTGTTTCCCATATTAACTCTACCTTTACTCAGGAATCCCTAGTTGGGGAATATAGATTCAAAATATGACAAAGGGTATTACTCTGGAATTTCACTTCTGATGTATTCTCAGTTCCTATTAAGTAGTCCTTAATTTTTATTATGAAAATTATTTATTCTAGTTAAAAAATTATTGAGTTGAGTCAAATGGAACTCTTAGTTTGTTTTATCTTCTGTTCCTTATTTAATCGCTTTCTTACATTTCAATCTAGAATGTGCCCATAATTTACATTCTTTTTCACCTTTCAATATAGCACACCAAAAGTCAAAGTTTTAATTATCAAAATGTCTAAAGTTTCAGATTCAATCAGGACAAATCCTACTATCCTATTCTCTCAGTTCCTGTCAATATACTTTCTGTGATTCCAAACAAAAAAAATAGCATGAACTAGACCATGTAAAATAATTTCCCCAAATGCGTAAACATGTTTACATTTTCCCTTGTGACACATAGATAAATATCAGCAAGTCCTGCAGATAAAAAAATTCTCTGAGAGAAAACAGGACTAAATATTTCAAAAGCACATGTCTTAAATGTTGTGATTTCATCAGCCACATGACAAACAACTTGGTAGAACTTATTCATCTCTAATACTTTTTGTTGAATTGAAATATATTGTTATGTGTTTATACAAATTATGGTCACTTATAGCAAGCTGTAGAAATGTATAACTTTTAACTCAAAAATTTCATATTTTTCTTCATCATACCAAAACAGCATGATGCATCGTGACAACTTTTAAGCAAATGTGGAAAAGGTTTTCTAAATTATTGATGTCTGAATTAACAAATTCCAAATTTCATTTTACAAATATCTAATACCTATTGATAATATGCACTTATCTGAAAGAGGATTTGCTGTTTTCATAGCTATATTGTGATTCCTATTCAGATTATAAGATCAGTATAAAGTATTATTCAGCTAAATGCTTCTTAGAGAAGACATATATCACAAAGCAAAGGAATCATTGAGAAACGTTAGAGTCAAAGTTTGAGATGGGTGCTGTCGTTCAATAGGTAGTAAATTTCAGTAGTACAGTGTCTAGTGGCTATGAAGCAGAGCCAGAAGACATTAAACCTCTGACTACTTTGACGCACCTAAATGTGACGGGAATAAAAGTAAATTTCAAACTCCCCAGAATGGAATTAGGTATTTTCTGAAGCCTAAGGAAGTAAAGAATTTTCATTATTTTACCAATGAAACAATACTGCCTAGTTGGAGAAAAGTATAAGAACTACAACTGGGATGTCAGCAAGAAATGTCCCAGTCACATACATGAGACAAAAAGATGATTTCCAGGTCTAAGACGTAAAAGTAGGAAAAGTTAACTGGATTCACCAAACAAGTCAGGATCTCTTCCTCCCCACGATAGACGATGTCCCACTAGTAGGTTTTAAACAGCAACAGCTACTTCTGCATAAGGACTTCTCTGCATGTGCCACCGTTATTGTGATGTACCTCATAAATATCACTTCCATTATACCAACTGATGGAACTCAGCCATACTTCCGCATATGACAACGCAAGTGCTGACTTCTGGCCTGAACTCGAAAGACAAAGTCCCATTTCTCTTTGGTATGTATTGGTGGTCTCCAATTAAATATAATTGAAATGTGTGAGTATTCAGTAGAGCAATAATGTAAATGGATGTGTCACACCTTTGATCTACACATCAACTACTGGTTCTATGTAAATTGTTCTGCCTAGACATCTGTTCACTTACTATGGTCTATATAGCCACAATAAGTCATTGTTTACGTATTATTCTTTCCTTGTTTAGTTTCTTTACTCATCAATATTTTTATTAGGAGACAGTTTCACAGAAAACCCTTCTAGAACTTAATTACCTTCTGCCCAAAACTTAGCCTTCCTTGTAGATATGATTGATTTTGTACATATTTTTAATTCAAATTTTGATTAAAATTTATGTAAAGTAAGATTAATGTACTCTAGGGTTTCTCAGAGCAAATATTAAATGAAATATTAAATGAAAACATCAAGAGAGAAACAAGCCCACCGATAAATTTCTTCATTTATATATCATATATTTTTACTTGTACAAATATTAATGTTATTAAATACTATAAAATAAACATATAAAAGCAATACAAAAATACTTTTGAATGTATGGTTTTAAGAATGCCTTTGCATTATTTAATCACCAATAATATAAACTACATGCAAATTTCCTGCACCATAACTGTTGATTATAGAATTTGCAACTCAAGAATCTATTGACAGGTTTATGTAGGACACATGAAAGTCAGTTAGATTTAAATAAAATATGAAGTTATTATGCCATGTTTCGAAAGATGAATTGAAATATTTGTGATATATAAGAGGTGGTACAATTACTAAAAATTTATACACATTGTATATGTTGGGGAAATATTTGATAGGACAGTGTCTCATGAAAAACAAAAAAAAATCACTGAAGATGTATTCTAGTGAATGCCATTCAAGGATTCATGAATACTTGGAATTTGTTCTAACAATCATTGAGCAAAAGTGCACATAGGATAAGTAACAAAGAAAATGATTCAATGAACCTTTTCCTTCTTGGCAATATTGGAGTTGGAATGTCACAGACCAATATGAAAAACTATTCCAAAATGGTTTGTCACAAATAAGTTTTCTATGGTAAACATCTCTGAATTGTTTGATGATAGAGAAATTATGGTACCTCTGAAATTGAGGAGTTCATACAAGTTTCAATGACTATACTTGCTTCAATTACTTTGTCCAGATGTTTTGTACCTGGACAACACCCAAACACAGAATCAGAAAATGTGAATATTGATAAATGCTTTGCTCACCACAAACAGGTTTCAATTTTCCTGACATGAACAATTATAAAAAATGGGTATGTTTCTTGATTTATATTTCCACTGTCTGGAAGGGCAGACACAATCAAACTATGTACATATTTTCACATTTTTCCATTTTAATATGCATTGAGATACCCAGACTCTCTTTTCCTGGATTTGAAGTATTAGTTTTGAATCAATCTCAAGAACTGTACTCATGTTAAAATTTTCTGCAAAGATTGCAGCCAATGCTTCATATTATTCAACAGGAAAAAATCCTAATGACTAAATATGCACATTACCAGAAACAACCTGTTTTCAAAACCAGCATTTATGGTGATCATCGTCTGTATTCACATATCTAACCTATACCTTAACTACACTGTTCTTGTTTCTATCACAAGGTAGAACTTCATAAAATATGCTTTGAAGAACCAGTCTAATTAGTAACAGGAATAGTTCCACAGTATTATCTATTCATGGCCAATACTATTTGGAAACAAATTGTAATTTCAGAAAAAAATAAGCATACCACCGGTTCGTATGAATAATGAAATACTTTATGTGGAAAACAAATATTAAGTAGTGCTTCAACTCATGTGCAAAATTGTTAAAATTTTATGACCCTCGGTAGCATGTGCTACCGAAGAAGTGTTTTAGCGTTTATCCTAATTGTATATTTGAAGACTGTAATTTTTCATTGACAAGGAAGAAAAAATGATTAACAGAATTTTTTCTAACATTCTCATAAAGAAACATTTTGAAAAACCAAGATTGCATTGATCTCCAGCAAACAATATGTAATATTAATTTTTCCATTTGTTCTATGAAAGACATAGAAAGTTTTCCTTGAGTAACTTCTTTCTTCATATATCACGCATTGTTTTGTTGGCATATTATGTTAATATTCAATAAGGAAATTTCATTGCTTCTTTATGCATTTATTACTAGGGTACTGGAAATCTCAAAGTATGGGTCCTGATGACTATCTCCTGAATTAAGCAAAGTTATGTTTATTCCATAGGGAAATCCAGGAACCACGCCAGATGCCTGATTAATGGATCAGAAAATGTGGGGTATAAACACAATGGAATTCTATTTTCCATTGAAATAATGACATAGTGACATTTGTTTTTTTTTTAATTTTTATTTTTTGTGAACATACTGTACAGAGGTGTTACAATTACATGGGCAAGATAATGAGTACATTTCTTATCAAGTATTGCAGCCTCCTCCTTTGTTTTTTTTTCAGCCTCCTCCTTTGTTTACCCTTCAAATCCCTTCCCAGCCTCCTCCCGCCCCCCCAATTCCCTGCCCCCCGAATCAAAGTTGTAAAGTTCATTTTTGACATGACAACTTGTACATGGACATAGTGACATTTGTAAGGAAATGGAAAAATTTAAACATATAACATGAATTAAAGGGGGCAGACCCAAACAAACATTGGCCCCATGATTTCTTAAAAACTGGTATATGTCCATTTTAGTCCTAGAAGAGTATTACAATAGCTTAATAGTAATATACATATGACCATAGAATATTAGGCTAAACAAAATAAACTCTGCAATACAGAATCAGTTGGTTTCTCTTTCTTGATTTTTTAGTATGTGTTTCTCTTCACTTGCCTTTTTTCTTTATTTTCCTATGTTTTTTAGAATGTTGTCACGATATTTGATTTTGGTACACATTGTATTTCATGTAGGTTAATTAGAACTAGTCACAGGAAGGGCAACAATCAAATCTGAGACAAAGGATAATAGGCGAATCATACAACAATCTCAACAAAAGTACATGTAAGGAATAAACATTAAACCTGGTGAAAGAGGATAGAGATTTTAGGCAAAAAACAGTAAAAGTAAAAAATGGTTAAAAATCTATGACGAGACATACTCATTCATTGCTTACATATATAATTCAAATCCCTCTGTACATCACCTTGACAAGATTTCATTAGTTAGAAGAATATTGATACATACACTCTTCTCAATTATCGTAAGTTTACATGTAGATACTTAAGTTGATGTGTTTGTATTACATATACATACATGTGAAAATAGTTCTGATTTCTTGACGTTCATAAAGGTACACAGGTTTCCATCGGTCACCAGGTTTCAAGCCAACATTGACAAATTAATGTTGAAATCATTTTTGTTCAAATATTTCTGTAGGAATCCAAAGAGTCCAAGACAAGGATGTCCACTCTCTCCACTTCTCTTCAATCTAGTATTAGAACGCCTAGCTACAGCAATAAGACAAGATGCAGACATAAAGGGGATCCAAATAGGGAAAGAAGAAATAAAACTCTCCCTCTTTGCAGATGACCTCTCTGTACAGTATTTTCACAATTAAGAAAGTAAACATTAAAAAAAATAACAAAGTAGACAAATTTCTATACAAAATACATACCAAAATCAAATAGAATGTTAACAGTAATATACCATAGGAAGAAGAAAATAAAATAGAAACAAAAAATCATATAGTATAATGAAATCAAGAAAAAACAAGAAAAACATCAGTACATATCTTTTGGCTTTTTTATGTAACATCACTACATAGAAATAAAGTAACTACGTCTAGTTTTCTTTCTATCTGTCTATCTATCTATCTATCTATCTATCTATCTATCTATCTATCTATCTATCTATCTATCTATCTATCTATCTATCTATCTATCTATCTATCTATCTATCTATCTATCTATCTATCTATTTATCTGTCTGTCTGTCTGTCTGTCTGCCTGTCTGTCTGTCTGCATGTCTGTCTGTCTATATCAATCTATGTCATATATCAAATTAGCCATATGCTATTTATTGCAAATAAATGATCAGTTTGTGTTGATCGTTTGGAAGGGATAATCCAAATAAATCTGAACAGAAGTGACTCTATTACGATTTTGAAATTTACTATACCAGCACATCAAGAAGAGATAAACCTAGTCTTGTAAAATATTCAGTAGATACTGCTCAGTTATATTGAGTTAAATTATTACCTATTCAAATACAACCTCACACATTTTGACATATTTTTATTAATTTTGATATCAATTTTTCCTCTCCTTTTGGAATGATTAAAATTGGAGGTCTAGACTTGTGTTCAAAAACTAAAGGGACCCAAACATGGTTTGACTGATGGATTGCAAACTGTCAGGAACTCTATCTTAAAAATTCAAAGTCTCATTTGAAATACACTTTGCTTACTTTGTTGAGATAGTCATCAGGGCCAATATTCTGAGATTTTCAGTACCCTTGTAATAAATGCACACAGAAGATATGGAATTTTCTTATTGAATATTAACAAAAAATGCCAACAAACACAATACATGAAATACGAAGAAGAAAGGTAATCAAGGAAAGCTCTGCATAGAAAATGAGAAAAATAAATACCATGTAAAATTTTGCTTGAGATCAATGCAATCCTGTTTTACAAATATTTCTTCATCGGGATTTAGGAAAAAAAAATATTTTCATCCTTTTTTCTTATTTGAGTCCCCGAAAAAGTATAGGCTTCTAATACACAATTAGGATAATCACTAAGAATTCCATTATCTGCACATTTTGAAAGTACTGATGTGTCAGAAGCACATGCTACCAAAATTCAGACAAATTGTAGCAATTTTACACATGTGTTTAAGCACAAATTACTACATGTTTTCTATATAAAGTATTTCATTGTTCATACTAACCGATGTTATGCATATCATTTTTTTCTCTAATTACAATTTTCAGTTTTCAGTCAGTGTTGCCCATGAATAAATAATACAGTGGAACAGTCCTGTTGATAATTGGACTGGTTCTTCAAGAATAATTTATGAAGTTCTTCTTGTGAAACAAAATGGAACTGTGTAGTTAGAGTGTGAATTCAGATATTTTAATTCAGAATATAATCACCAGATATGGTGGCTTTGAAAACAGGTTGTTTCTGGTGATGAGCATAATTCATCATCAGTATATTTCCTACTGAATAATACAAAATATTTGCTGCATTCTGCAGAAATTTTGAACATGATTGATTAAAAAATAATACTCTCTTGAAACCCTGGAAAAGAGAATCTATGGTTAACCCTAAGGATTTTTTTATTCGTATTGTATAGTGTAGAGGCTGTAGAAGGATCAAGGAAACAATAAAGTAGAAAGCTACCACATGGCATATTAAAATGGAAAAATGTGAGAATATAAAGAGATTGAGTAATTCTGCCCTTCCAGAGAGTGGCCAACACAAACCAAGAAATAAATCATTTTCTAAAAATTTCTATGCATTTCCTTACGTGTTCAGGTCAGGAAAATGAAAGCTTGTGTGTGCTGAGCAGAACAATTATTAATGTTTACATCTTCTGACTCTGTGTTAGACTCTTGTCCAGGCATGAATCACCTGGATAAACAACTAAAGTCACTATAATCGTTGAGAATTGTATAAACACCTCAATTTTAGAGGTACCATATTTTCTCTATAATCAATCAATTCATAGATGTTCACCTCAGAACACTTTGATTTGTGAGAATCCATTTTGGGATAGTTTTGGAGATGGTGTCTTACCATTCCAACTACAATATTGCCATGAATAAAAGTGTTCTTTGAATCATTTTCCTTGTTACTTATCCTGTATTCATATTTTGCCCCAATGTTCTTAGAACAAATTCCAAATGCTCATAATCCTTAAATCTTACTGACTACATTACAAATTCAGTGATTTTTTTTCGATTTTTTCATGAGTCACACTGTCCTACCAAATTAGGTTTTACCAACACAGACTATGTGCACTATTACTAATTGTAGTTATCAGTAGATTACTTTTATGAAGAAAACCAGTTGAACCCTATCCCATCTGTGCATAGTGCTTAGTAATTTCAAATGAAATGTCTAAATTTATCTCTATTATTGTCATTAAAAATGGTGTTAACAAAAGTATGTTGTATGCAATAGCCTACAATGAGTAGCCTACACAATAGTGCCTTATTAGAAGGAATTGGATTGAGGATCAGATTGCAAGCTGGTTAATAACAGAGAGGAATCCATCTACAGATCAAAGTAATGATTTTAATACAGTTGAAATAAATTGTACTTCATTGAAGCATTAAAAATATTGGATGTTTTCTTACACATTTACTCAATTGAGAGAAGCCCATGTTGGGCTGGAAGTCAAGGTCCTGATTCTTAAATGAGTTCTCTTGTCACAAGAATGATGAATACACCCACAATAAACGTCCTCTTTGCTCCTGAGACACCATATGATGGGAATCATTTCTATCTACTTCAGAGAGGGCTCATGCTCTCCTTCATGAGATATCAAGCCCATACCATGCTTTCCTTTTCATTTCCTAAGTGTCCATGTTTTTGTTTTTGCTTAGGGATGTTGCCAGATTCTCCATTTAAAGTCAAATCACAGTTTTTGTAATACTTTTCTCCCTTCGTAGTTTGTTAGACTTGTTTCAAACATGTGGTTCTATAGATAGCGATATTTAAATTCTTCAGTTCTTCAGGTTCACAAAACAGCAATTTGAAACATGGAGATTTTAAAATCCAAATATTCCTTTCCTTATTATTTTCATACCAACTACTTATATTTCTAGTACTTTCATCAGATACACTAGATATTTAATGAAAGAACTTGACAAGTTACACATACATACTACCAATCCTTAAGTTTTTATATTCTCAAAGGTTTCTGAATATTAATGCAAAAACTTTTGATAGGAGTTTTTTACTAAAATTATTGGTATTTATGAAAACTAGGACTGGAAATATACCTAATATTAGAAGAGCGACATATAAAATCGACCACCTGCTATATGTCATTACACATGTTTTTTTGTTGCTTTGTATGTCCCTCCCCCACAGTGTAACCCCCCCCCCCGCTTTCACTATATTTGATGTCAGTATAACATGTGGAGGAGATGGGGACAAACAAGTCGTTTAAGGATTCAGGTGGACCTGTTGCAACAATGAGAAGTACAAAATGTCATGTCAAAACCAGCTTTACAATGTCGGTGTGGGGGGGGAGGGGGATATGATTGGGTGGGGGGAGGGGGGAGGCTGGGAAGGCAGGTGAAGGGTAAACAAAGGAGGAGGTTGCAATGCTTGGTAAGAAATGTATGCATTATCCTGCCCATGTAATTGTAACCCCTCTGTACAGTATGTTCTCAAATAAAATAAAATAAAATTTTAAAAAAATCCTACTTTTTAGATCTTTGAATAATAATTTTTAATAATACCTAATTTAATTTCATGTGTTCTGGATGAGCCTGTCAACTGAGGCTTTAAGTGAAAATTCTACAAACTAAAGTTATATTCCAGGAAATTTCCAAATACTATGTATCACAATGTTTTTGCTCTGTGTTATATACTAGCTGTAATATCTATATAAATATATATGTATATGTGTGTGTATATATATATAAATATGTATACCTATTTACAGATATATACATATTTGTATGTATACATGTATAGATACATATTTGTATCTATAAATATGTATATATATCTGTAAATATGTATGTATACATATTCATAGATGTATATGTATATACATATAAATACATATACACATGAATATGTATATGTATATAAATATATATGTATATATAAATATATATATTTATATAAATATGTATATGTATATACATATAAATATGTATACATTTAAATATGAATACATACATATTTATAGAGTATATACATATTTATAGATGTTTACATATTTATCTGTGAGAAACCTTTTTGGAACTTGTTTCTTTTTTGCTCTTTTAATTTTAAATTCGGAATTAGTTGCTTTCAGAAATCAGCCCATTTTACTTGTACTTCACAGGAATAAGAATTTATGATGTGAATTTAAAAGTTATATAGAAAGTTGAAGCACATCAAGGAAGGCAGAAGAACATTTTTGGCATGAGTTGAATATGTTCTGAAAATATCTGACTTTAAAACTACCTTCTAATAAACATTGATAATTGGCATTCCTGTTTATGCAAATAAATAGAAACTGTCATTCTGAGAAAACCTCTATCTTTACAACAATATGGTCAACTTCTTGTCAGAATGGAAACAAAGAAACATGAAAGTTTTATGTATAAACAGAATTCAAACTTAATTTGCTTTAGTATATTTGCACCAGTAAGATATATTTTTGTGATGTGTTATTATTATTGTTTCTCAGGCCCCATTTGTGACTATGAGAAATTTCCTAAGGCTCAAATGATTCAACCTCTTTGTTCACCAAAGGTAACATTTTCAACTCTTTCATAGCTCTCAGTAGGAAAATAGAGAAATAAGGAAGTTAAGAAAATGATAATATTTAAAGATTGATTAATTGTGGGTTTATGGACCATAGAATATATAATGCTGTCTAGACAGAAGAAAAAACAAATAGGACTTGAATATGAGGCTTGGGCAATTAACTTGGAGACAAGTCCTTGAAATGACGTCCTGGGAAATGAACTCATGGCTTGGGAACTGTATTCAAGGCCTGGGATCAGAACTCATTATCTGGGTCTTCAATCAATGGCCTAGCTCTTTTTTTTTTTTTAATTTAATTTTATTTTATTTGTGAACATACTGTACAGAGGGGTTACAATTACATGGGCAGGATAATGCATACATTTCTTACCAAGCATTGCAGCCTCCTCATTTGTTTACCCTTCACCTGCCTTCCCAGCCTTCTCCCTCCCCCCTCCACCCAGTGGCCTAGCTGTTGAAATCACAATGCGCTTGAAAATAAGGGACTGGGTCTTGAATTCACCTACCAGAAATTGAAATCACAACAGGGCCTAAAACTTCCCCTGGGCCTTAAATTCAGGATCTAGGAGTATAACTGAAGTCCTGGATGTTAACTCGGTGCCTGGGACATGAACTGCAGTCCTGGGACTTGAACTCAACTTTGGCCAGAAACTCTTGGCCGTGGCCCTGAACTCACAGCTTGGTACTTGAACATCTGGCATTTGAACTGGGCCCCTGGACCTTGAACTCGTGGTCTGGTAATTCAAATTGGCATCTGGGCCTTGAATTCTGAGCCTACAATTCTAATTTGGGACCAGAGATTTTTACATATGAGGTGGGACTTGAACTCTTGGCTTGGGGCTAAATTCAAGGCCTTGGCCAAGCAGTCAAAACTGGTCTTTGAACTTGGATCCTGGGCCTTGAAATGGGGCCTGGGACATGAACATATACTGTGGCATGAAACTATAGGCTTGGAAATTGAATTCACACTCTGAACCTTGAACTCATAGTTTAGAGTTTGATCTCAAAATGCAGTATTTGAACTGGGATCGTGGACCTTGAATTACAGGAGTAAGAGGGGACCTGGGACTTACATAAACACCCTTGTACTTGTGCTCAGGCCTTGAAATCAAGATCTGGGACTGGGATTGTAGCTGGAACTTTCAACTCAGAACCTTGGACTTAAACTTCTTCCTTAAGTCTTGAACTCTGGGCCTACACCTTGAATTCAGGTTTTGGAAATGAATTCCCAGACTGACCTTTGAACATGGCACCTAGGACTTCAATTTTCTGCATGGGTTCGAATTTAGTATTAGAACTTGAACTTTCAGCATGGGACTTGAACTCAGGGTTTGAACCTTGAACTCAGTGCCTGGGAATTGAATGCCCAGCCTTAGCCTTTAACTCAGGACCAGATCCTTGAATTTTGACCTGGTCCTTGAACTCTTGGCCCAAGACTTGAACTCAGCACTTGGGAATTAATTTGCAGCAAGAGAATGGAACTTGAGGCTTGGGCCTTAACTATCAACCTGGGTCTTTAATTTGGGGCCTGGAACGTAAAGTCACATTCCTGGCATTTAATTTGAGGCCAGGACCTTGAAATTGGGAACTCGAATTTGAACTTGAGATTGGGAGTTGAACTCAGGCTTGAGGTTGGTATTTTGCTGGGCCCTAAATTCACAACCTGGGCCTTGAACTGGGGGCCTGGACCTTGTACTCAGTGTTGGGCCTCATAGAGTTCAATTTTGAAATGGAGCCTGGGATCTTAACACAGACTGGGACATGAATTCGGCCTGGAAATTGTATTTGGAATTTGGGAGTTGAACTGAAACTTGGGACTGGAACTCACATGCTGAGCCTTCAACTCACAAACTGGAATTTGAACTAATCCCTGGACCTTGTCCGTGGTGTCCAGGCCTTGAATTCACAGTGTGTAAGTTGAACATGGTGCTAGGGATATTAAAAAGCCTGAGATGTGAACTTGGTCTGGACTTTGAACTCAAGAGCTGGGACTTAACAACATGGTCCAGGTTTAAATGCAGAGCCTGTAACTGGAACTCACTGCCTGGGGCTTGAACTCATGGGGTGATATGTGAAATATTGTCCTGGACCTTGAACTCTGAGCATGGTGTTTGAGTTGACAGCCTGGGCTTTGAATTCACAACCCACATCTTGAACTGGGTGCCTAGAATATGAACTTGGAGCCTGGGAATAGAACTCATATTAGAGGCTGAAACTCTGGGCCGGCACCTTGAACTCACAAACTGGGCTTTGCATTCACACCCTGGGCCTGTGACTTAAACTCCTGGCCTGGGTCATCAACTGACAGCCTGGGCCTTGATCTTATTTCCTGGTTCTGGATCTGGGTCCCTGTACCTTGAACTCAACAAGAAGTGGGTACTGAGACTTCATTTTTGGATTCTAGGCTTTGAACTCATAGTCTGGTATTGAGTCTCATGGTCTGAGCCTTGAACTGAAAGCCAGGGATTTGATCTCTGGGCCTGGGCTTGAATTCAATGCCTTGCCCTGCAGTTTGTTACAGGGATGATGAACTGTGTGCCTCAGTCTTGAATTGGGACCTGGAACTTGAACTCATAGCCTGGGCCTAATACTCTTTGCCTGGGTCTTAAACTGCAAAGTAATCCTTGAACTTACAGCTGGGCCATGATCCCAAAATGTTGAACTACAGGAGGAAGGGAGGACCTGAGGCCCCAATATGGGGCCTAGGAATTAAACTCACAGCATGGGCCTTAAACTTGCAACTGGGCTTTGAAATCCATGCCTGGGAATTGTATTGTATTGCAGCCTGAGCCTTGAACTTGGGGCCTGGGCCTTGAACTTTCATCTTCACACTGGAACTGGGTCATATGTCTTGAACTCAGGGCCTGCGACTTGAGTTTGCAATCTCTATCTTGAAGTTCTGGCCTGGGCTTTGAACTGTCAGACTGAGACTTGATTTGGGGCCTCAAACTTGACCTCTCAGCATAAGACTTAAATTCAGGGCTTGGGCCTTGAACTTAGTTTCTAAGAGTTGAACTATGGGTCTGGGTATTGAATTATCAGCATGAGACTTTAATTTTGGGCTTAGGAATGGAACTCTGGTCTTTGGCATTAACTAAGGACCTGGGCCTTGAACTGATGACCTGGGATTTAAACAGTGGGCCATGGACGTTCATCTCAAGGTCTGGCCCTTGAAATCAGGGCCTACAACTTGAATTCTTAGCCTGAAATTTTTACTCATGTCTGGTACTTGAAATCTTGGCCTGGGATTTGAACTCCTGGACTGGACTTTGAACACTTGGCATGGGATCTGACCTCCCTAGACCTTGAAAAAATAACTTGGGTATTTAACTCAATGCTTATGACATAAACTCCTAGATTGAGACTTGAACTCAGGGCCTGTGACTTGAATTCATGATTTGAGCCTTGGACTCAGTACCTAGGCCTTAAGTTGTGTTCCTGGGACCTGAACTCATGGTCTCATCCCAGCATGCTGATCTTGGATATTGGTCTCCTAGACTGGGCCTAAAACACACAACCTGGACTTTGAATTCATGGACTGGTACTTGAACTGGGGCCCTGGATCTTGAACTCAGTGGGAAAGGGGCACTGGGACTTCAAATTGATGATGGGGCTTTTAGCTTATGAGCTGGGCCTTAATCTCAAGGGCCCTGGTATCAACTTCTGGGCCTGGAACTCAAAGTTTGGGATTTAAACTCAGGGTCTGGGTATTGAACTTATGTCCTGAGCTTGAACTTGGGGCTTGGACCTTGAATTCAAAGCCTAGAACTTAAACTCAGAAACTGAGCCATGAACTCTCAGCCTGGCATTTTTACTGGGGCCCTGCACCTAGAATTCAGGGCCTGTGACTTAAAATCAAGGCTTGAAATTTGATCTCAAAACCCCGACCTCGAACTGCTCTTTAGTCCTTGAACTGTTTTCCTGGGACTTGAACTAATAGCCGGGGCTGAAACTCTGGGCCAGGTCCTTAAGTCACAGCCTAGACCTTGAACTCATACCCTGGGGGGCATGAACTCATGGGCTGGTAGTATAACTGGGGCCCAGGACCTTGTAATAAGATACTGAGGATTGAAATCATAATGTGGGCCTTGATCTCAGGGCCTGCAACTTGATGTATAAATCTGGCATTTTTACTCTGGAGTTGTTGGTTCCTTAGCTTGGGCAGGCCAACTCAGGCATAAGCATCATCTATACTGTGGGCTCCTGGCATTGTGCATGCATATCCTGGGATCTTTTGTTCTGTCAGTGCTGTTTATCCTGCTACCGCACTTGAAGCACCAGTATTGAGGCCTCTTGGTACAGTGTATGTGTACCTGAAATGCTTGGGTTTGTTAGTACGAGTGAACCTGCTGACATGTAAGATACTCTGGATGCACATTCATGCTGTTTAATCATGTGCTCTTTTTCTATGGCACACTGTTGTCTGTCAAAATCGAAAGAAAAGAAATAGGATAAGTGAATAACAAACTTCCCTTTCTCCAAACCCATAAAATTTCCTCACTACAATGTAAGTTTTACACATGAGGCTTTCATTATAAATCAATGAATTCGATTTTTCTGAGCTTCATGTAAGGAATGCAGACCCTCAAAATGAAATACTAGAGAGTATTATCCTTAAAGAAAATAATGGTTACTCTTAGACCTCCAGTAGGCATGAAAGCTGGGGACAAACTAGCAAAAAATGCTATCAACACAGTATGTATAACAGAGAAAAGAAGCCTGATACAGATCATTTAGAAACCTGTAGGAGGCTGACATCTGAGGATCAGGTTTCATGGCAGCACATCAGGATCCTCAAGGAGGTTCTCATCATTCATTCATCACCTCAGAATTTGAAGTTGAATTGTTGCTCAATTGGTAGATCATTTGCCTTAATGTGAATAGGTCTGGGCTTGCACCCAAGCGTAGAGTTCAAGCCTAATGACCACCAAAACCACCAAACAGAGAAAGAAATGTAAAGCAATATTAATCAATAATGTCCTAAACTCACGTTATTACCAAAGTCTAAATTATTTTCACCGAAAAAAGGCCTTTTCATTTTTATTCAGTCTCTATTTGGACTATCTTGCATTTTCTCTTTAAAACTCAAGAGAGTAATGTTTGATGGGGTGGTGATATTTCCCTTACTACCTCCATAGCTAGAACTGAATATGACTACATGATAATATGACTCCTGTTTACTTATGTTTTATATATCTAAGAGAATCATATTTTTTATCCTGACTACTCAAAAGTGGGTACTAGAGAATTAATGAGAAAATCTGTGGCAATATAGGAGACCATATTACTGGCTGATTTGTCTCAAAATTTTAATCTATAACACTATATTTATCATTATATATATATATATATGTGAGAAGATTTGTATGTGTAATCAAATATTTTTGTTGCCTGTACATTTGTAGATTCAAATCTTTGTGTATGTGTGTGTGTATGTGTACAAATTGGAATGTCATAAATTATTTCCTACTCTAATTCAGCACCCATAAAAGGAAGCAGGGCAAATTACTATGATTTTTGGAATTTAAAACCGTGAAAATTTTGCCTGCCTACAATTCTTGATTTTACTCAACCATGATAAACATTAATCATATTTTTTCCAGGATATTTTTCTTATATTTCTTCTTTGGTAATGAAGATTGAAACCATGATTGCACCATTGGTTTCAACCTTTTACCCTGGCCTTAATCCCAGCCAAGTATTCCAAATGTTGGTGTATCTCTGGCATAGAATTCTCTAAGTCAAACATATTTGAGAAAATAACCTTTACAAATACATGCTAATCACAATCTTGGCAATATTCAGAGCAAATCCAATATTTCCTTGTTCATACTGGCAGGTAACATGCATATATTCCTTAAATACTGATTAGTTTTCTGGCCTGATGAGCATATTTACCTAACAACACTTCACAATGTGATTGTCACTTCACAATGAAACTTGTTTGTCTATAAAAAAAGAATGAAAAAAAGTTTATTATTTTAAGCACATTGCTTTTAATTGTACCTGAAGGTATTTGCATGCTCTTCTTTCATATTTTACTTGCCTAACATTAAGCATGTATCTTTGTTAGCATACAACTAATGAAATAATAAGCCTTCATGCTTTGTTTTTATGCATTCCTCACAAATGTTGAAATAGAGACCTAAAAGCCATGATAGATATTGGAAGGGCCCTGAGTTCAAGCCAAATTACCTTTGCATAGCCTATCTGGTATGTATCAGAAGATGCCAGTGGCAAAAAGATAATTTGAGGAAAAAAGTCATTATGGCTACTGACTATTACACATCAGTAAGCATTTCACAGTTTCAGACAATTTCAAATATGCATGAGAATTGTTTTCTTCTTTCAGCTGTTATCAAGAAAAGGTCTACAAAAAGGTCTACAAAATATATTCTAGGCATGGAAAATTATAAAAACAAACTGCCACTTTATATCTTTTTGTTTGAGTTACTATTATATAAACAGCTATACTGAGTCCTTCCCTCTGTCTTGCTTTTACTCAGTAGTAGTTTGACAATCCCACAGGAGCTATAGCATTATATGAGAACATGATATCATTTTCCCTTCACAACACTAAATTTCTGAGAATAGTTTTACACATACAAGTATATCATATTTCCTCGATGTCATAGTCTAAGGCACAGTTTATACATACTTTTATCCATGTTACACAGCATGAAATATTTCCTAACTAAAGATACATTTATTAAAATACATATGTATACATTATAATTAAAGATATATTTATTAAGGTATATTATATATGTGTGTGTGTATTTAGTACCAAGCACGTACTGCATTCTTTGATGCATAAATTTCATTAATGAGAAAATATTCTGCACTCCAGTCATCTTGTTTCAGGGGCTGAAATGTGACAATCCAGGTATTTTCGTGGAGGTCTGGGAATATTTGTAGGAAAAACAAAAATTCTCTACAAACAAACCTTCGAAACAAGAGTGATATAAAGCACTTCTCTGTAGGTATAAATACTATGATCCTGATTCACATGAGGTAGAGGTGAAGAAAATACCAGCAGCACCCTTCTGTTGAAGTATTGAAGATTTCCAGCGAATTTTATGATAAAAATCATAATACTCCGAAGGGGAATCTTCCCTTCTGTCTTTGGTCTAGAAGGCAGCATTTCACTTTACATATGCTGACTTGCTGATGAAAGACCTGAGATCATGAAAAGGAAAATGATTATGTTAGTACATGGAGAAGACAGTGGATGTAACCAGTGCAAATAACATGCCTATTTGATGGAAGGGCTTCCTGCTATCTTTGTTGTGTCAATTTATCTTTCACACACACCATTTTCTGGTAATCATGTGGTAAATAAAGTGGAAAATTAAAAAGTAGAAACAAGTCACAATAATGAAGGAAAAATCAATTAGGGTTGAAATTGAATAAGGATTCACAATCACCTAATTGGTGAAAACTAATCATTAATAAAAAGATAATCATTGGCAATTCTGAGAAAGGATTGCCAAACATGATATGAGAAACAATTCCCCAAATAATCTTGTGTTAACTAAATATTGGAAAAGGAGTGCCATTTTACATTACCTATATTATTTTTTGAATTGAGTTATTTATCCTTTCAATTAATTTCTTGTTTGGGAATGGGTAATGTTTAACTCTATGTCCTCCAATAGGATCAACTTTTCATACTCACATATTCTCTTTTTAGGTGTACACGTTATGTGCATCTGACCAGACAAGAACAAAAATATATGAGTGGATACAAAATCACCAGCTACTTTTATTTTCATATAAAGGTAAATTTAATCAGGAAAATTTATTCAAACTTCTAAGAGTTGTTTAATTTGAGGCAGCACCTCATTTGCTGAATCAGAAATAACTTATCTCTGAATTTTCTAGGGAGAAAATTATCAAAAGCTGTTTATTTGGAGATCATATATATATTATCATATATTTTATATTTATATTTATATTATATTTATACAAAATTTCCCAAAGATAAATTTAGGCAACCACATTTAATATGACTCCATGATAATTCAAATATTTTACTTGCTGCCGAAAATTATTGGCAGCTTAAATAATGATTTTTTTAGGGCGGAAGAATAACAATAGGCCTGATAGTTGTGTTGAGAGAACATGAGAAAATATAAAGATCAATTAATGTTTTCTGGTTTTTTATCAAATATTTTTGAAATCATTGATTTGCTTATTTGTGATGAACTGTGTTAATGTGTATATATTCAAAGCTTTCATGGGTCAGTTTTTTCATGTAATTCTCTGTTATTCTTGTTTCTGAAGCATTTGCTTGGACGTGGTGCAATCTTGTTTAAACTTATGCCTCCTTGCTTGTAAAAACAAAATTTTTGTTACATTAATTTGGGAAGCATCAATGTTTCCATTATTTTACATACATATATGCCATTTGGCACCTTGCCATAAAGTTTAAAATAAATCATTTTTTGCATGACTTCTGCCTATACTCCTCACTTCTTATCATGCAATTAGGATAACTATTAATTTCTCTAACATATAGAGAGCTTACAAATATTGATATTCTCTTTCACCAGAGTTCTGATAATACAGGTAAGTTAAAAACAATTTTTAACAAGTCAGTCTTTAGAAAATCCTAATGTTTCACTATCCAATTGCAATATTCACATCGACAGATATTAATATATTTATGAAAATAAAATTAATTCTACACCGTTCTATATCTCTCCCTATTATCACTACATATTGTGACAGTTAATACTTTACAAAAATTTGCATGTTCCACACGTATAATGATTAAACTTAGAGGCATTGTTATACATGATACATCTGTTGTTATTATGTTAAAGACTTTGGATCATATCGCTTCAAAATATTTTGAATATTGATATAATTCTTGATGAATTCATGTTAGTACTCTCATCCAAGGACACAGATTGCTTCACACTGTGGTGTGCAAAAGCTAAGAAATTAGCAAATGATTACAGTAGTCACATAAAATCATGCATAAAGTACTTCCAAACCTAATAAAGTTGTATTGTATTTCTTCATCATATCATGATTTTTGAAAGTTTTAATTACCGATAGCACATTCGGTTTTATCAATATGATGTATTTCCAAAAGTTATATAAAACTCTGTGGAGGCTTGTGTGTTCACCATGATACTAGTGTGCATATTTAGGCCTAAAACATAGAACTTGTGCAATGACTAGTGTGAATATAATATTGTACGACAAATAAAAGCGGGTGATCCTGTGTAACAGCAACACTCACAAGACAATATGTTGGATAGGATCTGTACAACATTGGGGGTTAATGGGAAAGAGAGAGAAAAATGAGGAAGGGGGTAACAATTTCAACAAGGATTGGACTCATTTCTTGTGTAACTATACCCCAACTTAGGTCACTATGACAGTAAAATTTAAATAAGAAGAAAAATTCGATGTAAATAATAGAATTGATGGAAACATTAGTGTCACATAACACATCTTCACACTTTGTTACAGATGATTATAACAATATATAACAGTTCTTTGAATTCTAATTTTGCAATTAGCTTCTTTTTGCATATACAAAATGAACAGAGGAGAAAAGAATTTTAGGCTAATTAGACAACTGTTATTTTTAGAATTGTAGTATCTATAACAATGTCTATGAATATCCTTGTCAGTAATTTCCTGATTACAGACGTTATTCCATTTATGTATTACATTTGTACCAAATTATCCATTCCTAAAATTGAAGTTCTACAGAAATTTCATATGGATATGTATGCCCCACTCACAATGCACACTGATAATGGAATGAGACTTTTCAACACAAATTTTAAACATGAATAAACTATTGCCAGAATTTTAACAGAATTATTCTATCACAGGTGATCACTGAGTAAATTGTGAAAGTTGTATGATAGATTTAGATTGCAGTAATAACTCATAATAAAATACGAGCTACAAATAGAACACATGTCAAATATTTTAATAAGGTGATTTGTCAAAACCTCTCTCTATATATATAATTATACTATGTGGTGAAATTCATAAATTTTAGAAAATATTTTACAGCCCAATACAACTATGGGCAAGTTCAATTTCCACCCACACTCACCACCAAAAAAAAGAGGTATATAAAGCAAAATTCCTGAGGAGTTCTTTAACCAAGTATGAGTCACAATTTAAACACTATCTCTGTTACTTTCTTTCATTTTATTGTCACTTGATTGAATTACTGCTTATATTAAAGTTGATAAGCTGTACCAACTGTTGGAAGAACATTCCACTATAATAAAAGTGTATTGTTATTGTTAGTATTATTATTGTTTTTTTTTTCTTTTTGCCTTAGACCACTTTTGTTTCCAAAAAACAGTGTAATATTCTCATTTCATAACATTTGTTTTTGTATTTCAAATCAGAATGTATTCAGGAAGAAGTTTTCAGGCCATTAGTAATTTTAAATATTAATACAGGTGAAGTTAACATTATATTTTATTTAATTGTTTTTCACTTTTCTTCATAAATCAAATTCCACCCTTGAGAATTAAAAAAATGATCATCATTCTTTAACAGAGTTTGGTCAACTTAGCATTAGTAAGTAATACAGTATAATGTCAAATAGTATATTGCTATATCAAATTTACTTCCTGCTCATATTTTCAGTATCCTTCAGGAAATGTTAATTTCCTTGGAGAACTTAAAAAGAACAGAAATCTCACAATGCAATGAGAGTCACATTATATAAATCTACCTCAACCTCATACAGATAACAGGACATTTGGATACCATAATCAATTTGTTTTTTGTTTTCTGTTGCTATTTTTTGTCCTGTTTTTTAAAATCATTTTCTCCAAAAGATGCTGTATAGATATACTACATTCATGTCATTAATGAGTGCATCTCTTGTCAAGCATTATTATCCCTCTTTCTTTTATTCTTCTACCCTTTCCCTCCTCCACCTTCATCAGTCTTCTTCCACCCCAAACCTGCAAAGTTTATTTTCCACACAGTGTCTTGTGAATATCTTTATTTCAATGGGTCATCTAGTGTGGTTTTTTTAAATTGTGAAAATACCGTATAGATGGGTTGCAATTACATGGGAAAGGTATTGAGTACATTTCTTAACAAGCATAGTTGCCTCCTCCTTTGTTTCCCTTTCCCATCTACCCCCTTACTCCCCACTCCCGACACCCCCCTACCCTTGCCATGCTCAACCCTGGCCAAAGAAGTAAAGTTCAATTTTCCACAACGACTTGTACCTCTCATTGTTGCAAAGGGTCCAGCTGTGTCCCTAATAAACGATTTGTTTTTTCCCTTCCTCTCCACAAATTATACCAAAATCAAATACAGTGAGAAGAAGGGTTATAGGGTGGGGGAGGGACAAAAGCAACAAAGAAATCATCTTATCAATATGCTAGAAACAATCAAATCAAAGAAAATAAAAACATTTGAATACATATCTTAGGGTTCATTTCACCAAACATCCACTTATCGGAACTTTTCTGCTTGTTTCAAACATATACCAGGAAAACCATGGGACTTATATTTCTTTGTGCCTGGCTTACTTCACTTCATATAATTTTTTCCAAGTCTTTCCATTTCCTAACAGATGGGGCAATGTCATTCTTTCTATTGGAGGCATAGAATTTCATTGTGTATATATACAACATTTTATTGACCCATTCTTCTACAGAGGGGAATCTGGGATGGTTCCATATCTTATCTATGGTATATAATGCTGGGATGAACTTAGTTGTGCTGGTAGCATTAGGAGAGTCTTGTTAGTGATCATTTGGGTAAATGCCCAACAGTGAGATTGCTGGGTCATAGGGAGTCTATGTGGAGTCTTTTAGGAACATTCATACTACTTTCCAAATTGGTTGAACAAGTTTACACTCCCACCAACAATGCAGTAAGGTTCCCTTTTGTCCACATCCCCTCCAGCATCTGTTGTTATTAGAGTTCTTGATTATAGCCATTCTAACTGGGGTTAGGTGGTATCTCAATGTTGTTTAGATTTGCATTTCTTTTATGACTATGGAGGTTGAGCATTTCTTCCTGTGTCTATTGGCCATCCTTCTTTCCTCTTCAGAGAAGTTTCTCTTTAAGTCTTGAGCCCACTTATTTATTGGGCAATTTTTTCCTTGAGGTTTTGTTGTTGGGGGATATAATTTTTTGAGTTCCAGGTATATTTTACATATGAGATCCTCGTCCATTGTATGGCTAGTGAAGATCTTCCCCAATCCGTGGGCTTTCTATTGATCTTGCAAGCTATTTCCTTTGCCATGCAGAAGCTCTGTAATTTCATGCAATCCCATTTGTCCAACCTTTCTTTGATTTGTTGTGTTTCTGATTCACTATTAAGAAAATTTCAGCCCTTGTCAAGGAGACCTAGGGTTTCTCTTATTCCCTCCTGTAATATTTTCCGAGTGTCTGACTTAGAGGTCTTTAATCCATTTGGAGTTGATTCTGGTGCAGGGTGATATATAAGGATCTAGCTTCTACAAGTAGTTAACCAATTTCTCCAGCACCATTTACTGAAGAGGCTGTCTTTCTTCCATTCTATTTTTTAGCTCCCTTATAGATTAATTGGCTATAGGACTGCAGGTTCATTTCTTGGTTTTCAAATCTATTCCATGGGTCCTGACGTTTGTTATTGTTCAGTAATAAACTATTTTGATTACTATGGCTTTGTAATAGAGTTTGAAATATGGTATTGATATTCTTCCAGCAATATTCTTTCTGTTAAGTATCATTTTTGCTATTCGGGGTCTTTTATTGTTCCACAATAATTTTTGGAATGGCTCTTCTATTTCCTTGAAGAATGAGGTTGGAATATTGATAAGTATCGCACACTGAATTTGTAGATAGCCTTGGGAAGTATTGCCATTTTCATGATATTGATCCTTCCAATCCAGGTGCATGGGAGGTCTTGCCTTCTGTTTTGATTTCCTTTTTCATGTTTGTAGTTTTCATCATAGATATCCTTCATTTATTTGGTTATGTTAATTTTTGGTTTTTTTTTTTTTTTTGCAGGGCCATTGCGTATAGTTTCTTGATTTCAGCCACACTATTCTCATTGTTGGCATACAGAAAAGACATTGATTTTTGAGGGTTAATTTTATAAATTCTTACTTTGCCAAAGTTTTGAATCAATTTGAGTAATATGGGAGTGGAATCCCTGGGATTGTTTAAATAAAAAATCATATCATCTGCAAAGAGGGAGAGTTTTAAGTCATTTGGGTCCCTCTTTGGAACACTTTTATGTTTGCATAATGTCTTATTGCTATAGCTAGGCCTTCTAATATTAGATTGAAAAGAAGTGGAAAGAGTAGACATCCTTGTCTCTTTCCTGAGTTAATTGGAAATGGCTTTAGTTTTTAATCATTGAGTACAAAACTTGCTGCAGATTTGTCATATACTGCCTTTATTTTATTGAGGAATGTTCCCTGGCTTCTAATTTTTGCAGAATCTTCATCATAAAGGGGTGTTGGATCTTGTCAAATGTTTTTTCTGCATCTAT
The DNA here is from genome assembly GCF_024711535.1 of Dipodomys merriami. NCBI lineage: Eukaryota > Metazoa > Chordata > Mammalia > Rodentia > Heteromyidae > Dipodomys > Dipodomys merriami. Next base: position 6,633,941 of record NW_027203159.1, on the reverse strand, counting down.
TGTGTTAACCATATGGTTCTTATCCTTGCTCTTGTTGATGTGATGAATTATATTAATTGATTTGAGTGTATTGAACCACCTCTGCAACTCTGAAATGAATCCTGTTTGATCATGGTGTATGATTTTTTTGGATGAATTGTTGAAGTCGATTGGCCAAAATTTCATTGAGAAGTTTTGCATCAATATTCATCAAAGAAATGGGTCTTTACTTCTCTTTCTATGATGAGTCCCTGCATGGTTTTGGAATGCAGGCTATGATGGCTTCACAGAATGAGTTCAGTAGCGGACTTTCTCTTTCAATTTCCTTGAAGAGTTGGAGGAATATTGGTGTGAGCTCTGCTTTGAAGGCCTTGTAGAATTCTGCTGTAAAACCTTCTGGTCCTGGCCTTTTCTTAGATGGAAGGTCTCTTATTGTTGTTTCTCTTTCAGTGCTTGATATGGGCCTATTAAGATGGTTGAACTCATCTTGGTTAAGTTTGAGTATGTTGATATTTGCTAGAAAAAGGTCCACTTCTGCCAATTTCTCAAACGTATTAGCATAAAATTTGAGAAGTATTCCTTATAATGTTCTGAATGTTGGTTGTTTCTGTGATTTTGTTTCCACTCTCATCTCTGAGTTTATTTATGTTTGTGTGATATCTTCTTTTTCTGATAAGATTTGCTAAGGGTCTGTCAATTTTGTTAATTTTTCCGAAGAACCAACTCTTGGTTTTGTTGATTTTTCTATGGTTTTTTTAAATTCCAGTTCATTAAATTCTGATTGAATATTAATTATTAATTTCTGGGTACTGGATTGGGGTTTATCTTGCTGCTCTTTTTCAAGGAGGTTCAGATGTCCACTAAATTGTTTTCAGATTTCTCCAATTTGTTGATGTAGGAACTCAGAGTTATAAACTTGCCTCTGAGGACTGTTTTTGTTCTGTTCCAGACTCTTCCATGACCCACTCGTGACTCAGCAGTGTTTTGTTCAGCCTCCATGTGTTACAAGACTTTCTTTGTTGGCTTTTTATGTTGAGTTCGAATTTTATTTCCTTGTGGTGTGAGAGAATGCAATGTATTCTTAATTTCGACAAGTTTGTTTTGTGACCGAAATGTGGTCTATTTTGGAAAACGTTCCATGTGCTGCTTAAAAAAAAAGTGTATTTTGATGCTGCTGAGTGAAATATTCAGTAGATGTCTGTTAAATCTAGTTGATCTATGTAGTTGTTGGATCTGCGGTTTCTCTGTTGAGTTTTTTCAGAGTGGATCTATCTAGTGTGGATAGTGGTGTGTTAAAGTCCGCAATTAATGATTTGGATCTCTGTGAGATTTGAGGGAATGTCGTGTTTCTTGGATAAATTTCAGTGCTCCATTGTTCGGCGAATAGAGACTTAGAATTATAATATCCTCCTGAGGGAGAGCTCCCTTAATTAGTATGTAGTGATTTTCTTTATCTCTTCTCACTAATTTTAATTTGAAGTCTATTTTATCTGATATTAGGATTGCAACTCCTGCCTGCTTATGGGGGCCATTTGCTTGATAGATTTTGTTCTTACCTTTCACTTTCAAAATGTGTTTGTTTTTATGGGCAAGGTGTGACTCCTGAATACAGCAGTAAGAAGGATCTTGGTTTTTAATCCAACTAGACAGACTATGTCGCTTAATTGGAAAGTCCGTTAATGTTGAGAGATAGGACTGAGATGTATTTGGAAGTTCCAGCCATTTTATCCAACTTGTTGGGGCTGTGGCAACTGGCTTCTTCCTATGGTTGTTGCATTCTCAGTGTGGGGTGTGATTTCTTGGTTTTTATTGTGGTTGTGTTGGTTTTCTATGTGTAGGATATCTTTAAGTATCTTTTGTGGGATGTTTGGTTGAGATATATTGTTTCACTTTTTCTTTGCTCTGGAAGGTTTTTTTATTTTACCTTGGGTTATGAAGGGGAGTTTAGCTGGCTACAGTATTCTTGGTTGATAGTTGTTTGTCTTTAGGGCATGGCGTACATCATTCTAGACACTTCTTGCTTTAATTGTCTCTGCTGTGAAATCTGAGGTGATTCTAATTCGTTTCCCTTTATGTGTGATTGATCTTTACTCATGAACATCTTTAAGGATCTTTTCCTTGGTCTGAATTGATCCTTATAATGTGGCAGTAGGATGTGCTGTTCTGATCTGTTCTCTTTGGGTTCCCAAAAGTATCTTGTATCTGAATAGGCCTATCTTTTTCCATGTTTGGGAAGTTCTCTGCTAAGATCCTGTTAAACCAATTTCCTATTAACTTCTGTCTCTAGGTGCTCCTCTACATCCATTATCCTCAGATTAGGCCTTCTGATGGTCTCTTCCAAATGTTGAATAGACCTATCATATTTTTTGGATTTGTCTTGGATAGCTGTATGTTCTTCCTCTACAATATCTAGACTGTCTTCAGTCCCCAACGTTCAATATTCTGCGTGGCCTAACCTACTCTCAAGACTTTCTACTTTGTTTTATTTTAATTTATTTTCCTTCTTATTGGTCAGCTTTGATGGCTTCAATTTTTTTTTGTAACTTTCTTTTAGATCTTGGGTGAGCTTCTATACTTCCTTAATTTGGTGTTCAATGTTTATTCTCAAATAGATTAGTTGATTGATTCTGGTTTCCTTGGACTCCCATTTCTATTGTTGGGCTCCATTCAGCATTCCCTTTGTGCTCTCCCTGAATTCTTTCATGTAGACATATGGATTCCATGAATACCTCTATTGATCTTTGCTTATTCTCATCTTGCTTTCGCAAATCCTGTATTACTATTTGCTTACCTTCCTCACATTCATGCAATTACTGTAATTCTCCTTGACTCTTCTCAGCCTACTCACGCCATTCTCTTTGTCTGTTCTCAGCCTGCTCATGCAATTTCTTTAGTTCTTTTTTAGTGTTCTCAACCTCCTCACAAAATTCCTGTATCAATCTTTTAAAAGCTTCCTCATGCTCATGAGATTCCTGTATTGATCTTTGGTTTGCCTCCGCTCTCTCCCTATCACCCACACACTGAGTCCTTTATGGGTTTCCAATCTTTTCATTCTCAATGTTTACCAGTAGTGTTTATAGAGCTTTTTAGGAACTCTCCACTGGATTATTCATTATCTGTTCTGTCACCTAATTATCATGATTTGGAGTTGAGATACTCAGACTTCCAATTTTTCTTGTGTTTTCCCAACTTGTTCTGTTCATTTGAAATGAAACTAACACCAGTTTTTGCTAGCAAACAATTTTAAGGCAAGCTTCAGCCAAAGTTCTGTAGTTGTACATTAAAGGGCTGCAGATACAATCTAGTTCAACAGATACCAATCTATTCAACATCAGAGAACTATGTATTAACGGGATAAGAACAACAAAGAAGAATTTGGCCAACCAGAAATTATTAGGTTTAGAGAGAATTTGGAAAAGTAGGATTAGAGGGATATGGAATGGTAAAAGGAGAGTGAAATTAACCAAGTCCTAATCTCAAAGAGGGAAATGGATTGGACAGAATGATAGGTGAGAGAGAGAAAAAAGACCCAAAAAATTGAAAAACAAAAATTTTAATTTAAAAAGTGAAACTTATAAAGTATCTAATATTAAAGGTGAAATTGAGAGAAGTGCAGGAATAGGATAAGAATAGGGGAGGGATAGAAAGGAGACATTAAAAACTAAAAAATAAAAATTCTTAAAAAATTATGTGGGTATAAAGAGATAATACTGTATTAAGGAATTTAAGCCTAAGGTTTTGAAGTGATTAATGAATCTCTGGATTCAGTATGTACACAAAGGGCATAAGGTCTAATAATCAGGAATGGGTATATCTGAGGATGAGCAGAAAAGCAATTAAGTCATGAAAAAAGGAAAGAGAAGAAAAAATGAAAAGAGTGAGAAAGAAAAGGAAAAAAAAGGTCCAAAATATTAGTAGAGATAAAAAGAAAACACACACACAAAATCACCTAAAATAAAAATTATAAGAGAGAAAAAAGATTAATAGAAGACAATATTAAACAATAAAAATTTTAAAAAGTTACAAAAAAGAGTTCTTTGATTTTTTGCGTGGGTGGGGGTGAATGGATGGGAAGATCCTGTATCTCTCTTGTGTCCATAACCAGTCTCTTGGTGGAGTCTCTGGTCTGTTTGAGGTGTTTGATTTTCCTGTGGCTTGATTGGTTTCTTAAGACAGTTTGTTGGAGCAGGCAGAAAAATGCTCTGCTTTACACAGGACTTTCTGATTCTCCTCCAATGCTAGTTCAGTGGGAGAGAGATCTTTGAGTATCACAAAAGAAGGAGATGGCTGTTGCTTTTAGTTTGGAGATGTTGTGATGAGGCTATGATCTCCGTAGGGTTGAGGCCTTTCAGCAAACAGTAGCTTTTCCCTGAGGGGCTAGCTTCTGAGACACTCAGAGAGCCCAGCCTGGAGCCATTCTCAGGGTTTATGTTAATGAATTTCAATTGATTGTCTAGGCTCCTGTAGGAAGGGGCAGACTCTGGCTCTGTTTACCCACTGAAGAAAGCCACTCCTCCGGGGGTAGATTTACCTCTGCCTGGGCTAGGTGACTTTCACCTGGATGTAGCTGAGCCTGGCAGTTCAGGTCACGTTCCTGTGACCTTCTAAATGACTCTTGTTTTCTTCCAAGTCCTGGGTTGGTGCTGCCTGCATAGCTGGACCTTTGTCAGTATCAAAGATGGAGATGACTGGTCCTGGGGTTAGGGGCAGCCTTCCCTCCTCTGCTCCCTGAGAAGGAGATATCAGGGTTCTACTCATGCCAGAGTCTTGGTTCCTGGGAAGTCTCTGGTCTGGGATCTGCAGAATGATCTGCAGAATGGGATCTGCTCCTTGTCAGTTCTTGCTAGTGTTGAGTAAAATCCTCTCATCCGCTGTGTCTGGTGCCTTTGGTCCAGACTTTCAGTATTGTAGGTATGGTGGCCATTGCAGCTGCCGCAGCAACAGCCATGGCTACCCGCAAGTTTTCAGATCTGTCTCCTTGCTTGGATTTTCCCTGTCTGGCCAAACTCTCTGTACTATGATGGAGCACTTGGTGTAATTCTTTGGCCTAGTACAGATAACTGCAACACCACACCTGCTTTCTATGTGAGAGCTGGTTTAGCCTCCGGCTTCTCCTCTACCAGCTTTCCGGAACTCCCAACTCATCCTGTGTTATGTCAGGAATTTTTTATTCTCCTTACCCTCCATTACAAAAATCAATATACAACATGAAACCAAAATCAAATACAGTGACAACAGGAATATACGATAGGGGGAAGAACATAAAGTAGAAACCAAAAAACGTCATATGCTATATTAAAATCCAGAAGTATAAGGATATACTCTACTGAACCTATCTTAATGTTCATTTCCTGTAGCTTCATTTTATATAATATATTATCTCTATCTCTCTATCTCTCTCCGTTTCTATCTTTACCAAACTATAGAGCTTGGAGCTTTTCTACTCCTCTGACAAAATTATAATAGACATATGCTAATTATAGCAAATAAATGAGTTTTGTGTTGACGGGATGGAAGGGACAATCAAAATAAATTTGAACACAAGTGACAAAACTGAATTTTAATACTTACTATAAGATTCTCAGTAAGAAGAGATAAAATTATCTTGAGAAATACATTCACTAGATACTGTTAAGGCTTAGGGAGATAAAATTATTACCTGCTGAATTACAGCTGTCGTATAATTTGGTTGAAAATTTGAAAATCATACATTTCAATTTATTTTCATGTATTTTGATATCATTTATTTCTTGCCCTTTTGGGATGATGGGATATCTGAACATTTATTCAAAACCAGTTGACTAAACAAAATGCATGAACTGTGAAAATGGAAAGTAGTCACGGAAGACTCTGTATCTTTCAATCTCTTTGAGAGAATGACAAGAAAAATATCTGATATCATTTTCCTTCAGATCAATTTCAAAACCTTTTTTTGGAGAGAATTAAAAAAGTACTTTTCATTTTTTCTTGAGTCAGAGAAAAATAACAATCTCCTTGTGTACAACACGGATAAATTCTAAGAACTCTATTAACTATTTTGGAAGTATGGAAGTGCAGTAAGCACAAGCTACCTAAGTTCATATCAATTTTAACAATTTTACACATGAGTTCAATCACTAATTATCACTTCTTTTCCACATAGAATCTTTCATTGTTCACACAAACCCGTGTTACGCTTGTCTCTCTTTCTGAAAATAGAATATGTTTTCAGACAGTATTGCACATGAATAAATAATACACTGAATACAACCCTGTTTCTAATTGGACTGGTACATCAGCATTTTTTGAAGATCTACCATGTGAAAGATAGATGGAACAGTGTAGTTAGAGTATAGTTTAGATATGTGAATTCCGAAGATGATCAGCAGACATGGTGGTTTTGAAAGCAGGTTTTTTCTGATGATGTGCCTGTTTATACATCAATATTTGACCTATTGAATAATATCAAATATTGGCTACAAATTTTCAAAAAGTTTTTTTTATTGTGAAAACACTTTACAGAGGGATTACAAGTACATGAACAAGGTAATAATTACATTTCTTATCAAGCCTCCTCCTTTGTTTGTTCCCTACCATCCATACCCTCCAATATTTTAAGCAAACTTTGATCATGAATAAAATTCTTTGGATTGATTCAACACTAATACTTACATGTAATCCTGGAAAAGATCCTTCTCCTTCTCCTGTTCCTCCTCTCCTCACCCTCCCACGCTTTTCCCACTCTTCATCCTCTTCCTCTTCTTCTTTTCACTGTTCCTCCTCCTCCTTCATCTCCTCCAATGCTTGCTTCTTGCCTTACTTCTTCATTCTTCTTTTTCCCTTCTTCTCTTCCTCTCTCCTTCTTTTTCTTCAGTCCCTCCCTCTCTACCTTCCTCATTCCTGCTCTGTCTTCCTCTTTCTCTCCCTCCCTCCCTCCTGTCCTCCCTTCCTCCCTTCCTTCCTTACTTCCTTCCCTCCTTCCTTTCTTCTTTTGTTCGTTCCTTCCTTCTTTCCTTCCTTCCTTCGTTCATTCCTTCCTTCCTTCTTTCCTTTCTGCCTTCCTTCCAATTTTCTTTTCTCCCTTTCTATATTCCTTCTTTTTCCTACTCTCATTTAACCTCCATCTCCTACCATCCATCTACACTCATTTCTTGCTTTCCTTCTTTCCTTTCACCTTACCCTCCCTGACTCACCAAAGCATGACCATCTGAAATTAAACTCCTGTCTGGGTGTTGAAATTGGGGTTGAGATTGGAACTAATACCCTGGAACTTTAACCCAAAGAACTGAACTTGTACTCTTGAGCTGGGATTGGAATTCCTATCCTGGGCCAGAAACTCTGCTCCTGAACCTTGAATTCACAATGTGGGCTTTGAATTCAGGGCTGCAACTTGAGTTCATGGCCTGGGAATAGAATTCATGGCCTGTTCTATAACTAACGCATAGGACCTGAGTTCGGATCCTAGCATTTAACTCATAGCTGGGCATTGAAGTCAGTTGTGAGCCTTAAAGTCACAGCCTGGGCCTTGAATTCATGTCCTGACATGAACTTGTGACCTGAGATTGCAATAGGAGCCTGGGTCTTGAATTCCAAGCTGGTTCCTTCACCTAGCTGTCTACACCTTGAATGTTGGGCCGGGAACTTGGACTCATTTCTGGGCCTTGAATTTGTGGTCTGGGCCCCAAATATGGGCCTGGAAATTAAACTCACAACCTATGCATTGAACTAGGAACCTGGGGCTTGAATGAGCACCCTAAACCTTGAATATGGGACTGGGGCCTTGAATCTGGAGACTGAACAATATTCCTGTGCTTCTCTGTGCTCAATGCTGGTGCTAAATTACTGGAGATTCAACTGTTTTCCTATGTTTATTCCATGGCCAGAGAAGGATTTTTAGTTTTACTTTTAGTTTTGGAATCACAAATCTACTTTTTGCTACAAGAGATGTCAATCCATCTGGTTCCATATTCTCACTTTTGGTTTGTTTGCTTTCCCATTATATGTAAATATTTCCCTTCATGTGAAAGTGGAGGGGCTGTGCTGGAAGGCAGGAAAAGTGTTATGAGTATGTTATGAGTATGAGTGTTAGGAGAAAACATACACTTGTATGCTTTCTACAGAAATGCAGGAAAGGACATTATCAGGATTTCCAGCCTGTTAGGAGATAAGTACCTGGAAAGGGCTTAGAGACAGATGTGCACAAAAAAAGAAATAGTGGCAAGGCCAAAGTATGAACCACATAAGAATAGAGTTGCACACATGTGCACAATGGGCCGAGAGAAGTTTCTAGAACCAGACCCAGCTTTGCATAAGGTGTTCTCTACCATGCCAGCTGCTTTTTTCTTCAGATTAGGATTGAGGGATTTATATTGACCCCAGACCTTTTCTACATACACGTCACCTTCCCCATGTCTAGAGGCCAACTTGTCCTGCTGCGGGAATATCAAACAGCACCTCAATTACACCACAGGATTTGTTATGTTGTTGTTTTGTTGTTAATGTTTACCTATTTTGTTCAATATCGAGAAAGACCATTGCTTCCTGAGACTGGCCCTTTGTGAAGTGGAAGAATCTCCTTTCTTTGCTTCTTTGTCTCCCTTCTCTTCTCTTCCTTCCCCTCCTCTTCTTTGTCCTGCTGCTCTCTGGGTAGGAAGACTTCAACATGATTGTTTGTTTGTTGGAAATCTTTTCCTAAGGATTTGTTTTTGCCTGAATCACCCAGGTTAATCCCTTAGTGAAGCAGAGTGAATGTGGAAGCCGACAACGACAAGACAAATACATTCTTTTAGATTCCCTTCTGTGGAATGGGGCAGGCCTGGCATGGTTGTCTCTCTCTTCTGTAGAGTAATGGAGCCTTAGGGAGAGAAAATAAAAAAACCCAGTCAAGAAGAAGAAAGGAACTGAAGGAAGGAGAAGGAAGCAGTAAAGGGGGAGGGGAGGGAGAAGAGAAGAAGGCAGAAAGGATTGAGTGTAGCGAAGGAGGGATGAAGGTGGCAAAGGGAGGGGAGTGAATGGGGCAATGAAGGTGGGGAAAAAGGAGGCCAGAACGGAAAAGAGAAGCAAGGGAGAGGAAGAAGAGGGAAGGTAAGAGGGAGGGAATAATGGAAGATGAAAGGAAGTATGGATGAGGCTAGGAAAGTGGAGTGATCAAAGGGGTAGGGAAGGAGGGAAAGAAGGGAATAAGGATTAATGGACTAGAAAAGGGCAAAGGAAGAAATGTAGGCAGAGAGGGAGCAGAAGGAAGGAAGCGAGGGAGCATGGAAGGAAAGAAGGAAGGCAGAGATAAAGAAAGGAGGCAGAGAGAAAAGAAGAAAGGAGGGAAGGAGGGAAGAAGGAAGGGGAAGGAAGGAAGGAAGATGGAAGAAGGAACAATGGAACTAAGAGAGGAAGGAAGGAGGGATTGAAGGGAAGAAAGTAGGCAGCAAGGAAGAGAAGAAGTAGGGAAAGGAGGACAGAAGACAGGAAGAAGGGAAGTAGGAAGTGAGGAAAAAGAAGGTAGGAACGAGGAAGAGAAAGAAGAAGGAAAGTAGTAATGGAATAAGTGGCAAGGAAAGAGGGAATTAAAAATGAGAGTGAGGAAGGAAAAAGAAAGAAAGGAAGTGAGGAAGAAGGGGGAAAGAAGGGTAAGTCTGAAGTAAGGAAGAAGGGAAATAAAGGATGAGGGAGGAGTTGTGATTATGTTACACTGTGGATGGAGCCCTTTTCTTCACACACCCGTCGGAGCTGAGGTGTCTGAACTGACTTGTTTCTCTCCTGGATCTTGCTAGTCATGTGGAATGTCCAGGGAACTGGATTCTGACGTTGGGGATGGGGGCTAATGGCTGGCAAATAACTGTTATCCTGGGCCTGTACTTGTGTGAGGGAATTTAAAGGCAATGAATCACATGTTCAACTCCAGGCTACACTGTATTGCCAGTTCAAGGCCAGCCAGGACTTGATCCACCCCCAAACACTTTCTAGGCCTGAAGGTGGGACAGAATATATTTACATAAATGCCAAGGACAGGAAAGGGAAAATAGGTTACTAGTGGTCAGCGTTTGTTGATTATTTTCTCCACAGTGTGTTCAGAGTCTGGCCTGAATTATCCATGTTGCCCCACGTAGGTGTGTGTGTGGGGGACCAGGAGCAGCTACTCTCCTCTCCTTGTCGTCCTCTTCCTTTACCTCCATCAACCCCAAGGAGGGCATGGACAACCTTTGGATTACCATTGGGGAAAGACATAGCACCATGCTGCAGCTAGTTCAGCCATCGGTGGCCAGGGAGAACAGGAAAGCCTGCACCAGTATCAGGAATCACTGGGGAATATGGGTTGAGGGAGGTGCAGGGAGTAGGGAGTTTAAGAAATAGATGGCATTCACAGAGATTTAGGGCTTTGGATAGCATCCCAGGAAAAAGGCTGTTTGTGATGACCTCTGGCAAAAATCAGACCTCACTCAGAAAAGATGAGTTGGTCGACTGGTCCGATGGTGAGTTATTTGCTTGGTTGTTGGGATGATTGGGTAGTTGGTGGCTGGCTTGGTAGGTTGGTTACTTAGCAAGAGAAACTCATTTTTTCTCATTTGATTGCTCACATAAGAGTCTATGCAACTTGTGTCGAGGCTCGTTTCAAAAAATATTCGTATTTCAAATTCCTTCACTGATATGATTTCACACTGTAGAACCAGTGCGAAGCTCCATGAAATTTTTTAAATCATACTTTAGAAGCATACATATATTCAGAATTGTGGACTCTGTTTATGCAAATAATGTTTACTTATATATATTTGATAAATGTATACAAATGTGATAGAAAAGGGGCTTGAACTCTGGGCCTAGGCCCTGTCCCTCAGCTCTTCAGCTCAAGGCTAGCACTCTATAACTTGAGCCACAGCGCCACTTCTGGCTTTCTTTTTTTTTTTTTCTTTTTGCTTATGTGGTGCTCAGGAATCGAACCCAGGGCCTCAGGCAGGAAAGGCAAACGCTCTACCATTGAGCTCCCTTCCCAGCCCCTAGAATGGATGTCTTAACATATTAAAATTTAACCTTTGATAATGTCAGCAATTTACATTTTCGTTATTAGGTAATGGTGAGTAAAAACCACCTGCATAGTTAATGAAATCTGCAAACAGTTTAAAATAATTGTCCAACAGAAAATATCTCACCTATGTTCTTCTCTAGAAACACACAAGTTGAAATTCCACTGTCATAATTTCCATTGAATTCTTCTGAGATTTCAGAAGATACAAAAGTCGGTCCAGGACATTTCTTCCCAAACACTCTCTCACATAATTGACATACTTTTCTAACGTTTACTTGTAAAGATACCAAAATTTATCCATGAAATTAAAACTTTATGTGTTACCAACATTTTCCACTGAAACATTATCTTTCTACATTTCACAAGATGGTAGAAGAACTAGTAGGACTAAATTTTATGATTTTAATCATAGGGACATTTCAATATAATCTCATGATCAACAGATTCCTATAAAAATGAAAAGAAAAACTGTATTGGAGAAAAAGTCGTATATTGCGGAAAATAAAAATCTTTGCTCTTATTCACTTTTAGACCTATAGAATACCTTAAGAATCCCTATTAGGAGAATGAAGATTAAAAAATGACACAGAGTATTTCTACGGAAATTAACTTCTTTTGTACTCTCACATGTTTAAAATTTAAGAGTCCATCAGGACTAATGCTATGTCACCTGTACTGTCTGCTCCTGTGAATATAATTTCTGTGAATCAATAAATGAAAAAAATAAGGTGAGCTCGACCAAGAAAATACATTCTTAAAACATGTATACCTTCTTCCATTGTGACAGGCAAGTAAATGTCAGCAAGTGCTGTAGGGAGCAAAATTTTTCAAGAAAAATCATAATTACATTCTTCAAAATTAGATATCTTAAATGTGATTTCTTTAATGAAAGGAAAAGCTAGCAGTAGAATAAATTCATTTCTGAATCTTTTTGTAGCTAGATTCATGTAAATTGAAATACATTGATTTCTGTATCTTACAGATTAGGGTCACATATAGCAGGCCACAGAAATTAAAGCTTTGTACTCAAAAAATTCATAATTTTAAGGCTTTTTTTCCTTCATCATGGACAACCAGTAAAGGATAACAAGTAAATGGACAATTTTTGAGCCAATTTGAAAAAGATTTTCTAAATTATGGATGTCAGAATTAACAATCTCATTAACCCTTTAAAATATCAAACAGCTATTAAAATATACACTATTCTGAAGGAGGATTTGCCATTCTTTTACATCTATCTTGATTCCTACTAGGATTATATGATCAGTAGGAACAATTATTCAGGTAACTGCTTCTTTGAGATGACATTTCACAAAGAAAAGGAATCATTGTGAATCATGAGAGTCAAAGTTTGAGACTGTGGCTGTTGTTTAATAAGTAGTAAATTTCAGTAGAACAGTGTTTAGTTGGCCATGAAGCAGAGCCAGAAGACATTTTAAAAATAGGACACACAAAAGTGACAGGAGTAGAAGTAAATTGCAAGATCGCCACAATGGAAATTGCTATTTTCTGAAGTGTGATGAAGTAAAATATTTTGATACTTTTATCCATTGACCAATAGTGCCCTCTTGGACAAAATTTGTGTAAATACATCTTGTGCTGTCATTTGTAGAAAGAAAACAAGCCATTAGGTGAGAAATGTCCTAGTGACATTCACGAGCCAAATATATAGTATTATATGTCAGATGTGGAAAAAGGAAATGAGGGCAAGGAATTGTGACCTGTTTCCTAAAGTTAACTGGATTCACCAAAAATGTCAGTATCTCTTCCTCCCAAGGATGGAAGATAAACCACTCTTAGTTTTGTATGCAATCGATACTTTGGAGTAGAGTCTTCTGTGGGTGGGGCCACGGTTACTGTGTTGTAGTCAATAGTCCTCACTTCTTTTTAACCAGCAAAGGAAAGTCAGCCCTCTTTCCCTACATGAAAACCAAAATGGTTTCTGACGGCTTGAACCCGGGAGACAACATCTCACTTTCTCTTACTATGCATTGTTGGATTATAATTCTGTGGAAGAGAAATGCGTGAATACTCAGCAGTCAAACACTGTGAATTGATTTCCCACACTTTTCTTGTACTTGTGTGTGTGTGTGTGTGTGTGTGTGTGTGTGTGTGTGTGTGTGTGTGTGTAGTATTGATACTGTACAGAGGGGTTACAGTTACATGAGCAAGATGATGAATCCATTTCTTCTTGAACATTGTTAACCCTCCTTAATTTTACGTTACCATCCCTTTCCTCCCTACATCCCCAACTCTTCCCTCCCCCAAACAATGTTGTAAGGTTTGTTTTCAACATATTATATTATACATCTCATTCTTAAAATGGGTCATCCAGTATTTTGCTATTTCTAATCCCCATCCCAAATTAGAAAAAAATGTATATACAAAATGCACGACACTAAAATCAAATATAGTGACAACCGGGGTTATCCCGTGGAGGAAGAATTACAAAGAAAGAACAACGACAAGTAAAATTACATACAAATTCTAAGTACATTAAAACGAAGAGAAAGTTAAAAACTTCTATCTCTTTATGGGTATATTGAACTGAGCATCAGCTTATATCGTGAAATGTACATAGCTTTAGGACTCTTTTGCTTATCCTAAACATATACTAGTTATTTTAGATAAGAGAAACTATGGGACTTATGTATCATTCGGTCTGATTTATTTCACTTAATATAATTTTTCCTGTTTTTCCATTTCCTAACAAATGGTACCATGTCATTCTTTTTGATAGAGACTTAGATTTCATATATCTATATCTATATTTATAGAGATCTATATATATAGAGATAGATACATATATATATAGAGAGAGATACATATATAGATAGATATAGATAGATACATATATAGATAGATACATATATAGATACATATATAGATAGATATAGATACATATATAGATATCTATCTATCTATCTATCTATATATGTATCTATCTATATCTATCTATATATGTATGTATCTATCTCTCTCTATATATAGATCTCTATAGATCTATAGATCTATATCTATATTTACATAGATATAGATCTATAGATCAATTCATTTACTGCGGGGCATATGAGTTTGGTCAATATCTTAGCTGTGGTGAATAACGCTGCAATAAACATATTTGTGCTGATAGCTTTAGTATAGTCTTATTTGTATTTATTTGAGTAAATGACTAAAATTGGGATTGATGGGTAATAGCGGAGCTCTATGTGTAGTTTTTTTTTTTTAATTGTATTTTATTTTATTTGAGAACATACTGTACAAAGGGGCTACAATTACATGGGCAGGATAATGGATACATTTCTTACCAAGCATTGCAGCCTCCTCCTTTGTTTACCCTTCACTTCCCTTCCCCGCCTCCCCCCTCCCCCCACCCAATTTTACCCCCCTCCCCCCACCCAATTATACCCCCCTCCCCCCCCCACACCGGGATTGTAAAGCTGGTTTTGACATGACATTTTGTACTTCTCATTGTTGCAACAGGTCCACCTGAATCCTTAAACGACTTGTTTGTCCCCATCTACTCCACATGTTATACTGACATCAAATATAGTGAAAACGGGGGTTACACTGTGGGGGAGGGACATACAAAGCAACAAAGAAATAATCTTATAAATGCATTAGAAATACATGCATGAAAGAAACGAAAACATTAAAATACATATTTAAGGGTTCATTTTCCTAGCATCACATTATCTGACCTTTTCGGCTTGACTCATACCTATACTAGATATTACAAATAAGGGAAACCATGGGACCTATGCTTCTTTGGGCCTGGCTTACTTCACTTAATATAATTTTTTCCAAACCTTTCCATTTCCTAACAAATGGGGAAATGTCATTCTTTCTGATGGAGGCATAGAATTCCATTGTGTATATATACCACATTTTCTTGATCCATTCATCTACTGAGGGGCATCTGGGTTGGTTCCATATCTTAGCTATGGTAAATAATGCTGCAATAAACATAGTTGTGCTGGTAGCTTTAGTGTGGTCTTGTTTGTAAACATTTGGGTAAATGCCCAAAAGTGGGATTGCTGGATCATAGGGGAGATCTATGTGAAGACTTTTGAGGAACCTCCATATTGCTTTCCAAAGTGGTTGAACAAGTTTACATTCCCACCAACAATGAAGTAGGGTTCCTTTCTGTCCACATCCCCTCCAGCATCTGTTGTTATTGGAGTTCTTGATTTTTGCTGTTCTAACTGGAGTGAGGTGATATCTCAATGTTGTTTTGATTTGCATTTCTTTTATGGCTAGGGATGTTGAACATTTCTTCATGTGTCTATTGGCTATCCTTCTTTCTTCTTCAGAGAAGCTTCTCTTTAAGTCTTTCGCCCACTTATTTATTGGGCAGTTGTTTCTTTGAGGATTTGTTGTTGGGGGGTTTAATTTTTTGAGTTCCAAGTATATTTTAGATATGAGACCCTTGTCCGTTGTATGGCTAGTAAAGATCTTCTCCCAATCGGTGGGTTTTCTATTGATCTTGCCAGCTATGTCATTTGCCCTGCAGAAGCTCTGCAATCTTATGCAATCCCATTTGTCCAACCTTTCTTTGATTTGTTGTGCTTCCGGGTCTCTATTCAGAAAATTTCGACCTGAGCCAAGGAGACCTAGGGTTTCTCCTATTCCATCCTGTAATGTTTTCAGAGTGTCTGCTTTGAGTTCAAGGTCTTTGATCCATTTGGAGTTGATTCTGGTGCAGGGTGATATATAAGGATCTAGCTTTAGTTTTCTACATGTAGTTAACCAATTTTGCCAGCACCATTTACTGAAGAGGCTGTCTTTCTTCCATTCTATTGTTTTAGCTTCCTTATCGAAGATTAGGTGGCTATAGGTCTGTAGGTTCATTTCTGGGTTTTCAATTCTATTCCATTGGTCCTGAGGTCTGTTCTTATGCCAATACCAAGCTGTTTTGATTACTATGGCTTTATAGTAGAGTTTGAAATTTGGTATTGATATTCCTCCAGCAGTGTTCTTTCCGTTGAGGAGCGTTTTTGCTATTCGGGGTCTTTTATTGTTCCATATGAATTTTTGGATTGCCTCCTCTATTTCCTTGAAGAATGAGGGTGGAATTTTGATAGGTATCGCGTTGAATTTGTAGATAGCCTTGGGAAGTATTGCCATTTTCACGATGTTAATCTTGCCAATCCAGGAGCATGGGAGGTTTTGCCATTTTTTAAGTTCTGTGTTGATTTCCTTTTTCAAGATTTTAAAGTTTTCATCATAGAGGTCCTTCACTTCTTTGGTTAAGTTAATTCCTAGGTATTTTATTTTTTGTGGGGCTATTACAAATGGAGTTGCTTTCCTAATTTCAGCCACACTTTTCTCATTGTTGGCATATAGAAAAGCCATTGATTTTTGGGGGTTAATTTTATAACCTGCTACTTTGCCAAAGTTTTGAATCAGCTTGAGTAATTTGGGAGTGGAGTCTATGGGATTCTTTAAATACAAGATCATGTCGTCTGCAAAGAGGGAGAGTTTTATTTCTTCTTTCCCTATTTGGATCCCCTTTATGTCTGCATCTTGTCTTATTGCTGTAGCTAGGCATTCTAATACTAGATTGAAGAGAAGTGGAGAGAGTGGGCATCCTTGTCTTGTTCCTGAGTTAAGAGGAAATGGCTTTAGTTTTTCACCATTGAGTATAATGCTGGCTGTAGGTTTGTCATATACAGCCTTTATTATATTGAGGAATGTTCCATGGATTCCTAATTTTTCCAGAACCTTCATCATAAAGGGGTGTTGGATCTTGTCAAATGCTTTTTCTGCATCTATTGAGATAACCATGTGGTTCTTATTCTTGCTCCTGTTGATGTGATGAATAATATTAATTGATTTGCGTATATTGAACCAGCTTTGCATCCCTGAAATGAATCCTGTTTGATCATGGTGTATGATTTTTTGGATGAATTGTTGAAGTCGATTGGCCAAAATTTTGTTGAGAAGTTTTGCATCAATGTTCATCAAAGAAATGGGTCTATAGTTCTCTTTCTTTGATGAGTCCCTGCCTGGTTTTGGGATGAGGGTTATGATGGCTTCATAGAATGTGTTCGGTAGTGAGCTTTCTCTTTCAATTTCATTGAAGAGTTGGAGGAGTATTGGTGTGAGCTCTGCTTTGAAGGCCTTGTAAAATTCCGCTGTAAAACCATCTGGTCCTGGACTTTTCTTAGCTGGGAGGTCTCTTATTGCTGTTTCTATTTCGATGCTTGATATGGGCCTGTTAAGCTGGTTTAACTCATCTTGGTTTAGTTTTGGCATGTCAATATTTGCTAGGAAAAGGTCCATTTCTGTCAAGTTCTCAAACTTATTAGCATAAAGTTTTGAGAAGTATTCCCTTATAATGTTCTGAATCTTGGTTGTTTCCGTGGTGATGTTTCCATTCTCATCTCTGAGTTTATTAATTTGGGTGTGTTCTCTCCTTTTTCTGATAAGGTTTGCTAAGGGTCTGTCAATTTTGTTAAGTTTTTCGAAGAACCAACTCTTTGTTTTGTTGATTCTTTCTATAGTTTTTTTGGATTCTAATTCATTTAATTCTGATTTAATTTTGATTATTTCTTTCCGTCTACTGGATTGGGGTTTATCTTGCTGCTCTTTTTCAAGGAGGTTTAGATGTGTCATTAAGTTATTAGTTTCCGATCTCTCCAATTTGTTGATGTAGGAGCTCAGAGCTATAAACTTGCCTCTGAGTACTGCCTTTGCTGTGTCCCAGAGGAGCTGGTAATTTGTGTGTTCATTTTTGTTGAATAGCATGAACATTTGAATTTCCTTTCTAATCTCTTCCATGACCCACTCATGATTCAGCAGTGTGTTGTTCAGCCTCCATGTGATACCGGACTTTCTTTGGTGGCTTTTGGTGTTGAGTTCTAATTTTATTCCCTTGTGGTCAGAGAGAATGCAAGGTATAACTTCAATGTTTCTGAATTTAGACAAGTTTGCTTTGTGGCCTAAAATGTGGTCTATTTTAGAAAGCGTCCCATGTGCTGCTGAGAAGAACGTGTATTCTGATGCTGCTGGGTGAAATGTTCGGTAAATGTCTGTTAAATCTAGTTGATCTATGCAGCTGTTTAGATCTGCGGTTTCTCTGTTGAGTTTTTGCCGAGTTGATCTATCTAGTGGGGAGAGTGGTGTGTTAAAATCCCCAACGATTAATGTCTTTGGATCTATCTGGGATTTGAGGGAAAATAGTGTTTCTTTGATAAATTTGGGTGCTCCATTGTTTGGCGAATAGATATTTAGAATTGTAATATCCTCCTGAAGGAGATATCCTTTAATTAGTATGTAGTGACCTTCTTTATCTCTTCTCACGAATTTTAATTTGAAGTCTATTTTATCTGATATTAGGATTGCAACTCCCGCCTGTTTATGAGGGCCGTTTGCTTGGTAGATTTTGTTCCAGCCTTTAACCTTGAAAATATGTTTGTTTTTACGGGCAAGATGTGACTCCTGCAGGCAGCAGATAGAAGGGTCTTGTTTTTTAATCCAACTAGACAGTCTATGTCGCTTAATTGGAGAGTTCAGTCCGTTAACATTAAGAGATAGGACTGAGAGGTATTTGGGAGTTCCTGCCATGTTATCCACCTTCTTGGGGGCTGTGAAAACTGGGTTCTTCCTAAGGCTCTTGGATTCTCAGTTTGGGTGCAGTTTCTTGGCCTTTGTTGCGTTCTTGTTGGTTTTCTATGTGTAGGACATCTTTAAGAATCTTTTGCAGGGCTGGTTTGGTGGAGATGTATTGTTTCAATTTTTCTTTGCTATGGAAGGTTTTTATTTGGCCTTCAGTTATGAAGGAGAGTTTAGCTGGGTACAGTATTCTTGGTTGATAGTTGTTTGTTTTTAGGGCATGGCATACATCATTCCAGGCTCTTCTTGCTTTGATTGTCTCTGGTGAGAAATCTGAGGTAATTCTAATTGGTTTCCCTTTATAGGTGATTAACCTTTTCTCCTTGACAGCTTTAAGGATCTTTTCCTTGGTCTGGGTTGATCCTGTGTGGATTATAATGTGACGGTGGGATGTCCTATTCTGGTCTGGTCTATTTGGGGTTCTAAAAGCTTCTTGTATCTGAATAGGCCTATCTTTTTGTATGTTTGGGAAGTTCTCTGCTAGCATCCTGTTAAACAAATTTCCTAGACCATTAACTTCTGTTTCTAGGTGCTCCTCTACACCCATTATCCTTAGATTGGGTCTTCTGATGGTGTCTTCCAGGTGTTGGATAGACCTATCATATTTCTTGGACTTGTCTTGGATGGTTGTATGTTCTTTCTCTATAATATCTAGGCTGTCTTCAATCCCTGAGATTCGATCTTCTGCATGGTCTAACCTGCTGTCAAGACTCTCTACTTTGTTTTTTATCTCTTTTCCTTCTAATTGGTCAGCTTTGATGGCTTCAAGTTCTTTGTTGAAGCTCTGTTTTAGGTCTTGTATGAATTTCTTTACTTCCTTAATTTGGTGTTCAGTGTTTGTTCTCAAATCACTTAGTTGATTGGTTATGGTTTCTTTGGACTCCCATTCCTTCTGTTGGGTTCCATTCAGCCTTCCCTTTGTGGTCTCCCTGACTTCCTTCAGCTCTTTGTTAATGGATTCCATGAATGTCTTTAGTGATCTTTGTGTATTCTCTACCTGGTCTCTTAATTCGTGAATTACTCTTTGATTAGTTTCCTCCCTTCTGTGGGATTCCTGCAGTTCTCTTTGAGTGTTCTCTGCCTGCTCACGCCATTCCTCCCTTTCTCTTTGAGTATTCTCAAGTTGTTCACGCAAATCCTGTATCAGTTTTTGAGAAGCTTCCTCACGCTTATGATGTTCCTGTATAAACTTCTGGGATGCCTCCTCTCTCTCCCTATCACGCTCATACAGAGTCCTTTGTACATTGTCAAACTTCTCATTTATCATGTTTGCTATTAGTGTTTGTAGAGCTATTTGGGAACTCTCCTCTGGATTATTCTTTATCTGTTCTAATCCCTAATTATCAAGGTTGGGAATTGAGATACCCGAATTTGCCATTTTTCTTGTGTTTTTCCGGTTTACTCGGCCCATTTGAGATACAGATTGCACCAGTTTTGTGCTAGAACACTATCTTAAGGCAACCATCAACCAAAGTTTGCATTTGTACAGTCAATAGTCTACAGATACAATCTAGTTCAACAGATACATCTATTCAACATCAAATGACTATATGTTAAAGGACTTCGAACCTCAGAAAAGAATTTGGAAAACCAGAAATTATTAGGATTAGGGAGAGATGTGGGTAAAAAATAGGAATAGATTGGTGTGGGGAGGCACAGGGAGAGTTAACTATGTCCTAATCACAGTGCAGGAAATGGGTTGGGTAGGATGCAAGTAGAGAGAGAGAGAAAAAGAAGAGACGGAAAGGGGAATAAAGAGAGACCAGAAAAAGAATAGAAACGTAAAAATTAATGTTATTATAGAGCTTAAAAGACCGTCTATTTAGAGAGGAATGTGAATATGTTCAGAGAAGGGGAGGGACATAGAGGAGATGTGGAAAGCTTTAAGGATGGGAAAGGGAGAAGAAAAGATCAGAAGTTCAGTAGAGCTAGATAAAAAACAAGATAATTAAGAATGAAAGAAAAAGAGAAAGAAGACAAGAAAAGAAAGGAAAACTCTCATTCACGTATTCCTAAAATAAAAATTATAAGATGAGAAAAAAAAAATTACTGGAAAACAATTATTTTTTCAGAAGAGGCAAAAATTAAAGATTAATAAAAGTTTTAGAAGGGAAAAAATTTATATATATATATATATATATATATAAGGTAACAAAAAACAAAAAACAAGCAAAAAAAAGAAAAGAAGAAGAAGAAGAAAAAAAAAAAAAAAAGAAAAAAAGAAAAAAAAGTCTTTTGATTTTTTTTTTTTTGGGGGGGAGGAGTGGGAGGAATCCTGTATCTCCCTTTTGTCTGCGACCAGTCTCTTGTTGTAGTCTCTGGTCAGCTTGAGGTCCTGTGGCTTGATTGGTTTCTTAAGTCGGTTGGTTGGAAGAGGCAGAAAAATGCTCTGCTTTACCCAAGATTTTGAGATCCCCCTCCCAGGTTAGTTTTCTGGGAGGGTGGTCTGCTTTGAGAGTCACAAAAGAGGGGGATGTGGTTATGAGGCTAGGTTCTAGGTAGGGTTGAGGCCTTTCAACAAACAGTAGCTTTTCCCTGGGGCTATTTTGTGATAGAGCTCACAGCGCCCAGCCTAGAGCCATTCTCAGGGTTTCTGTTTTTCAATTGATTGTGGTGGCTGCTAGAGGGAGGGGCAGCCTCTGGCTCTGGTTACCCAGTGACGCTAGGCACTCCGATGGCTGGCGCCTGAGCTGGGTGACTTTTCCCTGGATGGAGCTGAGTCTGGCAGGTCACTTCGGCGTTAAGTTCTTGTGACCTGCTAAATGACTCGTTTTATTCCAAGGCCTGAGCTGGAGCTAGCAGCAACTCCGAGCTTTGTCGGTATCCAAGATGGAGATCACCGGTGCTGGGGGGGGAGGGGTGGCCTTCCCTCCTCTGCTCCCTGAGGAGTGAGGATGTCGGGCTTGTACTCACGCCAAGTCTTGGATCCTGGGTCGTCTCTGGTCTGCAAACAGCAGGATGAAGATGTTCGCTCCTTGTCGGTTCTTGTTGGTGTTGAGTAGAATCCGCTCGTCCGCTGCGTCTGGCTCCTTCGTCCCCGACTCTCTGTGTCTCAGGTATGACTCCGGCGGTGGTGTTCGCCGCCGCGACCCCGCCGCCGGAGTGGCAGCTGGTGCGTTTCCTTGGCTTCCCCTCTCTTGTCTAACTCTCTGTCCTGTGATGGTACACTTGGTGTGATTCTCTGGCTTAGGACTGTTCACTGGAACTCTAAACCTACTTTCTATGCGAGAGCTTGTTCAGATTCCAGCTTCTCCTCCGCCATCTTCCCGGAACCCTCTATGTGTAGTTTTTGAGGAACCTCCATACTTTGCAAAGTGGTTGAATAACTTTACACTCCCACCAACAATGCAGTATTGTTCCCTTTTAGCCACATTCCCTCCAGCCTGTGTTGGTAGTACATTTCTTGATTAAAGTCCTGCTGGGTAAGGTGTAATCTCAATATTGTTTTTTGTTTTTGTTTTTGTTTATTTCTGTATTTTAAGTTTATATATTATTGAAAAGAGACCATACAGAAGAGTTATAATTGCATAAGTAATGTAAAAAGTTCATTCATATTGATCTTTTCCCCCTTCCTTTGTTTTTCCCTACACCCCTTTACTCCCTACCCTTCCCAATTCCTCCCTTCAACTCCTTTGCAAATTTTAAAGTTCATTTTCAATGGAATGTCTTGTACATCTAGTTGTTACAACGGGTCATCCTATATACTTATTTCAACAATTTGTTATTTCGCTTCCCCTCCTGAAATTACAAAAAAATGTATATACATTTTGCAGGAGAGTGGAATCAAATACAGTGACATCAGGGGTTGCAATTCTTTTACAAGTAGAGAACATGACCAATTATTATGTGTCTATTGGTGTTTCTTATTTCTTCTTCAGAGAAGTTTCTCTTTTAGTCTTTAGACCACGTGTTAATCGATAGTTGCTTCTTTGAGGATTTTTTGTTGGGGGATTTAATTTTTTGAGTTCTAAATATATTTTAGATATGACACCCTTGTCCGTTTTGTGGGTCGTGAAGATCTCTCAATCGGTTGGGTTTCTACAGATCTTCCTTGCTATGTCCTTTGCCATGCAGAAGCTATGCAGTTTCATGCAATCCTACTTATCAAAACTTTCATTGATTTGTTGTGTTTCTGAGTCATTCAATGCTTGATAAGAAATATAATCATTACCTTGCTCATGTAACACTAACCCCTCTTTACAGTATTTTTCATAATAAAAAACTTTTTACAAAAAGAAAAAGAAAAAGAAAAATTACCATTAAAAATAAGAAAAATTTGGCCCATGCTATGTACTCCTAGAGTTTCTCTTGTTCCTTCCTGTAATATTTTCAGGGTGTCTTCTTTGACTTTGAGATCTTCGATCTATTTGGAGTTGATTCTGGTGCAGGGTGATATCTAAAGTTGTAGCAGTAGTTTTCCTGAGGTTTAACCAATTTTGCCAGCACCATTTATTGAAGAGGCTGTTTTTCTTCCACTCTTTTTTTTTGGCTCCCCTATCGAAGATCAGGTGGTTATAGGACACTGGGTTTACTTCTTTGTCTCCAGTTCTATTCCATTGGTCCTCAGATATGTTCTTGTGCCAGTACTAATCTCTTTTGATTACTATGTCTTTGAAGTGGAGTTTGAAGTTTGATATTGGTATTGTTCCAGCAATGTTCTTTCTCGAAAGGGTTCTTTTGGCTATTTGTATTCTTTTATTGTTCCATACAAATTTCTGGATTACTTCTTCTATTTCTTTGAAGAATGAGGTTGGGATATTGATAGGTATCACATTGAATTTGTAGATAGCCTTTGTCAGTATTTTAATTTTCTCGAAGTTAAACTTCTTAATCCAGGAGCATGGGAGGTTTATTACCCCTTCCTTAGTCCGGATTTAATTTCCTTTTTCAGGTTTTTAAAGTTTTCATCATCGAGGTCCCTCACTTCTTGAGTTAAATCCTAGGTATTTTTTTGTTGCACATTTTCATCTAGATATCAACTCCTCCTTTCTAAGTTGTTCTGCCTAAATATAAGCATTCTTTCTATGGCCCATGCAGCTGCAATAAATCAATCTTTAAGTATTATTTTCTTCACTTCTTTAGTATCTTTATTTCACAGTGATAGCTAGGAAATATTTGAAAATGGTTTCTTATGGAAAGAAACAGGCTGTATGATTTGGGCTTTCATAAAATGCTTATGCTCACGAGTGGTGACTACTGAACAATGTTGCAAACACATCATTAATATAGATATTTCTAGTGCAAATTTTCTATTCCAAATCGATTTGGCTTATGTTTGTATGCTGTTTCTACATAAAACGTTCATGCACATTCTCGATCACAATTCTGACATGAAGGTAACAAAATTCTACTAAGGGATAGACTTTGTATGAGAATGACAATGTTTTTTTTATGACTGTCAAGTTTTATGTTTATGTTTATTAGAGGGTAATTTCAATATGAGGCATTTTTAGAAGTTATCCAGTTTCTGACACATAGGTTGCTTTGCCTGGCTTGTAGATACGCTTTATCTTCGTACATATCTTCTTAATTTACATCTTAAATTCATATTGATTCAAAGTAACAGTAAAATGGGTAAGATATCTCAAAGCAAGTACTAGCAAATGCTAAATAAAATAAGCAGGAAAGAGAAAATTTCCCAGAAGGATTTTTATGTATATGATGAATAGTTTTTTAAACAAATATTAATGTTACTACATAATGTAAAAAATAAACATGGAATATATAGAGATATATCAGGGAATATGGGGCTTTTGCATTGATATTACATGTAATCAAAATTGTATAAATGACTTACAAATATCCTGAAACATAAATAATAATTGCATAATTTTTCAGTAAAGCCTCTGTTGACAGGTTTATGTAGAACACATGAAAGTCAATTGAGAATTACTAAAACTATGATGTAATTATCCAGCTTTTATAAAGGGGGAGTAAAATGTCTACTGACATATAGAAGGTATTATCTAGAATATGTCACTGTTCTAGTATTAGGTACATTGCCTATCATTATTTTTCATAAATACCAAGCAATTTTATATCAAAATCTGCTACCAAAGGTTTTCGGTTTACACTGAGGGAACTTTGGGAGTATGGGGATTTAAATATGGATATTGGAAATATGTATTATTCAGTGACAAGTTCCTTCATTAAATATCTAGTGTATATGAATAACAAAATGGTAATAATGTTTGGTGTTGCAATAATAAGGACATCTTATTTTGGGTTTCCAAATCTGCCTGTTTAGAATTACTGTTTTATGAATTCTAAGGAAATGAAGCATTTCAATATTGTTAGGCATATGTTTTGAGACGATTTTAACAAGACTGACATGGGAGAGAAGAATTAGAAGTCTGTTTAGTCTTTAAATGGAGAATCTGACAAAATTTCTGAGCAATCCAAAGTAACGTGGACACAGGTACTGATAAATGAAGGGATAGTATGGGAGTACTTGATATCTCCTGAAATTGTTCAGATACACCAAAGCTGAGCAGGAAATGATTCCCATCAGGAAGATTCTCAGAAGCAATGATCAGATTTTCTAACTCTCTGTTATGGGTGTGTACATCATTCTTGTGAGCTCAGGTAAGAACCAAGATATCAGGAATTTCAGTCCAAGATGTGCTCCAGTCAATTGAGTCAATGTATAACACAATATCCAATTTCTTCTTCTTATGGTGAAATGATCTGAAATTAATTTCAACTGTACTAAAATTCAGTTCATTTGAACACTAGATGGAATTTTCCCGTTATTGACCAGCCTGCAATTTGATCCTCATTCTCATTCTTTCTCCTAAACCATTGATGTTTTCTCTGTCTTTCTTATTGTTCTAGTAGGCTACTACCTACAAGTTACTTTTCTTAACACTATTTTCCTAAAAGGTAAGAGATAAATTTAGACATAATGTGTGAAAGTATTCAACACACTGTACAGTTGGAGTAGAATTACACTGGTTTTCTTCATAGAAGTTGCCTACTGATAGCAACAATTAGAAATAATTAGGGCACATTGTATGTGTTAAGAAAATATAACTTTATATGACAGAGTGACTCATGAAGAAACAGGAAACAATCACTGAAGTTCTATTCTAATCAGTGACATTGATGTATTTACGAACATTTGGAATTTGTATAAAGAACATTCAAATGGTGTACGTATGCTGAGTAACAAAGATTTAATGGAAATTTTCCTTTGTGCCAATACTAGAGTCAGAATGACCGGTAACAATCTGAATAACTGTCACAAATTGAATACACAGAAATCGCTGTTTTCTGATTGGCAATAGGGAATATTTGGACCCTTGAAAATCAAGAATGTATCTATTTCTCAATGATTATGATGACTTTCAGCTCCTTAAACAGGTGTTTTATGCCTGGAAAAAGTCTAAAACAGAGTCTGAATACATAGTCATTGAAATTGCTCTACCCACCACAAACAGGCTTCCATTTCCTGGCATGAACACTTATGCAAAAATGTAGAAATATATCAGAAAATATCTGTAATTAGTTTATGTTGGTCATTGTGTGAAACTGCAGAACACTCAATCTCTTTACATTCTTACATTTTCCATTTTAATATGCTTTGTAAGAGGTTTCTCCTTATATTGATTCTTTGAGACATACAGCAATATGAATCGAAAAATGCTACAGTTTCCTATAGACTCTTCAGGATTTCTTTAAATATTATGAATGAATCAGTCACATGAATTGTAGTCATTTTCAAAGTTTTCTGCAACTATTTCATCCATTATTTTTTATTATTCAATTGGAAAATAACACTGCTGAATATGCACATCACCAGAAATAACCTTTTTTACAAACTACCATGTCTTGTGATCATATTATGAACTCGTATATGTAACTTATATTCTGAATACGATATTCCAACTTTCTTGCACAATGTAGGTCTTCATAAAATGTGCCTAAAGAACTAGTCCAGTTAGCAGCAGAAATGCTTAGTGTATTTTTTATTGATGTGTAATAATGTCTAAAACTAAATTGTAGTTTTAGAAAGGAAAATACACCAGTGTATATGAACAATGCAAGATTTTTTGTACAACACAAGTAATAGTTAATGATTGTACTCATTTGTAGAACTTATATCTAAAATTGGTAAGATCTTGGACAGGATTTGCCTATGGCAAATCAGTTCTTTGCAGATATGCAGGAAGTAGAGATCTTAGCATTTATCCTAATTGTATAATAGAAAATTGTAATTTAACTTCGACTCAAGTAAGAAAAATATGGTCAAAATCATTCTTCTAAAATTCACTTGAAGAAATAGTTTTGAAAACCCAACATTGCATTGATCTCAAGGAAAATGATATTGGATATGTGTGCTTCCATCACTCTTTCAAAGAATTAGATAGACAATGTTCCTCGACTCACTTTCTTCTACATATTTCATGCATTTTTGTTGGCTTCTGTTATTAATATTCAATAAGTAATTTCATTTCTTCATCACTTTATTACTAGGGTAATGGAAATCTCAAAGCATTGGCCAAGATGACTTTCATCTAAAATTAAATGTAACAAATGATAATTGAAAAAGAATTTAAGCTATCTATATAGTTCCTTAATTTTGAATTCCTGCCTTTTATTATAATGTCAAATTTCATTATCTCATACTACAATGAATCATTCAAACACTTTTCATGTCCATTTAGTCAATTAGTTTTGAACCAAACTGATTTGAACAAAGGTTAAGGTTTTCAATTTTAATCATCAACAAAGTAAAGGAAACAAAGGATATCAAAAAGCATAAAAATATGATCTTGCTATCTTCATCCAACTTACCTAACGGTTGTAATTGGTCAGGTAAAAAAAATTATGTGAGGTAATTATGCCTGAGCAACATATACTGAATATATTTCTCGAGGCAGGTTTTAACTCTTTTTAGTGGACTTGTGAAGTAAGGTTCAAAACCTGTTTTTGTCTCTTATGTTCAGAATTATTTGGATTATCACTTCTACATCATCAAGATAATTCTTATCATTTATTTTCAATAATTACTATATGCTTAAGGTAACCTTGTGAGATGAACAGAAAAGCTCAAAACGTATACGTATACATAGGCATACATACGTGTATGTGTATAAACACATACATGCATGTATATGCATATATAACTATAAAATATGATGGAAAATGAAATTAACTCAAAATATTTTCACAAGGGTTTTTTATTGTTGTTTTATTTATGCTGTACTATGTGAGTTTATGTTTCTATTTTATTGTCTTCCTCGTATTATAGATCTCTGTTGTCACTGTATTTGATTTTAATACCTAACAAGGATATGATAGGGATTAATGTAGAAAACAGAATTTTAAAAATAGCACTTCTCTAAAATTACTTTATTTCAACTTTGTCTTTTATATCAAAAAGGTACCTAATTTCAAAATAATAATTAAGAGAATTATCAATAGATGCTGTCATTTTCATCACGTTCAAAGTGAGTTCTGCATGTGATAAGTGACACTCGACTTTCCATCAGTTCTATGATTTAGGTCTACCTTTTGTTAAATTTCAATTTTATTCTCAAGGTGAAATCCAGAGGGGGTATCATTAAATCAATAAGGGACTGAATAAAATTCTTGTGATACATGTTACCCCCTTCCTCATTATTCTCTCTCTTTCCATCTCCAAATTCCCACCACCCAAGTTGTAAAAATCATATCCAACATATTACTTTGTGTATTGCTGTTACATATGCTGTTACCATATTTTTGTAACACTAGTGATTGCATAAGTTCTATGGTTTAGGTCTACCTTTTCAAAGTTAGCCTTATGGGGAACAATCTTCCGCAAAGTTTTATATCACTTTTCTAATATGTCTCATTCATAAACCTGAGTGTACTTTCAGGAACTACAGACGTTGAAAAATTGTGACAAGATGTAATGTAAAAATACAATAGAATATTAGTAAATTTGGAAGTTCTTTATTCATGATTTTATATGACTACACTACTCCTTTACACATTACTCAAACTTTTGCACATCCAAGTGGGAAGATGTATGTATTCTTTTGATGAGAATAACATGAATAGACTGAAGAGTTATACAATATATGCAAAATTTTGAAGTGATACAATAGAAAAATCTTTAATATACTTACAAAAGATATGCCATGCATATCGTTGCCTCTATGTTTAATCAGAGCAAAGCTATTTTTTCCTTTAGGATGTGTGAAAAATGCAAATGTTTGTAAAGTAGTCCCAGTCATAATATTAAATGATAATAGATTAGATATACAATAATATACAATTAGCTATATTTTCATAAATATATGAATACCACCTCTCAATGTGAATATAGCAATTCCATAGGGTAATATGAGGAGTTTTGGAGACTAACGTCTGTAAAGCGATATCAATATTTACAACCTCTCCAGATATTAGAGAATATAGTGGTTATCTTAGTACATTTGAGGAAGAAAGTACTGTCGGCAGGAATTAGGTAAAAGTATGATTTATTATAAATGTTATTGCAACGTGCCATATAGGTTATTTCTATTACAAAAATGGGAACATCGATCTTTCCCTAATTAATGTAAGAAAAAAATTCTGTTTTTGAAACCAAGGAGCTCTAAGTTGAAGAAAATTGCACCATGTCCAACCAACTCCTTCAAAAATATCCATAAGAAAAGATTGCCAAAACCACATGCAGAAAACTAAAAGTGGACCCCAGCCTATCACCATGCACCAACATCAACTCAAAATGGATTAAAGACCTTAACATTAAACCTGAATCTCTGAAACTACTGCAGGACAGAGTAGGAGAGACACTTGAACTAATAGGCACAGGAAGGCTCGACAAATGGGACAACCTTAAAATAAAAAGCTTCTGCACAGCTAAATCTATCGCAACTAAGCTAGAAAGACAACCAACTAATTAGGAAAAAATATTTACCAGCAATATATCAGAAAAGGGGTTAACATCCTGTATATACAGGGAGCTCAAGAAACTAATCCCTCCCAAACCTAACGAACCAATTACTAAATGGGCAAGGGAACTAAAGAGGGACTTCGCAAATGAAGAAATAAAAATGGCAAAGAAACACATGAGGAAATGTTCATTATCCCTGGTGGTGAAGGAAATGCAAATAAAGACAACCCTGAGATACCACCTTACCCCAGTCAGAATGTCCCACATCCACAAATCAGCCAACGACAAATGCTGGAGGGGATGTGGAGAAAGAGGAACCCTATTACACTGCTGGTGGGAATGTACACTTATACAACCACTTTGGAAAGCAGTCTGGAGGGTCCTTAGAAAGCTAAAGATTGACCTCCCTTACGACCCAGTCATACCACTTCTAGGCATTTACCCTGCACAACAGGAACCAATATACAAGGACACGTGCACCTTCATGTTTATTGCAGCACTGTTCACAATAGCTAGGATATGGAAACAACCCAGATGCCCCATCACAGATGAATGGATCCAAAAATTGTGGTATCTATACACAATGGAATATTATGTAGCCATTAGAAATGACAAAATAATGGCATTTGCAGGGAAATGGATGGAGCTGGAAGGAATCATGTTGAGCGAGGTAAGCCAAGAACGAAGAGACAAACATTACATGGTCTCCCTCATAAGCGGATGCTAAATCCAAAATGTTAGGTGATACGACAAAACTAACAGGACTTAAGAAACAAAGAACTCCCACTCATCTAGTTGAACCACTACTAAATATCCCCATGCTGCTGATCACATATATGGTATATAACATGTGAACACCGTTATATGTTACAGACTGTGATAGACAATTTGCTCCAGGAAAGATAGAATGAACTTGTGACTTTAAATGAACATCATTATTCCACAATACTGTGAAATTCCGGAAATTATGTAATCACTTAATCACAATTAAAAAAAAAGAACCTTGGGGAAGGGAGGGAGGGAGGGGATGGTAGAGGGAAAACAATGGTTGGGGTAACAATGTTCAAGAGGAAGTGTACTCATTACCTCACTCATATAACTGTAACCCTCTGTATAGTATCTTTACAAAAATAAAAAGAAAAGATTGCCAAAAGAAATTGATATGAACAGAAATGCTTAAGCATACACATAGGATTAATATAATTTTTCCAAGTCTTTATCTCTATTGGTAAGTATTGTTTCAAGATATACAATTTTATCCATATTGAAAGAGTAGCAAATAGTTTAATAATCTACCTCACTTTTTTATTTCTCTCATTGTTAACATGTCCTGCTTTTAATGAATTAGGTGTTGTGCAGTTGTACAATTATCTCCTATTCTCAACAACAGGAAAATTCTTGTTATCATATTAAAGTCAATGTATTGATATTGATTCCCTAGAAAATTTAGTCATTAGAATGGTATCTATTTGAAAGTAATGTGATTTTTTTTGGTGGGTCATGGGGCTTGAACTCTGGGCCTGGGCACTGTCCCTCAGCTCTTCAGCTCAAGGCGAGCACTCTACCACTTGAGCTACAGCACCACTTCCGGTTTTCTGGTGGTTTATTGGAGATAGGAGTCTCACAGTCTCTCCTGCCTGAGCTGGCTTTGAACCGCGATCCTCAGATCTCAGCCTCCTGAGTAGCTAGTATTACAGGCGTGAGCCACCAGTGCCCTACAGTAATATGATTTTTTAGAAGTAGCTGGCAATTCTATGAAAGGTTTTCTTGTCATTAACTAAATTTTAGGTAATTTATTTGTGTCTGTAATTATCACTGTTTTGCAATAACATGAACTGAACTGGCACTACCATTTTACTGCAAACTCTGAGATGAAGAAAGCATTAAAATTGGCAGAATAAAATAATGGAAGAATTATAATGATATCGTTGAGTAGATAAATTAATTTATATGAGAGCTGAACTGTTTTGAACTTCTAGTAGGTACCAACAAGAATGCCATTTTGAATTA
This sequence comes from Dipodomys merriami, assembly GCF_024711535.1. NCBI lineage: Eukaryota > Metazoa > Chordata > Mammalia > Rodentia > Heteromyidae > Dipodomys > Dipodomys merriami. Next base: position 6,602,454 of record NW_027203159.1, on the reverse strand, counting down.
ATTTTTTTCTTATTATCAGCTGGAAATTTGTGAAATAAGATGAAGGAGTTATAACCCTTGAACGAGCTTATTCCTTAGTTTTTGTTATAATAAAATATTAAATGTAAAATATTTAATCTTGGGTTTACAAATACTAGAGGTTGGTTTCAAATAATCATGGTAAAAATCTTGCTAGTCTTTTGTGATTTCTTGTGGGATGAAATCAAGTGTACACTTGGCAGTCTTTGGAAAAGCAAGCACTTAAATCAGAGAAAAAGGAATTCATTTTTCCTTTTTATATGTAGTTCAGGCTGGCCTTGAACTTTGTATGATTTTAACTTTACAAATTGAAAGCAGAGATTACAGTTGTTTCACATCATAAGTGGATTGAAAATTTATTTCCAAGATAAAAATTCATACTTTTAGGTGAAAGAGACCAAACCTTGTACTCTTGAACATAAAGGAACCAAAGCTGTGTAGGAAAATTTGGTAGACTTTGAAAGAAAGTTTAATGTACAGCAAAAGGGAGAGTTGGAGTGGTGTTTGGAGCATTAGTTGGGAACACAAAATGGGAAAAGTATGTGATTATTAAAAAGTGGGACTGCTGGGTCTTAGGGGAGCTCTATGTGGAGTACTTGAGGAACCTCCAAAATGCTTTCCCAAGTGGTTGAAAAAGTTTATATTGCCACCAACAAAGCAATAATGTTCCCTTCTGGCCCCATCCACTCTAACACCAGTTGTGGAATCTCAATGTTGTTTTGATTTGAATTTTTTCATGGCTAGAGAAGTTGAGTGTTTTTTCATGTGTCTATTGAACATTGTTATTTTCCCTTTAGAAAAGTTTCTCTTTGTCTTTAGCCCACTTATTTATCGGGCAGGTGTATCTTTGAGGATTAGTTCTTGGAAGATGTAATCATTTGACTTAAAAGTATATTTGGAAGATATAACAATCCATGAGCTTTCTATTAATCCTGCTAGCTAGGTCCTTTGCCATGCAGAAGCTCTGCAGCTTCATACTATCCAATTTGTCCAACCTTGCTTTGATTTGTTCTATTTCTGGATCTGTATTGAGAACATTTTGGCCTGTCCCTATTAAACATAGGGTTTCTCCTATTCTTACTAAAGCTACCAGCACAACTATGTTTATTGCAGCATTATTTACCATAGCTAAGATACACATCCAATCTAAAATGAATGGTTCAATAAAATATGATATATATACACCCTATTTAATGCAATTATTTTTAATTATATATTATATTTTATATATAGCATAATTATATATTATACTATATATAATTTTCTATGATATATTACATATATAAATGGAATTCTATGCCTCCATCAGAAAGAATGGCATTGCCCCATTTGTTAAAAAATGGAAAAACATGGAAAAAATTCTATTAAGTGATGTAAGCCAGGCCCAAAGAAACATAGATGCTATTGTTTTCTTTTATATGCAATAAGTAGTATATGTCTGGGATAAGCAGAAAATGTTAAAAGATATTTACATATGACCATATAAGATGATGTTAAACTAAATGAACCCCAATATAGGGACACAAGTGGTTTTTTGTTTTCTTGGTATTGTTCCTAAATTATTTGTAAAGTACCATGTGATTTTTTTTGTGTGTGTGTGCCCCTCCCCCATGACATAACCCCTGTTTTCACTGTATTTGATGTCAGTGCCCTTTATTTTGTACATACACTTCTCTAATTGGGGAGAGGAAGGAAAAAAAAAAAACAAACGCTTATATGAGGAAACAGGTTGACCCATTGTAACAATGAGATGTATAAGACACTATGTTGAAAAACAAGCTTTATAAATTAGGCCGAGAGGGGGAAGGTAGTATTTTGGTTGCGGAGGTCAGAGGGAAGGGAGCATAGGACAAAAACAAAGGAGAAGATAACAAGGCTTGATAGCAAATATACTCATGTAACTGTAATCCCTCTGTACAGTATTTTTTGAATAAAAATGAATTTAAAAATGGGATAAGTATCTTAACTTTTGAAAATTTGTATGGGTGATTTAGACCTTATTAAAACACAGTGGATTTATATGCCTCCATCAGAAAGAATGGCATTGCCCCATTTGTTAGGAAATGGAAAGGCTTGGAAAAATTATATTAAGTGAAGTATGCCAGGCCCAAATAAACATAGGTCCCATGGTTTCCCTTATTTGCAATATCTAGTATATGTCTGAGTCAAGCAGAAAAGGTCAGATAAGGTGATGTTAGGGAAATGAACACTAAGATATGTATTCAACTGTTTTTTTTTTTTCCTTTCATGCAATTGTGTCTAACACATTTATAAGATTATTTCTTTGTTGCTTTGTATGTCCCTCTCCCACAGTATAACCCCTGCATTTACTGTATTTGATGTCAGTATAATTGGTGGAGGGGAAGGGGAAAAACGAATCGTTTAAATAGGGATACAGGTGGACCCATAGCAACAAAGAGATGTACAAGTCGTTATGTCGAAAACGAACTTTACAACTTTCGTGCAGCGCGCAGGTGTGGGTGGTAGGGGACAATTTCATGGGGGAGGGTGGAGGGAGGATGGGAAGGATGGAAAGGGGAAACAAAGAGGAGACTACAATGCTTGATAAGTAATATATGCATTATTTTGCCCATGTAATTGCACTTATTGGGCAGTTGTTTCTTTGAGGATTTGTTGTTGGGGATTACTATTTTGAGTTCCAGGTATTTTGTAGATATGAGATCCATGTCCCTTGTATGGGTAGTGAAGATTTTCTTCCAATCCATGGGGTTTTTATTAATCTTGCTAGCTATGTCCTTTGCCATGCAGAAGCTCTGCAACTTCATGAAATCCCATTTTTCCTATCTTTCTTTAATTTGTGTGTTTGTGGGTGTCCATTAAGAAAATTTCTGCTTGGAAAATTATATTAAGTGAAGTAAACCAGGTCCAAAGAAACATAATTCCCACTTATTTGTGCTAACTGTTATATGTCTGAGACAAGCAGAAAAGGTCAGATAAGATGATGTTAATCAAAGTGAACCCCAAGATAAGGACAAAAGTGGTTTCTGCTTTCTTGCTATTTTTTCTCTGTATAAGGTACACGTGATTTTTTATTCCTTTGTATGTCCCTTCCCCAGTGTGTAACCCTTGTTTGCACTGTATTTGATGTAGGTATAATTTGGGGACGAGAAGGGAAAAAACAAATTGTTTAAATAGGGATACAGGTGGATCCATTGCAACAATGATATGTACAAGAGGTTATGCAAGAAAATGAACTTTACAACTTTGGCAGGGAGGGAGGGAGAAAGAGTGGCGCGGGGGGCATGGGAGCAATGGGAAGGGATGGGATTGGGAAACAAAGGCGGAGGCAATAATGCTTCATAAGAAATATACTCATTAATTCATTCATGTATTTGTAACCCCTCTCTACAGCATTTTCACAATTAAAATTATTTAAAAACACAAATAGTTACAAAAAGCAAATTTTTCTCTAATATTCTTGGTTGTGAGTATCATTTTCAAGTTTCATAAGCTGTCCACTGGTAGTAATGAATACTATTTTCATTTTAAATGAAAATGAATATCCCTCCCCCATGTTATATCCCCTGTTTTCACTGTATTTGATGTTGGTATCATTTGTGGAGGGAAAGGGAGAAACAAATTTTTTAAACAGATATACAGGAGGACCCATTGCAACAATGATATGTACAATACATTATGTCAATAAAAAAACTTTACAATTTTACAACTTTGGAGGATGGGGAGGGAGACGGGGTTGTCGGGGTGGGGAGGTATGGTGATGGGAAGTGATAGGAAGAAAACACCAAGGAGGAGGCAACAATGCTTGATAAGAAATGTACTCATTACGTTGCTCAGGTAATTGTAACCCTTCTATACGGTATTTGGACAATTAAAAATTAAAAATGAATAAATAAATAAATGCACTTGCTAGGGACCCTTTTCATGTCATCATATCTGCAGAAAAAGTGAACAACTTTCAGGATGAAACTTAGAAAGCAGCACCTCTATTTAATTTAAGTTCCAATGACTTTTCATGCATGTATCATGAGTCCTTCTCTGTTTGACTTAACCTTAGGCCAAGGACAGTAGATACAAAAAAAAGTAAAAAAAAGAAAACCTCTGAAAATAAATATCTCAATATCAAAAGGAAGGAATGCTATTATTGACAGCCATAAGTGAATTATTTTTAATGTTTAAAGTCGAATATTCGGTTTTAAATTTTAGCAAGTTTAGAATGTTACCTTGCATATGAGTTATAAAAAAGTTCTAATTTAAAATTCACAGAACATTGTGATCCAACTATGTAATATTAGACTTTTATTAAAGACTTACTAAGCTGGTATATAACAAATAAGAAACAATTACATTTTCTTAATTACTCTATAACTTGGCAATGGGTGAATAATAGGATTATCAGGGTTAGGTCAGATTAATTTTCCAATATAATCCTTAGATTAATTTAAAAGATTAAGTAAAATCAGAGATAAAATGATAAATATGTTTTCTTTATGTCATTTTCATGGTGACATGAGACTGATGTGAAATCTTGCCACGGTAATATTGTCAATTCTTTTGTGTAAATTCATATTACAGAAATATAAACCAGGTTTTCCTATAATAAAATATAAGTACAATTAATTTCATTCATCTTATACTTGCAATAATTCTCCTTATCATTGAAAATACATCTTTGCAACTTTTCATAAGGAACTCATGGGATAGCCTTGAAATTATTTCATTTTCAACATTATGCTGAAAAAGAAGAATTTGAAATGGCAGATGCCAGTCAGGACTTCTTGTTAAAGATTCTATGGCATTTTGGAGTATCATAGAACCTGTTCATCAAATGATGAGACAAAATATTAGACTTAAAAAGTAGCACAAAAGTGATTGTAAAGTTTATTGGCCAAATGGAGTGTGTGTGTGTGTATATATATATATATATATATATATATATATATATATATATATATATATATATATATATATATGAGCTAGAAACACTTCTCGATAGGAAATGTACTCATTACTTTGCTCATATAACAGAAACCCCTCTGTACAATATTTTTACAATAAAAAATACAAAAAAAGAACGGCTATTAGCTGAGTACATTTCCTATCGAGCATGGTTGCCTTCTTCTTTATTTTTTCCCCTACAATCTTTTCCCACCCATCTCCACAACTACCCCGGCCCAACGAAAGTTTTAAAATTCGTTTTCAACATAGTATCTTGTACATCATATTGTTAAAATATGTCATCCTGATCTAAAACACACACACACACACACACACAAACACATTAACTTAATTTTCAGTCAAGCAATTAGCTTATAAAACCTACAGTAAGTAATCTCAAAATGACTATATATTATTTGAAATTTCCTGTCAACCACTACTCTAATAAAAGTTGAATATATCTCAATATTCTGAGGGAAAAAAGTGATGTCAGTTAATCGTTACATTCCATTTGGATATCTATACAGATTCATAATACCTCAATGGGGAAATAAGCAAATGGCATTATCAGTTATTTTGATTCTTTGTCTAAAACTTCCTTCCTCTTCATTTCTCTCCTTGCTCTGATTTTTATTTACAATATCTGCAAAAGAGAAGAGGCTATACCATAGACACTACAGTAGAGATGTATTTATATCCACTAATCCTTTACCATCCATTTCCTGCTTTCTCTTCTTACAAGTTATATACCTTTTCAAACCTGCGAACCAAAATGCATTCCAAGAGAGTCACAATAAGTCCCACTTATCAGAACAATGGAGCTAAGCTGTGCATTCTTGACTCCATATATTTACCTGCCATTGTAAACTTTATACATATTGAATGGGGAAATTCTGCACATTTTGAACAGATTAGGTGGAATTCAAAGAAACAATTCTGAAGACAGTAAAATCCTTAAAAATTTAAAAATAACACTGAGTCTTGCACTCCTCTGTTGTTAGGTAAATACTAGCATGAAACTCAACTTACATCTGTGCTTTTTACATCTGGCTCATGTATTTGACTTTCTCAAATTGGGTCAGACATTTGTTACTTATATGTAAGTGGAAACAGATACAACATATACTTTGTCTTACGTTGTAGCATTTCATTAGTCAATTTCATCTGTTCTAAACATGGTCAAAATGCCTTGCCACGATCAGAAATTTACCTGGCTTCAGCAAGCATTTTGGCAATTTCAAAGAGTAAAATATTGTAAGTCCTCTTATTAAAAAGTACATATCTATAGTGTTCATCTTCATTTTCTCTTTATTCCTCACAAACAGTATAAAATACGCATGTGTAAGCAATCAGTTTAATGGAGTTTCTTTTCTTTTTTCTTTTTTTCCTTTTGGTCTAGAGTTTTCAATAATCCTGAGTTGATTTCTGTTTTGCCTTTTCATTTTTACCCCTAATTGTTACAATCACTAACTTTTCTCTATCATCTAAGTTTATGAGTGAGTATGTTGCCTCATTTTGATTATGATCTAAGGGACTTCTGTTCAATTTATTAAGTCTGGCCACAGAATCAAACTCCTTCCTGCCAGACTTCTACATGCCTCTGTCTCCAATTTCATCTCAGACAATTACTTGTCAATTTGGATATTTTGCCAAGATTTGGTCCAATACATGACCTTGGCTTCTTATGCTTATTGATTGTCTGTATTCCAATTAATAATGTGCTTCTAGTCCCCTGTCCTAACCTTATTAAAACTTTAGGTTATATATTCAGAGCTAACATTGAGGCCCTTGGCTTCTTCTTACATGAATAGTTTATTAATGTTCTATTATTTATTCCCAAAATATTCCAAAACAAAAGTACTATAAAATTCACACAAAATATACTTCATATTTATTAAAAACTTCTTATATTTCACAGGACTATCTAATTTCTCACAAATTAACAATTTTGTGAGTAATCTGGGTTGGTGTGAGCATAAAGTCTGGTGTGTGATAAGAAATTCAAAAATTATATTACAATGTACTCCAAAATGTTTTTATTTAATGTTTAATAAGTTTTTATGACTATTTTTAGATTTTGTTGTTTAAAAGTACTCAATTACAGGGTAATACATTTATTTTAATCACTTGCAATTCTTTTTCCAAAATAATTTTAATATAATTTTTAGTTTAAACAGAGAAGAAAATTTTATTACACAGTAGTTAAATGATAATTTTCTGCCCTAAAAGCTTCAGGCTTCTGGCAAACAGCTCTGAATAAAAATAGGATGCACACAGTTGTGCATAATTTTCAAGTTTTTTGTTTGTTTGATTTTTGCCCACGAAGAGATTTCAATTCTGTTTCTTGAGCGCTGTCACTGGGCCTTCTTTTTGTTCAAGGGTAGTTTTCCACCATTTAATCTTTAGCACCACTTCTGGCTTTTTCTGAGTAGTTTATTGGAGATACGAAGCTCATCGACTTTTCTACCCAGGCTGGCATCAAACCAAGATCCCCAAATCTCAGCTTCCTGAGTAGTGAGGATTATAGGTGAGAACCACTGGCACCTGGATATTTTTCAACCTTTTTTTTTTAAGGAACAACAAGAAAAAGTTTAAGTACAAAATATTGAACAATAATAGAAATAACTGTAATTTACCTTTTGAAAACTGAGTCTCAGGTTAAAGAATAGTTGTGTTTGACTTTGAAAGACAAGGAGAGTTTATTTCATGCTCTTGTCATTTTTAGAGAAAGTGTATACTTTTCCCATCAGAAGCAACTTTCAATTTTATTATTTTTCCAAATATCTGTTTAGATTCAGTACTCTTGGCTTTACTACATAATCTTCTTTTCATAGATTGCCACAATAAAAAACATATATCTGAACAGAGAACATAATGTAAAACTTTACCAAAGAACAAAAAAGCTTCAGGGAATAAATATAATTACTTTCTTTATTGAATACCAAACCTTTAGAACATGGAACAATCTATTTCTTTGTGACTTTTCTTTTTATATCTTGGCACATGTCTTTTATTTGTAATATATAAAAAACTCTTAAACACATGAACAAGATAATAAATACCCAATTAAGATAATACAGAGAGAAGTCAAATAAACACTTCAAAAACCCATACATTGCAAGACTCTTGTAGACATTCTTCTCAAATGTGTTCAGGTAATGCTTTCTGGAATGTAAGAATGTCAATAATTTCACTATTTTGATTCTTCCAATAATTATTTAAAGAAAAAATGCATAAAGAATTTCAGAATTAATGAAATTCTTGTTTCACATTCTGTGCATAACCTTTTACAAAAGCTATATTCTTTAATTCTAGAAACACTACTATTTTAGCTGTTTATAGGGGAAAAAAGCAACAAATGACAACTTTAAGAAACATGTCCATTATCACCCAGCTAGCAGAAGAGTTTCAGATATGAGTATAGTCGGGGGTTTGTAAGTCATGAATTGAATTTGAGACATGGATTCTGGTTTCTGCTCAATCTCACTTGTCATTTACACAACAGCCTTTAGAAATACACCAACTTTCTACTTTCCTCCGTTTCTGTATTTTGAGAATGGAGATAACATTCTCTCAACCCTGAAAATCCCACGCTGTTGGTTTGCTCTGAGCCTGTATTACTTTTCCCATTTGTCCTTCTGTGGCACTGCTTATGTAGCAGGTGTGTGTCTTTTTCTTTACTCGGCCGATATGGAGTCTTATTTCCTCTTGCAAATATTCTGAGAAAGTATTGGAGGCTACAAGAAGTACAGATAAAATTTTCATCCTATATTCTCCCCTCACTTATCTCCTGTCCTGAAAAACTGTTTATTTGACAAATGATATGTGAGAAGTGATGACATGTGTCTTTTCTGAGTTTTAGTCCTGTGGTTTTCACACTCTTTTCTTCCCCTGGAAACCTCCAACAGTCACTCTGAATCCCAGAATGGACACCGTGCTGAGGGCAGTGGACCTGGAATAGTCTTTGGAGCATGAGAGACAGTAAACAAAGTTGTAAGCTATTGAGTCTTTGTGCCATTTCAAGACTACAGTTCCACATTTTCCTCTCTGTCTTGGTTCCATCCTAAAACTCAGTGTCTAAAATAGGTAAATAAAGTGTTAGGAAAAACTTCATTGTAGATGGCAGTGCTTCTGTAATAAATGTTAGAATGTTTCACTTGGATAGAGATATTTATCTTCAGTAAAGATAAAACGGAAAGCTTGGAAAAGACTTAGAATTGTATCCCTCTAAAGAAAAATTGTTAGTAAGGTGACTAATATGGGAGGAAAAAAAGCAATAAAAACTGAAATGTTCTGAGGAAAGTGACTTGTACTTTACAACAGTGACAGAAAGAAGAGTGAAGGTGATTAAATATTAAAAGCACAGGTATCTCTGAAGTCAGAAAAAGAGTTGAAAAGAAACAAGCAATCCCAAACGATTTTCAGAATGACATTATTATTCAGCATTATTGTATGGTTTTTGTTTGTGTAGATCAATGCATCATTGTTTACATTAGTCTTCATTGTAATATAGTGACATGGGAAGAAACAACTTCATGAGAGTCTTGTTATAGGTATACAGATAAATATCCTGATGTACCGTGAGATGAATACATACAAAGTAAGAATAGTAACAGGACTAAAATATTTTTAGATAAATTTGTTCTTATTGATCTGAGTGATGCTTTTTGGCATTATGTTAATTATTTGAGGTTCGCCTCCCCCTTCCCAAATTAGACACATGTGTATACAAAATGAAGTACAGTGAAAAAAGTGGGGGGGGGGCAGAGACCATACAAAAGAAACAAAAACAATTACAGGGTATACTGAAAACAAAAAAGGAAAACACTGAAACAATGACACAAGATAACCCGCTGCAACAATGATATCCACAAGACACTTTATTGAAAATGTACTTTACAACTTTGGGTTAGTGGGGGAGGAGGAGTGAGGCAGAGAAGGGATAGTGGGATTACAACAAAGGAGTGGGTAACAATGCTCCACAAGAAAAGTATTCATTACCTTACTCATGTAACTGTAAATCCTCTATTCAGCAATATTACAATAAAATATTTTTTTAAAAAAGAAAGTGAAAAAATTGTGAGTGATACATTAAACTAGGTCTTTGGATATTTTTTGGTGTGTTTGGTAGAGAGGGAATCCTTCCTGGGATTTGAACTCTGAGCATTGTACTTCCTAAGTAAGGGTTCTAATACCTCAAAAACACCTCCAGCCATGTTTTTGTTTTGTTTTGTTTTCATTACTTATCACATAAGGCTTGTATTTTACCTTATGGTGGAGCTCAGGTCTCAAACCTCTTATCTATGCTTGTCAGGCATGACTGCTTTCCAGGACTGTTGGTTGAGATGTAGTCTTACTAACTCCTTACCACTATTGTCCTCAAATTTCAGTCCTTCCTATGTAAAATACTTAGATACCTGAGATTATTGGCTTATAACACCTGGCCAAGCCCTAATATCTACTTAAGTACCAGGTTATCACTGAGATAACAATATACTCAGAAAAGGCAATGTTTAGTCTGCTACTCACTGCTATTCACAAGTATACATATATAGATAGATAGATATAGATATATGTATATGTAGTATATATAGGGGTATATATATGTATATATGTGTATATATATTGATATATGTATATCTATGTGTGTATATATAAAAAGTATATAGTTGTATTATGTATAGACTAACTAAAAAAAGATGTGCATTAAAAAATCTTAGGTTAACACAATTAAGAGTCTTGACTTCTTTTATTTGCTTTCCCCAAACTCTTCGGTAGCATTCATTTTATATTTGGAACTTTTAACCTATGCTATAAATAAGTTTGAGTCAAGATAACACTTATTTTTGTTTTCATATAACTAGCTCCTGGCATTCAGGTCTGGTAACATATCATCTGGATGTCTATGGTACAGATTAAGGTAGTCAGCATGTATCCAGGGAGCACTATTGGTGATGATTTGCTGAAGATACAGCATCCTCTGAATTAACTTATATCTTACCTGGTAGTCTATGTATAGAAATTGTATCTTAAGTCCAAAAAGATCCCCCACAACTTATTATTAATGACTGTTTTTATAAAATAAGGATTGATATTTTGGAGACTGTAGGAGAATGTTACTTCTCCAACAATATGAGTGACAGAGTTGTGTCTTTTTCCTAGTAGATCCTTTCTGAACTCACAAAATCAACAAGATATATACATAATTATATATAATACCGACATATATGTTCATATTTTCTGTTATACAGTCTAGAAAGAAAGTAGAGAATGAGAAAATAAAATATTCATGTAAACATTCTATGACACAACTTGTGCTAGCTACATGGCTCTGGAATCCTGGCAATCAATTGTGAAGTAATAGTTAGTGGTCAGAAGCAAGGCATACAACTTGAACCAAGAAGTAAATCACATGTGAAATTAACCACAATATGTAGTTGAATTTACTTTTTTCCCCTGCATATTAAGATGTCCTTGTTGAAGAACACACAGATTTGATTTATATGCTGGCACAAACTCCTGATTGTGTTGTGAGCTAACATCTCAAACCACACTGCAATATAAAAGTAACGAACTTAAACCTTCATAGAGACTATCCATGATCTATTCAAATTTTTCTTGCCACCTTCACATAGTTGATCTTGGTAATAATTACCAAAGATATGATTTACTAAGTTTTTTTCCCCATCAGTGCACCTACTGTGCAAAAAGAACCCCAAAACATGATCATATAAACCATAAAAATATATGGAGGAGGCTGCAATGCTTGATAAGAAATGTACTCATTATCTTGCCCATGTAATTGTAAACACTCTGTACAGTATGTTCACAAAAATAAAAAATATATATATAGTATAAGAATGTCAACAGAAAATTTAGAAAAACAAGCAACTGACAGTTTTCCTTTAATTTTTTTGTCAGTCGTTTGGCTTAAATTCTGGTCTAGGGTGCTGTTCCTGGCTATTCAGCTCAAGACAAGCACTCTTCCAGTTGAGATACAGCAGCACTTCCTGGTTTGTATATTTATTATTTATTTATTTATTTATTTATTTATTTATTTATTTATTTATTTATTTATTTATTTGGTGGTTAATTGAAGATGGAGTCTAGAGGATTTTCCTGCCCAGGCTGGCTTTGAAACACAGTCCTCAGCCTCCTGTGTAGCTCAGATTACAGGTGTGAGCCATCACTACCAGGCTGCTTTTGAGATTGTTATTTAACTGTTCATTAAAAATGGTAAATAAACTCAACATCCAATACACATGTAAATCTGTATTAAAATTGCAGCAAATACCATTCTACCAAATTATGTTATTCCTAATATAAATATCAGTAGTTTAAAATGTAGACAATAATAAAGAACACAAGAAACCCTGTGTACTTTCAAATTTGGAGAGTATAAATATAAACAAGTAATATGTACATCCTCCAATACAATGTTACCAAGTTACCAACCTTTAACCTTCTGCACCTTTGGTAAATTTTGTTTTTATTAATTACTTTCTATGTGGCACCCACTCAGTTGGACCCATGGGTTATCCAACTGATGCTGTTATTACTAAAATTCATTTCTGTACTTTTTTCCACATGTCCCTAAGTTGGGTGTAAAAACGTAGAGGGCAACTACATATTTTACACTTTGTTGCCATTAATCTCCTCAGAATATATCAACGTCCTTATACACAATCACTAGCTAAATTTATATTTATGAATGACTTTGAAGCATAATAATATTTTCCATTATTTTATCTGGAGAGTAGGGAATTGATGAAGGGCAGGGGAAAGATGTTACTCTGTATTCAAATGTACAGACTGAAAATGAGGACCAGTGGTCTCTGCATGTGCAGCTTATTCTAAGAATGAGAAAATATGAAATACGGCCTAATATATATGTGGTTTGGACAAAGGCAGCACAGAAAGTGAAATTTCACAACAAAAAGTATAAAAGCAAAATCAAATAGGATAATTATGGAGCAATCATATTATCTATGAAAATTCTGAAAGAGAGATAGAGGGAGATGTGCAATGACCTAGCTAGCCACAAAACCCATGCCTCTGATCATTTATAGGACAAATAGAATTTTCTTTTTATAAAAAGGATTTTTTTGGGGGGGTCTGGTCGTGTGGCCTGAACTCTGGGCCTGATCACTGTCCCTCAGCTCTTCAGCTCAAGGCTAGGGCTCTACCACTTGAGCCTCAGCACCACTTCTGGCTTTTTCTTTTTGCTTAGGTGGTGCTGAGGAATCGAACCCATTGCCTCATGCATGCAAGGCAAGCACTCTACCACTGAGCTACCTTCCCAGCCCCGTGAATAGGACATTTTTTATAGAACATATGTAAATTATTAGTCAATAGGAAGAACGTATGAAATTAGTCTCTCTTTAGTATCTAGGAAAAAAGAAAAAAAAACCCTAACTAGTGTGACTAAAATATAAGAAGAATAGTGGATCAATTAATACAATACTGCAAACATTTTAGCAAGCAAGTTTTCAAGTCTTCAAAAGGTGAAAAAGAATTGTATACAATTGTATACAATGAAAGGAGATAATATATTGAATGTGAATTACTGTCAAAAATATTGATAAAAATATTTCACACAAAATACAGACTACCTAAAAAGATGTTTTCAGTGTTGGCTAAAAAATGTTTTCTAAACTACATTTTTAAAACAAAGAAGTGATTTCTGTGTAATTTGAGTTTATACAGACATAACTCAATCAACAGTGCATCTGATAACTGGAATACCTTGGAATTATGTATCACTAATAAGTAATTAATAACCCTTTCTGGAAGAAACTTTTAGCAAATGACAGAAGACCCAAATCTTTGCTTCTGCATTTTATAAAAGCTATATGCTACTTGCTCAATCCGATTGCTTTTCTCTACTTTGCAAGAAAAACAGAGGGACCTTGCAATAATGAGATGTACAATGCAATTTACAATTTAGGTGGGGCAGAGGGGGTGAATGCTGATTTGTAGTCGTGGATATGGGAGGGTAGGGACAGAAGGGAAAAACATAGGAGGAGGCAAAAATGATTGATAAGAAATGCACTTATTACCTTTCTCACGTAATTGTAACCCCTCTGTACTGTATTTTCACAATTAACAAAACTTGTTAAATAAAATTTTAAAAAAGATAACAGCTAATAGCATTAAAAAAACAAAATACAAAATAACATTGATTTATTTGTGAAAACAAGAAATGAAAAAAACAAAAAAACAAAAAAACAATTTTATGTAAGGGACTCCAGTACTAGTATATATGAAAATGTTCCTGCATCACAACATCCACTGATATTTTAGAAGTTATTTTCTACGAACATATGAAAACTAGAACGAGAATACAAATATAGTCTTACAGTGAATCAGCCTTGGAATCATGTTCTTAATTTTTGGAAATTGTGAAAAAATGTATGTACATCATTAAGAAAATGATCCTTTCTTTGGAAATCATTTAATAATGTTTATTACTTATATTAATTCAAATAAAAAGCAAGAATAATTTTATATAATCATTACAGATATCATTTTCATACTGTCATAGAGTAGAATAAAATATCAGTCTCAATATAGTACCTAAATATCATATTAGTTCCTAATCATTACCTAACTATTTTAAACAATCTACATAGTCATGTCTTTAACATAGGCATAAATATGCTATAATTTTTCCTTAATATTTTCCAGAGACATCATTCGTGTTTCTAAGAATTGTTTGCAGCAGTTAAAAGATGCTTTTGGGGGTTCTGGGAAGATGGCGGAGAAGAAGCTGGAATCTGAACAAGCTCTCGCATAGAAAGCAGTTTTAGAGTTCCAGTGAACAGTCCTAAGCCAGAGAATCACACCAAGTGTGCCATCACAGGAAAGAGAGTTAGACAAAAGAGGAAAGCCAAGGCAAGAAGACACATCTGAGCTTTTGCCAGCAGCCGCCGCAGCGGCGGCGGCAGGGTCGCGGTGGAGACCACAGCCGGGGAGATATCTGAGGGCTCACACAGAGAGTCTGGGACAAAGGAGCAAGACACAGTGGGCAAGAGGATTATACTCAACACCAGCAAGAACCGACAAAGAGCAGACATCTTCATCCTGCAGTTTGCAGACCAGAGAGGACCCAGGATCCAAGACTCAGCGTGAGGAGAAGCCCAACGTCCTCACTCCTTCTCAGGGAGCAGAGGAGGGAAGGCCACCCCTCCCTCCCCAGCACTGGTGATCTCCATCTTGGATACCAACAAAGCTCGGAGGAGCTGCCAGGTCCAACTCAGGCCTTGGAATAAAATGAGTCATTTAGCAGGTCACAAGAACTTAACGGCGAAGTGACCTGCCAGACTCAGCTCCATCCAGGGAAAAGCCACCCAGCTAAGGCGCCAGCCATTGGAGTGGCTTTCCTCACTGGGTAACCAGAACCAGAGGTTGTCCCTCCCTCTAGCAGCCACCACAATCAATTGAAAAACAGAAACCCTGAGAATGGCTCCAGGCTGGGCTCTGTGGTTTTTTTCACAAAATAGCCCCAGGGAAAAGCTACTGATTGTTGAAAGGCCTCAACTCTACCCAGAATATAGCCTCACCACTGCATCCCCCTCTTTTGTGATTCTCAAAGCAGATCACCCTCCCATTAAACTAACCTGGGAGGGGGATCTCAAAATCTTGGGTAAAGCAGAGCATTTTTCTGCCTGTTCGAACAAACTGACTTAAGAAATCAATCAAGCCACAGGACCTCAAGCTGACCAGAGACTCCAACAAGAGGCTGGTTACAGACAAAAGGGAGATACAGGATTCTTCCCACCTTTCCCAAAAAAATAAAAAAAAAAATCAAAGAACTTTTTTTTCTTCTTCTTCATCTTTTTTTCTTTTTTTTACTTTTTTTGGTACATTATATATATAAAATTTTTTTTCCTTTTCTAAAAAATTTTATTAATCTTTAATTTTTGCCTTTTTTGAAAAAATAATTGTTTTGCAGTAATTTTTTTCCTCTTATAATTTTTACTTTAGGAAGACGGGAATGTGCGTTTTCCTTTCTTTTCTTGTCTTCTTTCTCTTTTTCTTGCTTTCTTAAATATCTTTTTGGTTTTTGTGTAGCTCTACTAAACTTCTGAACTTTTTTCTCCCTTTCTTATCCTTTTCACCTTTTCCTCTCTTTTGATCTTCTTTTATGTGACTTACCTCTTGTCCTGCACATCCTCAGATAAACCCGTAGTTAACTAGTAGACCCTATCCCCCATTGTGTACACACTTAATCCACAAATTTATTACTCAATTCAAAACAGCTAAGACTTAAATTCCTTAATAGCAGTACTACCTCGTTATACCGATATAATATTTTAAGCATTTTTAAAAGTTTTTCACTTCTCCTCTATGTCCCTTCCCTTCTCTTAATATACTCATATTCCTCTATAAATAGATGGACTTTTAATCTCCATAATACTTTTAATTTTTACCTTTCTATTTTTTTCTGGTCTCTTTTCATTTCCCTTTCCCTTTCTTCTTTTTCTCTCTCTCTCTACTTGCATCCTACCCAAACTATTTCCTGCATTGGGATTAGGACATAGTTAACTCTCCCTGTGGCTCCCCACACCAATCTATTCCTATTTTTTACCCACATCTCTCCCTAACCCTAATAATTTCTGGTTTTCCAAATTCTCTGTGGTTCGAAGCCAATTAACATATAGTTGTTTGATGTTGAATAGATGTATCTGTTGAACTAGATTGTATCTGTAGACTATTGGCTGTACACATGCAAACTTTGATTGATGGTTGCCTTAAGATAGTGTTCTAGGACAAAACTGGTGCTATTTTCATCTCAAATGGACAGAGTATGTCGGAAAAACACAAGAAAAATGGCAAATCCGGATATCTCAATTCCCAATCTTGATAATCAGGGGTCAGAACAGATAATGAATAATCCAGAGGAGAGTTCCCAAATAGCTCTACAAACACTGGTGGCAAACATGATAAATGAGAAGTTTGACAACTTACAAAGGACTCTGTATGAGCGTGAAAGGGAGAGAGAGGAGGCATCCCAAAAGGTTATACAGGAATATCATAAGCTTGAGGAAGCTACTCAAAAACTGATACAGGTTTTGCATGAACAACTTGAGAAAACTCAAAGAGAAAGGGAGGAATGGTGTGAGCAGGTTGAGAACACTCAAAGAGAACTGCAGGAATCCCACGAACGGGAGGAAAGAGAACTGGAGGAATCCCACAAACGGGAGGAAGCTAATCAAAGAGTACTACAGGAATTGAGAGACCAGGTAGAGAATACACAAAGATCACTAAAGGCATTCATGGAATCCATTAACAAATAGCTGAAGGAAGTCAGGGAGACCACAAAGGGAATGCTGAATGGAACCCAACAAAAGGAACGGGAGTCCAAAGAAACCATGACCAATCAACTAAGTGATTTGAGAACAAACACTGAACACCAAAATTAAGGAAGTTAAGAAATTCATATAAGACCTAAAACAGAGCTTCAACAAAGAACTTGAAGCCATCAAAGCTGACCAATTAGAAGAAAAAGAGATAAAAAAACAAAGTAGAGAATCTTGACAGCAGGTTAGACCATGCAGAAGATCGAATCTCAGGGATTGAAGACAGCGTAGATATTGTAGAGAAAAACATACAACCATCCAAGACAAGTCCAAGAAATGATAGATCTATGCAACACCTGGAAGACATCACCAGAAGGCCTAATCTAAGGATAATGGGTGTAGAGGAGCACCTAGAAACAGAAGTTAATGGTCTAGGAAATTTGTTTAACAGGATCCTAGCAGAGAACTTTCCAAACATACAAAAAGATAGGCCTATTCAGATACAAGAAGCTTTTAGAACCCCAAATAGACCAGACCAGAATAGGGCATTCCAGCGTCACATTATAATCAACACAGGATCAACTCAGACCAAGGAAAAGATCCTTAAAGCTGTCAAGGAGAAAAGGTTAATCACCTATAAAGGGAAACCAATTAGAATCACCTCAGATTTCTCAGAAGAGACAATCAAAGCAAGAAGAGCCTGGAATAATGTATGCCATCCCATAAAAACAAACAACTATTAACCAAGAATTCTGTACCCAGCTAAACTCTTCTTCATAACTGAAGGCCAAATAAAACCCTTCCATAGCAAAGAAAAATTGAAACAGTACATCTCCACCAAACCAGCCCTACAAAAGATTCTTACAGATGTCCTACACATAGAAAACCAACAAGACCACAATAAAGGCCAAGAAACTGCTCCCAAAATGAGAATCCAAGAACCATAGGAAGAACACAGTTTTTGCAGCCCCCAAGAAGGTGGATAACATGGCAGGAACTCCCAAACACCAATCAGTATTATCTCTTAACGTTAACGGACTGAAGTCTCCAATTAAGCGACATAGACTGTCTAGTTGGATTAAAAAACAAGACACTTTTATGTGCTGCCTGCAGGAGTCACACCTTGCCCATAAAAACAAACACATTTTCAATGTTAAAAGCTGGAACAAAATCTACCAGGCAAACGGGCCCCATAAACAGGAGAGAGTTGCAATCCTACTATCAGATAAAATATACTTCAAATTAAAATTCATGAGAAGAGATAAAGAAGGTAGCTACATACTAATTAAAGGATCTCTCCTTCAGGAGGATATTACAATTCTAAATATCTATTCACCAAAAAATGGAGCACCCAAATTTATCAAAGAAACACTTCTTTCCCTCAAATCCCTTATAGATCCAAAGACATTAATTGTTGGGGATTTTAACACACCATTCTCCCCACTAGATAGCTCAACTCGGCAAAATCTCTAAAGAGAATCCACAGATCTAAACAGGTGCATAGATCACCTAGACTTAACAGACATCTACCGAACATTTCACGCAGCAACATCAGAATACAAGTTTTTCTGAGCAGCACATGGAAAGTTTTCTAAAATAGACCATATTTTAGGCCACAAAGCAAACTTGTCTAAATTCAGAAACATTGACGTTATACCTTGAATCCTCTCTGACCACAAGGGAATAAAATTAGAACTCAACACTAAAAGCCACCAAAGAAAGTCCGGCATCACATGGAGGCTGAACAACACACTGCTGAATCACGAGTGGGTCATGATTAGAAAAGAAATTAAAATGTACATGCTATTCAACAAAAATGAACACAAATTACCAGCTCCTCTGGGACACAGCCAAGACAGCAATCAGAGGCAAGTTTATAGCTCTGAGCTACTACATCAACAAATTGGAGAGATCTGAAACTAACAAGTTAATGACACATCTAAACTACCTTGAAAAAGAGCAACAACATGAACCTCAATTCAGTAGACAGAAAGGAACAATCAAAATTAAATCAGAATTTAATGAATTAGAATCCAAAAAAGTATAGAATGAATCAACAAAACAAAGAGTTGGTTCTTCCAAAAACTTAACAAAATTGACAGACCCTTAGCAAATCTTATCAGAAAAAGAAGAGAACACACACGAATTAATAAACTCAGAGATGAGAATGGAAACATCACCACGGAAACAACCAAGATTCAGAACATTATAAGGGAATACTTCTCAAAACTTTATGCTAATAAGTTTCAGAACTTGACAGAAATGGACCTTTTCCTAGCAAATATTGACATGCCAAAACTAAACCTAGATGAATTAAACTATCTTAACAGGCCCATATCAAGCACTGAAATAGAAACAGCAATAAGAGACCTCCCAGCAAAGAAAAGTCCAGGACTAGACGGTTTTACAGCGGAATTTTACAAGGCCTTCAAAGCAGAGCTCACACCAATACTCCTCCAACTCTTCAATGAAATTGAAAGAGAAAGCTCACTACCGAACACATTCTATGAAGCCATCATAACCCTCATCCCAAAATCAGGCAGGGACTCATCAAAGAAAGAGAACCATAGACCAATTTCTTTGATGAATATTGATGCAAAACTTCTCAACAAAATTTTGGCCAATCGACTTCAACAATTCATCCAAAAAATCATACACCACGATCAAACAGGATTCATTTCAGCGATGCAAAGCTGGTTCAATATACGCAAATCAATTAATATTATTCATCATATCAACAGGAGCAAGAATAAGAACCACATGGTTATCTCAATAGATGCAGAAAAAGCATTCGACAAGATGCAATACCCCTTCATGATGAAGGTTTTGGAAAATTTAGGAATCCATGGAATGTTCCTCAATACAATAAAATGACAAACCTACAGCCAGCATTATACTCAATTGTGAAAAACTAAAGCCATTTCCT
Source organism: Dipodomys merriami (assembly GCF_024711535.1). NCBI lineage: Eukaryota > Metazoa > Chordata > Mammalia > Rodentia > Heteromyidae > Dipodomys > Dipodomys merriami. The sequence goes on along the minus strand of NW_027203159.1, from coordinate 6,582,291 downwards.
CTTAACTCAGGAATAAGACAAGGATGCCCACTCTCTCCACTTCTCTTCAATCTAGTATTAGAATGCCTAGCTACAGCAATAAGACAAGATGCAGACATAAAGGTGATCCAAATAGGGAAAGAAGAAATAAAACTCTCCCTCTTTGCAGATGACATGATCTTGTATTTAAAGAATCCCATAGACTCCACTCCCAAATTACTCAAGGTGATTCAAAAGTTTGGCAAATTAGCAGGTTATAAAAATATACCCCCAAATCAATGGCTTTTCTCTATGCCAACAATGAGAAAAGTGTGGCTGGATTAGGAAAGCAACTCCATTTGTAATAGCCCCACACAAATAAAATACCTAGGAATTAACTAAAGAAGTGAAGGGCCTTTATGATGAAAACTTTAAAATCTTGAAAAAGGAAATCAACACAGAACTTAAAATATGGCAAAGCCTCCCATGCTCCTCGATTGGAAAGATTAACATCGTTAAAAGGGCAATACTTCCCAAGGCTATCTACAAATTCAACGCAATACCTATCAAAATTCCAACCTCATTCTTCAAGGAAATAGAAGAGGCAATCCAAAAATTCATATGGAACAATAAAAGACCCCGAATAGCAAAAACAACAGATGCTGGAGGGGATGTGGACAGAAAGGAACCTTACTTCACTGTTGGTGGGAATGTAAACTTGTTCAACCACTTTGGAAAGCAGTATGGAGGTTCCTCAAAAGACTTCACATAGAACTCCCCTATGACCCAGCAATCCCACTTTTGGGCATTTACCCAAATGTTTACAAACAAGATCACACTAAAACTATCAGCACAACAATGTTTATTGCAGCATTATTTACCATAGCTAAGATTTGGAACCAACCCAGATACCCCTCAGTAGATGAATGGATCAAGAAAATGTGGTATATATACACAATGGAATTCTATGCCTCCATCAGAAAGAATGACATTGCCCGATTTGTTAGGAAATGGAAAAACTTGGAAAAAATTATATTAAGTGAAGTAAGCCAGGCCCAAAGAAACAGAGGTCCCATGGTTTCCCTTATTTGCAATATCTAGTATATAGTCAAGTGGAAAAGGTCAGATAATGTGATGTCAGGAAAATGAACCCTTAGATATGTATTTTAATGTTTTTTTTTTCTTTCATGCATGTGTTTCTAACACCCTTATAAGATTATCTCTTTGTTGCTTTGTATGTCCCTCCCCCACAGTATAACCCCTGCTTTCACCATATTTGATGTCCGTATAACTTGTGGAGGAGATGGGGAAAAACCAGTTGTTTGAGGATACAAGTGGTCCTGTTGCAACAATGAGAAGTACAAGTTGTCATGTCCAAAATTAGCTTTACAACGTCGGTTCGGGGGAGGGGAGGAAGGGGGGGAAGAAGGAGGATTGGGATTGGGGTTGAGGGGTGAGGCTGGGAAGGGACGTGAAGGTTAAACCAAATGAGGAGGCTGCAATGCTTGGTAAGAAATGTATGCATTATCCTGCCCATGTAATTGTAACTCCTCTGTACAGTATGTTCACAAATAAAATTAAATTAAATTTAAAAAATTAAAAAAATTATTAAAGATGCTTTTGTGAAATTAAGGAGATATATTTTGTTGTTATTGATGTTGTTGTTTTGGGTGCAGGCCTGGGCAGAGTAGCTAATACGTCTTATACTCAAGGCCAGCACTCTACCACTTGAGCCACAGAGGTAATTCTGGTTTTTGTGTGTTTTATAACAGTCTAACAATTATTTTTCTCTTAGGTTTAGTTTCAAACGCGATTCTAAGATTTCAGTCTCCTGAGTAGCTAGACTTATAAGTGTGCATCATTGGCACTTGGTTTGATGTACTTTTTAAACTTTATTATGTTTTAAGATTTTAGTTTCACTGTAATGTACATATTTCTACACATAAATTTAGATGTGTATAGATTTTGATGACAAATTCTAAAAATGTGTCTTTCTACACTTAAAATTATATATATATAGTTATATATATTTATGTATATATATATATATATATATATATATGACAGGCTCCTTCTAAAATGTTATGCTACTATTTTTGACGTTTTTCATTTCAAAGACACAAAATCTATATTTCTAAAAATTTCCTGTAGTGAAATATCAATTAGTTTATTACTTTCAAGGGAATTTTAGATATACACATGATGTTGTAGTAACCTTTATAGTATATTACATGAAAAAAATCTGTTCAATTCAAATATCTGTGTGTAATGATAGAAAGAGGAAGTTAATTCATACTGATTAGGAATTTTCAATGCTTAAAAAATATGTTCAATAATTTGTTATATGCCTATAAACAAGATACTGATTAGATTTAGTTTTTTGTTTCTTTGTTTATTCAATATTTTAAAATGAACGCATACATAGTGGTTACCTTAAAATTATTAGTTAAAATAAAATAATAGAAAATCATGGACACATACCAGACTTCCAATACATGGCACTTATGATGCTAGTAATAATTATGATGAAGATGATGATGACCAACCATAGTGACTACTTTGATAATGTCAATGTTGTGAATAAAAAGGAAAATCTTTTAGATATCATTGAAGCTAGATTTCCCACATTGAACACATGGAACTAAACAAGTTTGGATTGCATACAATAAGCGTAACAAGAGGAGAGTTTCAATATCAAGAAATACATTAACATAGGATGGTAGAGAAAACTCGAATGCTATTCCCATAATCTCTTTAATGTATACTCATGTTTCTTGGTGATATTGTTTCCTCATAAATTAAATGGCTTATTTCAACATGTTGAATATCTCACATAAGTAATATATAATAAGCTGAAAGCTTTCTCTTGTCAAATGATCTTGTTTGTTTTAGCCTTGGGAACTTAGGAGAAAGGCTTTCAATAGCCACACAGCCAGCCTCTTCGTTATATATCCCAAGATGGTAACCACATATGCCTAAGACATGCTTCACTCATTAGGCAAAAATCCTTGTCAGTATTAGTTTCTATCGAGTTCACTGCAGAAAATCTATGTATAAGAAAATCTATGTATAAGTTTATGAAGAACAGTTGGCAACAAATAGAGCAATAAGAAAAAATTTGATGGACAAATATTTAGTTTTCAACTAAATATCATTAATTCAATTAATATTATCATATACATACTATTCAATAGCCAATATTTTCCAATGATATATTAAGAGTAAGTTCTTTGATACAGCTATAACCACATGGTACACTTTACAAAATGTCTCTTAAATATCTCTAGTTGCCTTAAAAGGACAACAGCCTTCGATCCAGGAAGTAAAATTTTTCTATTTTTTCTTGAAGCAATCTGTGACTTTATACCAACAAACTGTATTTATCTCTTATTTGTAAGTTAAGGGGGAAAATGTGAGGACTCTTCATTTTAAATGTGAGAACTCTTCACTTTTCTTTTTCTTACTCTAGTAGTCAACAAATATATTCTTCAATATTTCTGGTACATTAAATACATTTATAAATGAGAAAGGTAAGGTCAAGGGTTAATGTAGTTAATAAGTAATAATACTAGAATTTGTGTATGATTTCTTCACTCTGTGCGCTTAAAATCAGAGTAATTTGGTGATAGGACCAATATGAAAAAAATACAGTGTTTTCAATTCTGTTTCATTGGTCCTGGGCTCTGTTCTTGTGCAAGTACAAAGCTGTTTTGCTTACTATGACTTTGTAGTAGAGTTTGAAATTTGGTATTGATATTCCTCCAGCACCGTTCTTTCTGTTACGGGGTCGGTTTTACCATTTGGGGCCTTTTATTGTTCCATATGAATCCAGAAATGAACCTAAACCACTATAACCATCTAATCTCCGCTAAGGAAGCTAAAAAAAATAGAATGGAAGAAAGACAGCCTCTTCAGTAAATGGTGCTGGTAAAATTGGTTAACTATTTGTAGAAAACTGAAGCTAGATTCTTATATATCACCCAGCACCAGGATCAATTACAAATGGATCAAAGACCACGGAGTCAAAGCAGACACTCTGCAAACTCCTCCTCCTCCACCTCATCATCATAATCATTATCATCACTATTAGTATTACTACAATTACTTTTGTACATGTATGTATGGTTCTATGGCTTGAACTAAGGTTCCCTGAAATTTGTTGCTATTTGTTTACAATTTACTATTTGAGTGAAGCCTCACTTCTGGCTTTTTTGCAGAAAAATCAGAGATAAGCTTCTCAGGGACTTTATTATCTGGCTGCTTCAAAGAACAATACTCAAATCTCAGCCTCACAATTAGCTACGATGAGATACATAAGTCACCTGTTCCCAATTTCTATTCACTAGTTGTAGATAAACTTTCACAGACCAACTTATTGTACACTTTTATTGAGTTCTAGTTCATCGTTTTACTTTCCTATAATTGTATTGCCAAATTTAATAAAATGTTTCAGTCTCCAAAACTGTCAAAACATCTTCCTTTGCTTTACATTTACATGACTTCCTATTTTATATGCCACCTTTCAATCCTGATTGAAATTAATATTTGAAAAAAATTTTAGGTGTAAGTCAACGTTTACTTTTTAATTCTCTCCAATGCTGTCTAACCTATCAGTATTTATTGAAGAGAATGCCATTCCACAAGTGTTCAGTTTTACACTCATTAAATATTCTTTGATAACATTTGTGTGTATCTACTCTGGTGTCCTATAGAACCATTGAGCTGTATAATTTTTTCTCTATAAATATGACAATTTTACACTAACAGTTTTAATATTGGACAGAGAAATACATTCTAGTTTATTTTCCTTTGTCAATGAGTCAAAGAGTGATGAGCAAATCTTTTAAGAAATTGTCATAAACTTATAACTTATATCCTAAAGTTGGGTGCTGTTGACTCACACTTGTAATCTTAGCTTCATAGGAGGCCGAGATCTGAGGATCATTGTTCAAAGCCATCCTGAACAGTAAAGTCTGTGAGACTCTGATCTCCAATTTACCACCAGCAAACAGGAAATGGCACAGTGGCTCAAGGGGGAGAGCACTCACTTTAAGCTGAAGAGCTGAGGGACAGCACCAAGACCCAGAGTTCCAGCCACGTGAATGACCAGAAAAACAAAGGAAACAATTAATATCTTTACTCATTTGTATCCTCCAATCCACAAAATGATATGTATCCATTTATTAAGATTTATTTCTTTTGTATTCAACATTGTGTAATTTTCAGTGATGGTGGGTGAACAACACTGAAATACATTTTGACGAGGTAAGAAGATAGCACAAAGTAATTATCAGAAAATAATTGAAAAATGAGAGGCTATACAAATGGAGAAAGAAACGGATTGATCAAGTACTTGATAAATATATGAGTGTGTAAAGTATTTCTGTAAGGTTTGTTCATACAATTAATATATACCAATTAACAAATATCTTCCAAAGGCATTGTTATTCAAGTATGACATAAAAGATAAATGCAGATCCTGTGATGAAATGTAAGATAGATGAGAAAATACATAACTATAGTAATGGTATACATAAACTAAGAAATGAACTTACTGAGGGCTCATGGGTCATTAGAATAGAAGACCATTGGTATCTAAGAAAATACTAAAATGTTAGACTTGAGCCTATCTTTAAGACTGCTTAATGCTACTGCTTTTTGAGTCAGTATACTTTTTGTTTTTGTTGTTGGTGGTGGTGATGGTGGTGGTGGTCATGGGTCTTGTAGTCCGGACTGGGCACTCTTCCTTAGCTCTTCAGCTCAAGGCTAGAACTCTACCACTTGAGCCACAGTGCCACTTCCAGTTTTCTGGTGGTTTATTGGACATAAGAGTCTCATATAAGAGTCTCACATTCTGACTGGCTTCGAACCGTGATCCTCAGATCTCAGCCACCTGAGTAGCTAGCATTATAGGCATGCGCCACAAGTGCCTGTATTGCATCAGAATTTTTCATACAAAGAATAAATACAACTGGTTTGGAACCAAGCTATAGAATATTGCCTTTTTGGCTCCAGAAGAGACTTGGCAGATATATTATAAATAGATTTAGGAAAAAATGAACAGATAAGTCCATATGGAATTCTACAAAAAAATTTAGCAAAATTCCAAAAACAATAAGGACATGAAATGCAACAATTACTTTGGTAATAAAGGACATGTTTGTGGGTTCTCTATCATTACTGTTTAAATGTACTCTGTGATTTTATTTATTTGTGTTGTTGCTCTTTCCTTTACATGTACTTTTTCCTTATGGTATAGTGCTCTGTTGTCACTGTACTTGATTGTGATATGATGCATCATATATATATATATATATATATATATATGTATATACATATATACATATATATGTATATATACATATATATGTATGTGTATATATATATATATATATATATATATATATATATATACCACACACACACACACACACACACACACACACACACACACAACACACAAACACGTATGTCTAATCTAGGGAAGGCAAGGGGAATTACAAAATGCTGAAACAAGGACACAGGATGACCCATTGCAACAAAGATACCCACAGGTCAATATATTGGAAATGAACTTTCCCACTTCGTGCTTCAATGGAGGGGTAAATAGGAGTGTGGAAGCTGGCCAAGGGAAGGGATACTGGGACAAAAACAAGGAAGGGAAGGGGTAACAATGCCTTACTCATACCTTACTTGTGTAACTGTAACCTCACTGTACAAAATCTTAACAATAAAAAAGATAAATAAATTTTATGTTTGGTAAATAAAGTAACATGAAATGAAGGTAATAATATACATATATGTCTATATACATATAGGTACACACGTGTATATTCATATATATGTATACGTATATACATGTGTTTGTATATAAACATGTAAGTAGTGCATATGTATACATATATATTTAAAGAGACTTGAATCAGATATATATTAAGAGCAAATTAATACCAATGAATATCTTTAACCATCCTGAATAAGTTATGAAAGAAATCAAATTCCCATCTCTAGGAACATATGAAAAAAGCATAACATATATAGACTTTGCATACACATAGAGAATAGTGGAAATATAAACAACAATAAAGAAGCATAGGTCCCATGGTTTTCCTTATTTGCAATAACTAGTATAAGTCCGAGACAAGCAGAATGGTCAGATAATTTGATGTTAAGCAAAATTAACCCCAAATTAAAGACAAATCTTTTTTCTTTCTTGATATTTTGTGTAACATATTTATGTTATTTCTTTGTTGCTTTCAATGTCCCCTGCCCCACGGTATAACCCCTGTTTTCACTGATTTGATGTTAGTATAATTTGTGTAGGTGAAGGAAAAAAACAATTGCTTAAATAGGCATGCAGATGGACCCATTGCAACAATGAGATGTACAAGATGTTATGTCAAAAATGAAGTTTACATTTTGGCGCCAGAGGGGTCAGGGTGTGGAGGGGGCTGGGGAAGATGGGGAAGATGGGAAGGGATGTACAGGGAAAACAAACGAGGAGGAAACAATGCTTGATAAGAAATGCACTCATTACCTTGCCCATGTAAATGTAACCACTCTGTAAAATATTTTCACAAAAAAATACACACAACAACTGTTTAGAAATTGGAATTTTTATATATTGGGAGTTGGCACTTCAAGTGATATAATCAGTTTGTTAAAGATATTGACAATCTTTAAGATATTACATATATGGTTGCCTCTATGATCCAGCATTTTGAATCATAGTTTTATATATGAAATATATATATATATATATATGAAAGTATGTCCAATGACACACAATGTACAAGAATATACATATCAAAATCTTTTATAATAACAATAAAATATTGAAATGCCCATTGAGGAAGTTATATCATTATACACAGGCATACTACACAGTATTTTCTATGCATAAAAATTACATAGATATACTTTGAAAACACTAATATTACGTAGGAGAAATGTATAAACTAGACTACATTTTCCAAATATATGATGTTTTAAAAATAGGCACATCTGTAGAATGTGAAATAATAGTTGATCAAGGGAAGGGAAAGTTGAAATGATGATAGGACATGACTACTAATAGATATTGGAGTATTTTGAGAGGGTAGTTAAGACAAAATATAAGAGAACTGGAGATGATGCTCATAGTCCAACTCTAACATTTTAAGAATCATTGTATTTATCGAAGAATTACAGATTGTATTTGCATTAAACAGGAAAATTTTTAGATTTGTAGTGAGTGAATCTGAGTGGTATTTTAGAATTTAAAATCACAGAGTTCTGTAATGCATAAGTTTAGTATGTTGATGAATAGTACTATCAGTAAAATATGATTTGTGATATATCCTCTGAGTGACTATATATGACATTTCTAGTTAATGAATATTTTACAAAATGATTTAACTTGAGGGACGAGATGTGGTTGAGAGGGATTAGGGATAATGATTATCAAAATGCTTTGTGTTGGGCTGGGAATGTGGCTTAGGGTCGATTGCTAGCCTTGTAAAGCCCATGGTTAGATTTCTCAGTACTACATAAACAGAAAAGCCAGAATTGGCACTATGACACAAATGATAGAATGCTAGCCTGAGCAAACGAAGCTCAGTACCAAGGTTCTGAGTTCAAGCCCTAGGACTTGCAAAAAAAATGCATTGTATTAAGCCAGGCATTTGTGGCTCACACCTATAATCCTAGATACTTCAGAGGCTAAGGATTGAGGTGTTAAGCCAGTCCAGGCAGGAAAGTCTCTGAAATTCTTGTCTCCCATTAAGTCACTGAAAAATCTGGAAGCACTGAGGTGCCTCAAATGATAGATTTCTAGGCTTCCTCAAGAGGAGCTTAGAGACAGCACTGAGGACCAGAGTTCAAAACTCAGGAGATAAAGAAAAAAAAAGCAAAACCAAAAAATAAAACATTAACACTATTCATAAGCTGCTTTGTCAAACAGCAACTCCCATACAACTTCATAAAGTTAATTAAAAAATAGGACTAGAATATTATACAAGTCATTTGGGGACCAAATATACACAGAATAAAAAAGGTTATTTACAGGGGACAAAGTAAATTTTATATCAGACACTTTCAGTTGAAATTTCTTCTTCAATCTTCATAAATCATTTATGAAATTGACAATACTGCTAATTATAGGTCATTTTCCTTGAGGAAAATATTGAATTCTGCTCTCTTTTCATAGAATACCATACAAGTGATTGTTTCAACCCTTTTGAATTTTATCTGATATCATATTAATTTAATCAATCATTTCATTAGAGTGATGTTGGCCAGTTCTTTTTTCCAGTAATAATAATTAATAATTAATAAATGAGTGCATTCTATATGTCTCCTATTAATATGAAAAAATATTTCATAAAATCAACTTAAAAGAAGGAAAGATTAATCTTGGCTTCTGATTTCATATATTTCAGTTTATGTTTACCCTCATTGCTTTGTGTGGGTGGTGGCAACGTACCCTATGTCAGGAACATATGATGGAGTATGTGTATTCATGGAAGCCAGGAAGTAAAGAATAAGAGGAGGAAGAGTATTAAAGGGAATAGAGGAGTAGGGCATGAGGGAGGGGGAGGGAGAGAGGAAGGAGGAGAAGGACAGGGAAGGGGAGAGGGAAAGCGGGAGAAAGAAGGAAAGGGGAAGGATAAGCAAAAGAAAGAAAAGAGGAAAGGCCTTTGATCTTAATATCCTCTTTGATCTTAAATTCGCAGTGACCAAATCTCACTTACTCTTTATAGCAACATAGTGAAAGCTAATTTTTATTCCTAGACCTTTATGATTTCAGATTCAATTTCTAGATTGGTGAGTACCTATTTCTATGGAATTGTGATCAATTCTGTTCCCTAATAGTTAGTTGAATTAATCGGAGACCTATTTGGCATGGATTTGTTTTGATTATACATTGCTGCAGAGATGAATGAAATACATTTAACTTAACAGATAAAGAAGCTTCAAGATATTTCATTTTGTGACCTTCATAATGACTTGAATTTTTCATAAGTTTATGGCATTTCCTTTCAAGTTTTTGTCATCTATATAGTGAGGGTCTTTCTAGTTAAAGGAAAAATGAATACTATCACGACTTCAATTATTCTTAAGAGACTTCGCATAATATGAATTTCCTTCCATTCAAAAATAAGTTATATTCAAGTCTACAGGTATAATTGGATAAGTAATGGAATATCATGCTTTAGTTATCTCATATTAGATTGATTCTATTTCTTTTTTCTTTTTTAATTTTTATTTATTTTTTATTGGGAAAATACTGTACAGAGGGGTTACAATTACATGGGCAAGAAAAGTGTACATTTCTCATGAAGCATTGTAGCCTCCTCCTTTGTTTCCCCTTCCCATCCCTTCCCATCTTCACCCAACTCCTCCACCCAATCCTCACCGCCCCCCCCACCAAAGTTGTAAAGTTCGTTTTCAACATAACGACTTGTACTGCTCATTGTTGCAACAGGTCCACCTGCATCCTTATTTAAACGACTTGTTTTTCCCATTCTCCTCCACAAATTATATAGACATCAAATACAGTGAAAGCAGAAGTTATCCTGTGGGGGAGGGACATACAAACAACAGAGAAATAATCTTATAAATGCGTTGGAAACAATCGCATGAAAGAAAAAAAAACATTTGAATACATATCTTAGGTTTCATTTCCCTAACATCACCTTATCTGATCATTTCTGCTTGACTCAGGCATACACTAGATATTGCAAATAAGGGAAATCATGTGACCTATGTTTCTTTGGGCTTGGCTTAGTTCACTTAATATAATTTTTTCCAAGTCTTTCCATTTCCTAAAAAATGGGGCAATGTCATAATTTCTGATGGAGGCATAGCATTCCATTGTGTATATATATCACATTTTCTTGATCCATTCATCTACTGAGGGGCATATGGCTTGGTTCCATATCTTAGCTATAGTAAATAATGCTGCAATAAACATAGTTGTGCTGGTAGCTTTAGTGTGGTCCTGTTTGTAAACATTTGGGTAAATGCCCCAAAGTGGGATTGTTGGGTCATAGAGGAGCTCTATGTGGAGTCTTTTGAGGAAGCTCCATACTACTTTCCAAAGTGGTTGAACAAGTTTACACTCCCACCAACAATGAAGTAAGGTTCCCTTCTGTCCATATCCCCTCCAGCATCTGTTGTTATTAGAGTTCTTGATTTTTGCCATTCTAACTGGGGTGAGGTGGTATCTTAATGTTGTTTTGATTTGCATTTCTTTTATGGCCAGGGAGGTTGAGCGTTTCTTCATGTGTCTATTGGCCATCCTTCTTTCCTCTTTAGCCCACTTATTTATTGGGCAGTTGTTTCTTTGAGGATTTGTTGTTGGGGGATTTAATTTTTTGTGTTTCAAGTATATTTTAGATATGAGACCCTTGTCCGTTGTATGACTAGTGAAGATCTTCTCCCAATCTGAGGGGTTTCTATTGATCTTGCTAGCTCTGTCCTTTGCCACACAGAAGCTCTGCAAATTAATGCAATCCCATTTGTCCAACCTTTCTTTGATTTGTTGTGTTTCTGCGTCTCTATTAAGAAAATTTTGGCCTGTGCCAAGGAGACCTAGGATTTCTCATATTCCATCCTGTAATGTGTTCAGAGTGTCTCCTTTGATTCCGAGGTCTTGACTTCAACAATTCACCCAAAAATTCATACACCACGATCAAACAGGATTCATTTCAGGGATGCAAAGCTGGTTCAATATATGAAAATCAATTAATATAATTCATCTCATCAACAGGAGGAAGAATAAGAACCACATTGTTATCTCAATAGATGCAGAAAAAAACATTTCACAAGATAAAACACCCCTTTATGATGAAGGTCTTGGAAAAATTAGTAATCCATGGATCATTCCTCAATACAATAAAGGCTGTATATGACAAAACTAGAGCCAGCATTATACTTAATGGTGACAAACTAAAGCCATATCCTCTTAACTGAGGATCAAGACAAGGATGTCCACTCTCTCCACTTCTCTTCAATCTAGTATTAGAATGCCTAGCTACAACTATGAGACAAGATGCAAACCTAAAGGGGATCCAAATAGGGAAAGAAGAAATATAACTCTCCCTCTTTGCAGATGACATGATCTTGTATTTAAAGAATCCTATAGTCTATTCCCAAATTACTCAAGATGATTCAAAACTGTAGCAAAGTAGCAGGGTATAAAATCAACCCCCCAAAATAAATGCCTTTTCTGTATGCCAACAATGAAAAAAGTGTGGCTGAAATTAGGAAAGCAACTCCATTTGTAATAGCCAAATCAAAAATAAAGTACCGAGGAATTAACTTAACCAAAGAAGTGAAGGACGTTTATGATGAAAACTTTAAAAACCTTAAAAATAAAATCAAACAGAACTTAGAAAATGGGAAAAACTCCCATGCTCCTGGATTGGAAAGATTAACATCGTGAAAATGGCAATACTTCCCAAGGCTATCTACAAATTCAATGCAAGACCTATCAAAATTCCAACCTCATTCTTCAAGGAAATAGAAGAGGCAATCCAAAAATTCATATGGAACAATATCCTGAATAGCAAAAACTCTCCTCAACCGAAAGGACACTGCTGGAGGACTATCAATACCAAATTTCAAACTCTAATATATAGCCATAGTAATCAAAACAGCTTGGTAATCGCACAAGAACAGGCCTCAGGACCAATGAAATAGAATTGAAAACCCAGAAATGAACCTACAGACCTATAGCCATCTAATAAGAAAGCTAAAAAAATAGAATGGAAGAAAGACAGCCTCTTCAGTAGATGGTGCTGGCAAATTTGGTTAACTACTTGTAGAAAACCAAAACTAGATCCTTATATATCACCCTTCACCAGAATCAACTTCAAATGGATCAAAGATTGATTGCATTTCTAAAAATCACTGTTGACATAAAATACATGAAATTTAGTTTTTTCTCTGAAATGACTTGGTACTCAAACCTCAAAAATACACGACCAGTAATTAAGAATTCTGTATATTCAAAAAAAATGTATGAATCTACATTTTAATGTCAAAATTTTAGTTTAAAAAGATGAAATCATGTAACTGCAGTAGATAATATTTAAAGTTAATGAAAAATTGCTTCATTCAGCCAGGCAGAGACTATTGATTTTAGCTTACCTGAGAAATTTAATTAATGAAAGGTTGGTTATTTCAATTTGTCCAAAGATTCTGTCATCTAAAACGTCGCAGTGTATTTTTTTCCTAAAAATGAGGACTATTTTTTTCCCACATTGCAGGTTCTGGTTTCATGGCAGGTTATTGTTTCATAACCAAATAAATGTCTAAATCTTAATTTGTTATATTTTTAAATAATTTTTATTGTGAAAATGAGCAAGGTAATGAATACATTTCTTATTAAGCATAGTTGCCTCCTGGTTTGTTATATTTAGCCTCCAGAATTCAAATAATAAGAAATTTATTGTATTCTTAGATATATTATATCTGTGCTGAATATGGGTGACTCTATTCAGGATGTTCAAAGTCAGCCTTGGCAGGAAAGTTGGTGAGAACTATCTCCAATTAATCACACAAACACAAACAAACAAAGCCAGAAGTGGAGTTGTGGATCAAATGTTAGAGCACTTTCCTTGTTTGCAAAAAGTAAGGGACAAGGTTTGAGTTCAAATCACAAGAACAATATACACACACACAAAATTATGTTTAATTCTTATTTTAGTTTGCAGAAATAGAGAATGTGAAAATTAATATTTGTTACATATCTTGCAACTTTTGTGAAATGATTTTTAGTACAATTTGTCTTAATATATGATTTGAATTAATAGCCAGGTGCCAGTGGCTCCTGCCTGTAACTACTGAGGAGGCTGAGATCTGAAGATCACGGTTCAAAGCCAGCCCAGGTAGCAAAATTTTTGAGACTCTTATCGCCAATAAACCTCCAGAAAACCACGCTTGGTGATGTGGCTCAAGTGATAGTGTGCTTGCCTAAAGCAGAAGAGCTGAGGGAGAGCGCCCAGGCCCAGAGTTCAAAGGCATGACCAAAAATATATATAATAAATCATTAAAATTCATATTAATCTAATCAATATTTATAATTGATCGTAACACCTTGGAGTAAAACAGCTTGTATTTTTCTATAGCCTTAAGAAGTATTCTGAGAGAAAGTAAGGAAGCAAAAAGAAAGAAAGAAACAAAAAAAGAAAGAAGGAAAGGAGGAAGGAAGGAAGGAAGGAAAGAAGGAAGTGAGGAAAGAAGGAAGAAAAAGAAAGAAGGAAGGAAGGAAGGAAGGAAGGAAGGAAGGAAGAAAGAAAGAAAGAAAGAAAGAAAGAAAGAAAAAAAGAAAGAAAGAAAGAAAGAAAGAAAGAAAGAAAGAAAGAAAGAAAGAAAGAAAGAAAGAAAGGAAGAAAGGAAGGAAGGAAGAAAGAAAGAAAGAAAGGAAGAAAGAAGAAGGAGAGTATCAAAGAGAGAGAGGGAGGGACAGAGGAACGGAGGCAGAAAGGAAAGAAGGAAAAATAGGAAGGAAGAAAGGAAGGAAGAAAGGGGCTGAGAAGGTGGCTCATTGGTGGGGCGCTTGCCTTGTATGCATGAGGCCCTGGGTTCGATTCCTCAGCACCACATAAGCAAAAAGAAAAAAGCTGGAAGTGGCACTGTGGCTCAAGTGGTAAAGCGCTAGTCTTGAGCTGAAGAGCAAGGAAGAAAGAAAGAAAGAAAGAAAGAAAGAAAGAAAGAAAGAAAGAAAGAAAGAAAAGAAAGAAAAGAAAGAAAGAAAGGGGGTGGGTAGTAAATGCAAGTTTTCAGTTGTCATTTCTCTGCATGTTCTCAGTGGATAAATGAAACCAAGAAATGAAGGAAAAGAAATATCTAAGTGATTCTCTCTGTATCTGTATTAAATATGTACACAAATCTTTTTCTCATTATTTTCTAAACATCATCAAATAATTATTTGTGAACAATTTACATTTAGTTATAAATATTCTGTAAATTGATGTAACCAAAGTATGTCAATTTATTATATAATATGAAGACTAGTATTTATAATGCTGTTAATATTACAGTCTTTATTTTATACTAATTATATGAATTATATTATGTATTTTATGAGAGAAATTAGCATCCTCAGATACTGGTGTCTGTGGGAGACCTAATAGCAGTCCCTAATTAAAATCAAGGGAAATCTTTATTTGTTGGCTTAAACGAATATTTCTGAAATCAATTGTCCCATTGGAGATTGTTCAAATAGTTCAGAAGGGCCTTACAAAGGCTGTACCACATTAACATGGTTAACTCTGATGTGAATCAAGAGCCACTGAACAATCAAACTTTACTTTGCCATCATTATAATTATTCCCATTGTAAGAAGAATCTTTCACATAATTCACATGATATACGTTTTTCCTTCAGTTATTAATTTTATATGAAATAATATCCAAATGATATGCAACACTAAATGTCAAAGCAAATGCTACAAAATGTGTTGGACTGTGTAACTGCTTCCAGATACACATGTTGAAATCGTATTTTCCTCTCTGATGATATTAGAATCAACCTTTCAGAAATTATGATCCTGACAAAAGAAGCTTAATATAACTATTCTGCCATGTGAACATCCAGCAAATAGATTATAATTAACCAGAACGTGGCCCCCATAAGACAAGTAATTTACTTGGAAAATCAGTTTTATAATCAATGTTCAAATTCTTGATTATGGAAAATATACTCATGATGGTTTCAAGGCACTTACATTGAAGTATTTTCTTATAACAGCCCAATGGCTGACAAAAAGCAAAGCAGTTTTGATTTAAATTTCACAAATTCTGAGAAAGGATTCATAATTTTTTATTATTTGAATTTTATTCTTCAAAACTCCAGTTTAAAAATTTTACTTTTATAAATATTTTTAAGTGGGAATTGAATTGAGGTTCAACTCGCTATTCAACTATCATTAATTTTTTGAGTATTTTTATTCTCTTCAAGTACAAAGGAATTGCCATTCACCAAACATTTTATGGATACATTGTATCTGGATCAATGTCACCACTTTCCACATTCTCATCCATCCCTTGCAATTAGCCCCAATCCTTACTTATCTCAATATTATGTTATGTATGGAATTAATTGCCATTGAACAAAGCAATTTATGTATACAATTCATCTGAAATTCTGTTACCATTTCAACATCTTCATTCCTCATTTCAAAGTACTGCCTTTATATATTTCAATTCTGGGAAGTATACAATGGACTCTTCCCTGTATTCTATGCTTTTCCACTTCATTTTTCTACTCTTCTCACATTTCCCCCAATGTCCTCTCTTGCAGTACACATTTCCTGGTATTTATTTTATGGTAGTTTGACTTAGACTTTTAAGAAAATTACACTTTTTTCACTCTCCATGGACTGTGACACTGTAGATATTTCATTTGTTCCACACTGTTTCTACTTTTTACATTTATAGGCACCTTCTATCTACCACAAATGATTTAAATCATGCAGCCTAAGTCTCTCTGCTTTATTTCACTTAACATTATTATTTCAAAGTCTTTCATTGTCCTTAAAATGGTGCAATATTATTGTTTCTGATGAATGAATAGCATTCCATTATCTATCTATCTATATATACACGCATATATATACATACATATACATATATCTATATGTATATATGTATATATACTTTCATTGATTCTTTTTTACACTGAGTCATCTGGGCTGATTCTACATGTTGGCTATGGAAAATAGTGCAACAATGAACATAATTGTGCTGGTAGTTTGTGTGGCTTTGTTTCTGTTTTGTTGGATATATGCCCTTGAGTGGAATTGTTGGATCATAGGTATGTCTATATTCAGTTTTTGAGCAACTTCCAAAGTGTTTTCCAAGGTGGTTGAATAAGATTACATTCCCACCAAGAGTGTAATAGATTTTCCTTTAAGCAACATCCCTATCAGCACTTGTGATTGTTAGTTTTTTTTCATAATGACATTGCAACTGGGGTGAGATGAATCTCAGTGTTGTTTAGATTTGGATTTATTTTATGGAGAGAGATGTGTGTATTGATCATTCTAACTTCTTCTTGTGAGAAATCTCTCTTTAATCTTTAGCCCTTTGTTAATTGGGTTCTTGTTTATTTGAGGGTTTATTTTTGTTGGGTTTAATATTTGATCTCTAAATATGGGTTGGTGTGAAACCCTTGTCTGATGCTTAGCGAGTAAAAACCTTCTTCCATTCTGTTCTCTTTCTGTATATCTTGCTAACTTTTTCCTTTACCATTAAGAAAATCTTCGGTTTGATGCAATTCTCTTTATGCAGAAAGAATGATACTGCACCATTCTTAAGGAAATGGAAAGGCTTGGAAAACATCATATTATGTGAAGAAAGACAGACTCAAAGAACTATAGTTTGCATGATTCTTCTCATTTGTTGTATTAGACAGTGCCTATAATTCTATAAGTAATTACACAGGGATGGTGAAAGAGAAAATATTCCACTTGGACATGATAAATTATATAGAATTATAAACCTTTACACAGGCAGATCAAAGCAGAATACTTGTGGAGAGGATCAGTAAGGCTCGATAGTTATATGCATATGATGATATAAAGTGATGTTCATCAAAATGATCTCCAAGAAATGGGAATGAGAATTTTTGTTAATTATTTTGGTTTTTCCCTCTGTCTTCTGTTGTAAATTTTTATTTCTGAACCTTTTGTCTTATATGTAAGTTTGGAAAGGGCAAGGGCAAACACAGAAATGGTGGAACAAAGTGTAAACAAATGCAGCTGTGCAACTCAATAGACGCTATATTGAAAATGAACTATACAACTTTTGGGGGAGGGTGGTTGGGAGGGAAAAATGGGGGAATATGAGGGAAGAGGTGACAATGTTCATAAAGAAATGTGTTTATTACATGACTTAGGTAATTGTAACCCTTCTGTACATCACCTTTATAAATTAAAAATGGACCTCATAAAACATGCCAGAGTAGCTATACTAATCTTAGATAAAATAGACTTTAAATTGAAATTAATATAAAAAGAAGCCTATTATGTATTGATAAAGAAAAATGTCCATCAGGAGGATATAACAATGCAAATTATCAATATCCTAGACTTGTAGAAGCCGGTGGAGCTTTCACAGGTAATCCCATTATTGGTCCCTGACTAAAAGAAGATCTAGGGGCACAGCCGCACCTTACCTCAAGAGATCCACTCCAATCAAACTCTAAATACCAAAAGACTTTTTCTACTACAAGAGGACTATCCTAGCAGGGAAATAGGGAAAGTAAAAAGTGAAAAAGTGAACGGGAAACCTGTGGAGCAGGGCTCAGAGGAGCACCCAGAAACTGAAGAAGGTACACACACTATACCCACAGAAAATTAGGAGGGAATCTGGTGAAGACCTCGGAGCTGGCAAAGGTTCCTCCTCAACATGATCCCCCCGCAGGAAGCTAGAGTGAAGGAGCAAACTCAACAATACTGCCATTACAATTGCCAGAAATTGGCACCACCAAAATCAGCCCATGACTGCAGTGCTAGTGGGATCCCCGTGGTCCCTCACCAACCATGAAAAAGGCTCCCAAGAAATCACAGACAATGCCAAACCATTCCTCAAACTCTATGGGTCAACTGCCCTGCCAAGCACTATGCTGGGACCTGCTCCCACCCTACTGCTACCAGGCACAGACTCCAGGCTCTCACAGCCACGGTGCTAAAGGAATCTCCACAATTGCACCTACCAGCCATAAGCAGCAATCCCCAAGGCTGCCCAACACCAGCTCTGCTACAATTGACCATGGCCCCCTGAAGCCCAAACTAGCCTCCTGCACCAACCTCCACCTGCTTCCTACCCCCAGTGCCAGGAATCCCCACGATGCCTCAGAGGAGACCATTCAGCATCAGCAGAGCCAACCCTCCACCCTCACCTGCAAAATCCAGACCCTCTGACTGAGAACTTTCCAACTCCAACTTATCCGGCACAGCACGAGCTTGGTGGTCCAGCTCACCACAAGCTACAGACCTCATAAGTAACGCAACTGGGCCCACTCCCTTGGTGCCAATTCCCTGTGGGATGCCAAAGCCTTCTGATCCAAGCCCCCTTCCCAAAGGGATGGGTCACATCAAAACAGAATATAGATGTAAGCTCTATTTCTAAAGATACTCTGGCTACATAGGAAAGCCTGAGAACATAGCTTCAGGCTGATGACAGCAGTCTGCAATCCTGAAACCCCCAAAACACCCTCTCACCAGGCCTGGGACTAGGACTATAGATAGCAAGCAGCCTCCCACATCAAAAGCTCCTCATCAAAAGGCCATGTGCTCCCAACCAAGCCACAAGGAAATTGGATTAGAGAAAGTCATACAAGGTTCTATCAGGAATCTATAAGGACTATGGGGAGACTAAAGCTCCCTCAAAGAACTCGAAACTATTCTTCGGATTTTTTATTCTTGTTTTTTGTTTGTTTTGTTAGTTTCTGTCTGATCGTGTGTTGTTTTTACTTCTATGTGTTACTTATGTGTATTCTGATTTAGGATTTGCTATTCGACTTAAGGCTTCTATTTTTCATCATTTTTATCCCACTTTCCAATTTTTTAATTTTTAAGTTTTTTTCTCTTCTTCTTCTCTCCACATTATATTTCTAGTCCATCAGAGCTACACTGTCTGGTATACACAAAGTGAGGCCTCCTTCAATGTGTGTAAACAATTACAGGAGTTAACTTTGATTAATGGACTCTCCAAGAATATTGGAATCATCTTTCTCTAATTTGAGAAAGTTTCCCAAATACACTTACTACATATAACTTCTTTTTCTTACTTTCATCTCTATCTCTAAGCTTACTCTCTACATAAAATTTCTTTGAATTCTTTTCCAACTCTTACACTCGGAAACAAGGTTTTATTTTCCTCCTTCTACATACACCCCTCCCCTAAGCTTTTCCTACCCCTCTACTATCATTATACCCAAGATCTCTTCTGAACGTGAATTTATATCTCTCAATCCTAACCCTTCACTTCTCCACCTGCTCCAGCCCATTGAACTCTAACAGTTTATATCTGACCCAACATACAGTTGGTTTTGTATTTGACTACAAAATTGGTTTCATTTGACTATTTTAAATACAAGGGGCCCATCTTATTAATGCTAAGGAGCACACTACTTATCAGCCAAACCCAGGTTATCTCAAAACTTACAACTATACATAATCTCAACCCCGAAGCCACAGTAAAGAAAAAGAGAGCAATATAGGAAAATCCCTACACATAACTTTGAAACCTTAAGATCTATACATCTACATGATACTGGGTTGGCTCCAGTACAAACAAACAACAAAAACAGACTATGCTACAGCCGTATAAGTGTGGTTCTTGTCTCTAAATGGGTAGAACTAACCATTAAAACATGGCCAATCAACCAACCCCAACACCATCTCCACATAAACAAGCTATAGAGCAGTCCCAGAAAGACCTAGACGATGATGCTCAAGACATTAAAAAGCATGTTTGGTAAACCTGCTGAATGAAAGATTGGAAACCATACATAGAGTTAAGAGAGAACATGATGAGTCCAACCAGAAGCTAATAGATGACTTCATGGCCTTCACAAATTAAATGATAAAGGAACTCCAGCAGATGGAGAAAGAAGCCAATAAAAGTTAGGAACACAGATTAAGGAGTGGAAACAAAAGTCTGATAACCGATTGCAGGTAATGCAATATATTCAAGACTTAAGAGAAAACCTTAATAAGGAGCTGGCCACCATCAAGAAAGACCAGCAAGAAGCAAAGTGATAGACACCGAAGTAAAAAGCCTTCAAAATAGAATGGAGGAGACAGAAGAAAGAATATCAGAGGCTGAACACATTTTAGACTCCCCAGAGAAAGAGCACACACGTATTCATAACAAAACTAAGAAGCATGAGAAATCAATGCAAGAAATACAGAATACATTAAGAAAGCCTAACTTGAGAATAATAGGTATAAAAGAGGGCCTGAAGACTGAAGCCAATGGATTAGGAAATATATTCTTCAGAATCCTAGCAGAAATCTTCCCAAACATACAAAAGAACAGGCCTATCCAAATACCAGATGCATTTAGAACCCAAAATAGACCAGCCCAGAACAGGTCATCCCACTGCCACACTATAATCTGTACAGGCTCAATAGCCACTAAATAAATAATTCTTAAAGCTGTCAGGGAGAAGAGGACAATCACATATAAAGGTAACACAGTCAGAATTACGTCAGACTCCTCAGCAGACACCATAAAAGCAAGGATGGCTTTGAAAGAGGTATGCCATCCCCTAAAGTTAAATAATTACAGCTAAGCTCTTATTCATAGCAGGACAAATAAAAATCTTCCACAGGAAGGAAAATCTGAAGCAATATATCTCTACCTAACCAGCTGATCAAAAAATCCTTAAAGATGTTCTACATATTGGAAACCAACAAGAACAGAATACAGGCAATGTAGAAGTTCACAAATATAGAAATATATAATCACAATAAGAACCGCCAAGGCACAGTTTTCCCCCAAAATATGGATTAAATTGTAGGGACAGAAAAACAACTCTAACCCTTAATATTAATGGTCTTTACTCTCTTATTAAACAACATATGTTGTCCAGATGGATCAAAATGCAAGATCCTTCTGCCTTCTGTCTTCAATAGACACACCTTACCCACGAAAAATAAAAAATATTCTGAAAATGATGGTTTCCCTTATTTGCAATATCTAGTATAGGTATGAGTCAAGTGGAAAAGGTCAGATAATGTGATGTTAGGAAAACTAACCCTTAAATATGTATTTTAATGTTTTCGTTTCTTTCATGCATGTGTTTCTAACACATTTATAAGATAATTTCTTTGTTGCTTTGTATGTCCCTCCCCCACAGTGTAACCTCCGCTTTCACTTTATTTGATGTCAGTATAACATGTGGAGGAGATGGGGACAAACAAGTCGTTTAAGGATTCAGGTGGACCTGTTGCAACAAGGAGAATTACAAAATGTTATGTCAAAGCATGCTTTACAATGTCGGTGTGGGGGGGGAGGGGGGTATGATTGGGTGGGGGGAGGGGGGAGGCTGGGAAGGGAGGTGAAGGGTAAACAAAGGAGGAGGCTGCAATGCTTGGTAAGAAATGTATGCATTATCCTGCCAATGTAATTGTAACCCCACTGTACAGTATGTTCTCAAATAAAATAAAATAAATTTTAAATTAAAAAAAAAAGAAAGGCTGGAAAAAAATATTTCCAGCAAATGGCCTCCATAAACAGGTAGGAGATGCAATACTAATATCAGAAAACAGACTCAAATTTTAAAAAAAAAACATTAAGTGAACTCTCCTTCAGGAGGATATTATGATTCTAAACATTTACTCACCAAATATCGGAGCACAAACAGTTATCCATGACACTACTTTCCCTCAAATCTCACGTAGATAGAAAAACATTAATTGTGTGGGACTTTAATACATCACTATCCCCACTAGAAAGATCAACACGGCAAACACTGAACTGAGAACCTTAGATCATAAAATCTGCATTGATCATCTAGACTTAATGGGCATCTACCTAATATGTCACCCAGAAGGATCATATTATACTTTCTTCTCAGCAGCACATGGAACATGCTCAAAAACAGACCACATTCTAGGCCACAAACAAATCTGTCCAAATTCAGAAACATTAAAATTATACCCTGCAATCCCTCGGACCACAAAGGAATTAAATTAGAACTCAAAGCCAAAAGTAACCAATGAAAATCCTGTAACACCTGGAGGATGAAAACACGCTGTTAAACCACTAGTGGGTCATGGAAGCGATTAGAAAGTAAATTCAAATGTTCATGATATTCAACAAAAATGATCACATAAATTACCAGCTCCTCTGGGACACAGCAAAAGCAGTACTCAAAGGCAAGTTTATAGCTCTGAATTCCTACATCAAAAAATTGGAAAGATATGAAAACAACAATTTAAATGAGATATCTGAAACTCCTTGAAAAAGAGTAGCAATGAAATAAAACAAATAAATTGGAAACAAATAACATTAAATCTGAATTAAATAAATTAGGATCCAAAAATCAATAGAAAGTATTCATAAAACAAAGAATTGGTTCTTCGAAAGAAAACAATAGTGACAGACCCTTATGAGATAAAAAAGAGAACAGTACAAATTCTGGTTTGCTTCCTTCTCCATCGCAGCTGGAAATGCTCTGAAGAACAGTTTTGCAGTCCATAGTTCAAACTCCAAGGTTAACACCCTGCCTCTCTTCAGTGGACCTTCGGAGCTGTAAGTGGAAGGAATCTCATGCTGCAGTAGGGATATCTGCCATGCTTCCAGCCATGCTTTCATTGTCAACAGCAGGAAATAATGAAAGGATGGCTGAAGTTGGTGTGCTTTGAAGAGATGGCCATGGACTTCAGCAGGGAGGAATGGCAAAACCTGAATATTTCTCAGAGGACCCTGTATAGAGATGTAATGCTAGAGGCCTATAGCAACCTGGTGTCCTGAAGTCACTGTGTTCCTAAACCTAAGTTGATTGTCAAGGTGGGCAAGTTGAAGAACCATGGATAGGTGAAGCCTCAGACAAGAATTTTACACATGTCCAAGAAATGGAGGATGTGATTAAGATGTGCCAGGAAGGTCCAGATGAATGTCTGTGTGAAGTAGCAGTCACAAATAGTAACACAGTGGAAGAAAGAGAGAGATTGGTAACAACGTTTACCTTGAGTTCAAAGCTGATGAGGAATAATGGGAACTCTTTAGGGATGAGCACTGAGGAGTTCATTGAGTTGTCAGGACATGCTTCTATACAGTGAGCCTGATGAGATGTATGCTGCATATATGCCAGGTGTGTCTCCTGTAGTTAATCTATCCTTCTGATATTCTGAATATTTTAGTCATAATTGTGTGAATCCAAATGAGCTGCAGTATTTTGAATTTGGTGGAGAAGTGAAGGTATTAAACTCAGAGACTATATTCTTTATATATAATTGGGTCTGTATGGGAGAGCACTTCTGGAACCATAGTGAATATAGAGAAGACTATGATGTCTGCTCTCCTTGCTCAACAGATACTTCAAGGAGAGAGTAAAACACCTGAATGAACTATATGTGGAAAAACGTTGTACTTAAGACCTGTAGTCACTATAGATCAGAAAATATACAAAGGAGAGAATCCTTGTACATATAATGAATGTGAGAGGTCTTTCAATAAGGAAATGCACATTAGGAAACTTGAGAGCAAATATGCATAGAAGTGTGATGAGTATAAGCAATGTACAAAATCTCTCTCTCAGAAGTCAGAAGACATTCCAAACTCAAACACCCATAATGAGAAATCCTTTGAACATGAGGAATGCATTAAATTTTCGACCCAGAAATCAAGTCTCAGTAGGCATCAGCGAACTCCCAAGTGTGAGAAACCTCATTAATGCAACAAATGTACAAAGTCTTTCATACAGAAGTCATACCTCACTTTGCTTCAGAGAACACACACAGGGGGGGAAACTTATGAATGTAACACATGTGGGAAATCTTTTGCCCGGAAGACACATCGTTTTCTTTTTAATCTAATTTCATTTTATTTGTGAACATACTATACAGAGGGTTTACAATTACATGGGCAGGATAATGCGTACATTTCTTACCAAGCATTGTTCCCTCCTCCTTTGGTTTACCCTTCACATCCATTCCCAGCCTCCCCCCTCCCCCCAATCCCAATCCTTGCCCCCTTTCCCCCCCTCCCGCACCGACGTTGTAAAGCTCGTTTTGGACATGACAACTTGTACTTCTCATTGTATTTTAATGTTTTTTTCTTTCATGCATGTGTTTCTAACGCATTTATAAGATTATCTCTTTGTTGCTTTGTATGTCCCTCCCCCACAGTATAACCAGAAGACACATCTTACTGTCCATCAGAGAACACACACAGGAGAGAAACCTTATAAATGTCAGACATTTGAAAACTCCTTTATCCGGAAGGCAAACCTCCAGAGAAAGAGAATTCACAAAGGTGAGAAAACTTTTGAATGTACAAATGTGGAAAGACTTTTAGACGGAAGTCAGACCTCACTTTTCATGACAGAAATCACAATGGAGAGAAACCTTATGAATGCAACAAATGTGGTAAGGCTTCCACAACTAAGTCACATCTCACTTTGCACCAAAGAACCACACTGGAAAGAAACCTTATGAATGCAAAAAATGTGGAAAGAATTTCAAGTGGAGTTCACACCTTGGCATACATAATAGAATTCACACAGGTGAGGAACCTTATGAATGTAACAAATATAGATCTTTCAGGCAGAAGTCATCCTTCACTTTGCAGTAGAGAACACACACAGGAGAAAAAAATTATGAATGTAACAAATGTGGAAAATCTTTCAGGCACAAATCAACCCTCACTTCGCATCAGAGAACACACAGGAGAGAAACCTTATGAATACAACAAATGTGGAAAGACATTCAAGTTGAGTTCACACCTCAGTAGGCATAAGAGAATTCACACTCGAGAAAATTTATGAATATAAGAAATAAATGGAAAGTCTTTTACCTGGAAGAAATCTCATACAGGAGAGAAACCTTATGAATGTAGCATATGTTCAGTCTTTTACCCAGAAGGAACAGCTTATGGCTCATCACTGAACACACATAGGAGAGAAATCTTATGAATGAATCAAATATGGAAAACATTTTCAAGAAGTCACCCTCAATTTGCATCAGAAAACACACACAGGAGAGAAACCTTGTGAACATAACAAAGATGGAAAATCCTTCAACAAAAAGGCATGGCTTGGTGTTCATAGAACACACAGGAGAGAAACCTTATGAATGTTATAAATGTGGTAAGTCTTTCATCTGGAAGGCATACCGCAGTGTTCATCAGAGAACTGAATCACATAGGAGAAAAGAAAAATAATGAATATATGAAATGTGCAATGACTTTTAAGCAGATGTCAGTCCTCAGCACATCTGAGAACAAATAAATAAGAGAAATTCTCAGCATAATAAATGTAGAAAAATATTTAGCCAGAAGTCTCATCTGTACAGGTATCATAGACATGCTAAATGTAAACAGAGGAAATCTTTCAAGCAGAAGTAAACATTCAGCAAACATTAGAGCACTCACATGAAAGAAACCCAATGCAGGAAAATATTTTTCATAAACTACTTTCAGAGAAACTCTTCATGGCAAAAGTAAGGTAGGTGTAATGGGAAAATATTCTTTCCTATTGGGCCCTCGCTGAGCCAAAATTTCTCATCCTTTTATTGTGATGAGTGCAGATGGTGTCCCTGAATGTTATTCAAAATATTCGGACACAAGTGATGGGTGTTAATTTCTTCCAGGCTGGAGAAGTAATTAAGACTGTGAAGTTGAGTGATAGATGGGAAAAGACAGCTATGATTTCAGACAAGGAAATGAGAGCATCGATTTCTCCACTGCTCCACTAAAGTATCCCACTGTATGTGTATTCAATGCGTTATAACACAAGTGACTTACTATTTGCAGTTCTGTTTATGAATAGAAGATCTGACGGAAGATGCCACTTCTTGTTTATTACAAGATGTGCACAGTTGTAAAATTTTTCTCTTCACCTATTTTCCGCAAGTTCATGAAACATTTAGAAAACTTGGAAGGACACACATTTGGGGATATATTTGCTTTTTGAATGGGTACAAGTCTTGTAGCTTGAACTCAGAGCATAGGCAATGTCCTTAAGCATTTTGCTCAAGGCTAATGCTCTACTACTTGAATCATAGCTTCATTTCTCGTTTCTTTGGTTGGTAAATATAGACAAGAGTCTTAACCATTTGGTTTCGGATGAGTAACCCTAAGATAACTTCAGTGCCTTCTTTTTACTGAATTACTCATTGGTAATGAGACACTTGTGATTGATTCACCCTCACTCCGTTGTTCTGTTGAGGGAATTATAATAAAAAAAAAGCATGTATAATAAAAAAAGAGAACACACACATATAAACTCAGAGAACAGAATGGAAACATCACTACAGAATCAGCCAAGATTGAGAATATAATAAGGGGATACTTCTCAAAACTTTATACTGATAAGATTGAGAATTTGAAAGATATCGACAAATTTCTTACAATTATTGGCATGCCCAAACTAAATCAAGATGATTTAAAACAACTTGACAGACCCATATCAAGAATCAAAGTACAAGTAGCACTAAAAGACCTCTCTCCCAAGAAAAGCTCAAGACCACATGGATTTAAGCAGAATTTTACAAGGCTTTCAAAGCAGAACTCACACCAATAATCTTCAAATTCTTCTATGAAATTTAAAGCAAAAAATCCCTACTCTTCTTATGAAACCAGCATAACCCTCATCCCAAAACTGGGGAGGAGCTCATCAAAGAAAGAGAACTATAGACCCATTTATTTGATGAATATAGATGCAAAACTTCTCAACAAAATCTTGGTCAATGGACTTCAATATCTCACCGAAAGAATCATACACCATGATTCAATATATACAAAGATTAATATAATTTATCATATCATCAAGCACAAGGATAAGAACCACCTGGTTATCTAAATAGATGCAGAAAAATCATTTGACAAGATACAACACCACTTTATGAACAGGGCTCTAGAAAAACTAGGAATCCATGGAACATTCCTCAGTATAATAAAGACTGTATATGACAAACCTACAGCCAGCATTAAACTTAATGGCACAAAGGTACAGCCATTTCCTCTAAACTCAGCCATTTCCTCTAAATTCAGGAATGTCCCCACTCCTCTTCAAACACACACACAGCTACAGCAATAACAAGATCCAGACATAAAGTGGATCCAAATAAGGAAGGATAAAATAAAAGTCTCGCTCTTTACAGATAACATTATGTTGTATTTAAAGAACCCCATGGACTCAACGCCCAAGTCACTTAAGTTGATTAGAAACATTGGCAAAGTAGCAAGGTGCATAATTAACCTTCAGAAATCAATGGCATTCATGTATGTCAACACTGACAAGAGTGCAGCTGAAATAAGGAATAGCTCTACAAAACATAAAATACTTAGGAGTTAACTTAACAGCAAAAGAGGTGAAGGACCTGTATGAAAAAAAAATTAAAACCATGCAAAAGGAAATTAAAATAGAACTAAGCAATTGGAAAAACCTCCCATGCGCCTGGATTGGGAAGATTAACATTGTGAAAATAGCAATACTGCCAAAGGCTATTTACAAATTCAATGTGATACCTATCTATATTGCAACCTCATTCTTCAATAAAATAGCAGAAGGAATCAAAAATTCGTATGAAATAAAAGACCCCACATAGCAAAAATTTTAAAAAATCATTAATAGAAAGAACAATGCTAGAGGAATATCAATTCCAAATTTAAAACTCTTCAAATAGAAAGAGTAATCAAAACAGCTTGGTACTGGAACAAGAACAGACATGAGGACCAATGGAATATGACTGACTATCCAGAAATGAACCCACAGACCTATAGCCACCTAATCTTTAACCAGAGCTAAAGAAATAGAATGGAAGAAAGTCAGCCTTTTCAGTAAATGGTGCTGGCAAAATTGGTTAAACACTTCAAGATAATTAAAACTAGATTCGTATATACAATCCTGAACCAGAATCAAATCCAAATTGATCAAAAACCTCAAAATAAAAGCAGACTCCATGAAAACATTAATAAAAGGAATGAGAGAAAGTCAAGGGCTTCTTGGCGCAGGCCGAAATTTTCTTAATAGAGACCCAGAAGAACAACAAATCAAAAAAAAATTGACAAATGGGACTGCATAAAACTGCAGAACTTTTCCAAGGCAAAGGACATAGCTAGAAAGATCAACCAAAAGCCCATGGACTGGATGAAAATCTTCACTAGCCATACAATGGACATGGGTTTCATATCTAAAATATATTTAAAAATTAAAACCCTAAATCCCAACAACAAATCCTCAAAGAAACAAATCAAATGGGCTAGAGAGTTAAAGATAAAATTCTCTGAAGAGGAAATAAGAATGATGAATAGACATAAGAAGTAATGCTCAACCTCTCTAAGCATAAAAGAAATGCAAATCACTGGAACTATGTTTCTTTGGGCGTGGCTTACTTCACTTAATATAATTTTTTCCAAGTCTTTCCAGTTACTAACAAATGAGGCAATGTCATAATTTCTGATGGAGTCATAGAATTCCATTGTGTATATATACCACACTTTCTTGACCATTCATCTGCTAAGGGGCATCTGGGTTGTTTCCATATCTTAGCTATAGTAAATAATGCTTCAATAAACATAGTTGTGCTGGTAGCTTTAGTGTGGTCCTGTTTGTAAACATTTGGGTAAATACCTAAAAGTGGAATTGCTGGGTCATAGTGGAGCTCTATGTGGAGTCTTTTGAGGAACCTCCATAATACTTTCCAAAGTGGTTGAACAAGTTTACACTCCCACCAACAATGAAGTAAGGTTCCCTTCTGTCCACATCCCCTCCAGCATCTGTTGTTGTTAGAGTTCTAGATTTTTGCCATTCTAACTGGGGTGAGGTGGTATCTTAATGTTATTTTGATTTGCATTTCTTTTATGGCTAGGGAGACTGAGCATTTCTTCATGTGTATATTGGAAATCCTTCTTTCTTCTTCAGAGAAGTTTCTCTTTAAGTCTTTAGCCCACTTATTTCTTGGGCAGTTGTTTCTTTGAGAATTTGTCGTTGGGGGATTTAATTTTTTGAGTTCCAAGTATATTTTAGATATGAGACCCTTGTCTGTTGTTTGGCTAGTGAAGATTTTCTCCCCATCCGTGGGCTTTCTTTTGATCTTGCTAGCTATGTCCTTTGCCATGGAAGAAGCTCTGCAACTTTATGCAATCCAATTTTTCCAGTCTTTCTTTGATTTGTTGTGTGTCTCTATTAAGAAATTTTCAGCCTGCGCCAAGGAGACCTAGGGTTTCTCCTATTCCATCCTGTAATGTTTTCAGAATGTGTGCTTTGACTCCGAGGTCTTTGATCCATTTTGAGTTGATTCTGGACCAGGGTGATAGATAAGGATTTACCTTTAGTTTTCTACAAGTAGTTAACCAATTTTGCCAGCACCATCTACTGAAAGGCTGTCTTTCTTCCACTCTATTTTTTAGCTCCCTTATCGAAGATGAGATGGCTATAGGTCCGTAGGTTCTTTTCTGGGTTTTCAATTCTATTCCATTGGTCCTGAGGTCTATTTTTTGTGCCAGTACCAAGCTGTTTTGATTAATATGGCTTTAGAGTAGAGTTTGAAAATTGGTATTGATAGTCCTCCAGCAGTGTCCTTTCAGTTGAGGAGTGTTTTTGCTATTCAGGGTCTTTTATTGTTCCATATGAATTTTTGGATTGGCTCTTCTATTTCCTTGAAGGATGAGATTGGAATTTTGATAGGTTTTGCATTGAATTTGTAGATAGCATTGGGAAGTATTGCCATTTTCACGATGTTAATCTTTCCAATTCAGGAGCATGGGAGGTTTTGCCATTTTCTAAGTTCTGTTTTGATTTCGTTTTTCAAGTTTTTAAAGTTTTCATCATAGAGGTTCTTCACTTCTTTGGTTAAGTTAATTCCTTGGTATTTTATTTTTGGTTGGGCTATTACAAAGGGACTTGCTTTCCTAATGTATGAGTCAAGCAGAAAATTAACCCTAAGATAGGTATTCTAATGTTTTTTTTTCTTTCATGCATTTGTTTCTAACGTATTTATAAGATTATTTCTTTGTTGCTTTGTATGTCCCTACCCCGCAGTATAACCCCTGCTTTCACTTTATTAAATGGCGGTATAATTTGTGGAGGGGAAGGGGAAAAACAAGTCGTTTGGATAAGGATACAGGTGGACCCGTTGCAACAATGAGAAGTACAAATTGTCATGTCGAAAACGAACTTTACAACTTTGGGGCGGGAGGAGGCTGGGAAAGGATGGGAAGGGGAAACAAAGGAGGAGACTACAATGCTTGATAAGAAATGTACTCATTATGAGGGCCATCTAATTGTAACCCCTTTGTACAGTATTTTCACAATAAAAAAAGAAATGCAAATCAAGACAATACTAAGATTCCACCTCACCCCAGCTTGAATGGCTATAAGGAAGAAATCTAATAACAACAGAAGCTGGAAGGTGTGTGGCCAAAAGGGAACCCACTGCATTTTTGGTGGGAGTGTAAACTTGTTCAACCACTCTGGAAAGCAGAATGGTAGTTCTTCAAAAGACTCCACATAGAGCTCCCTTATTACCCAGCAACCCCACTTTTGGGCATTTATCCAAGGATCACAAACAAGGTCACACAAAAGCAACCAGCACCACTATGTTTATTGCAGCATTATGTACCATAGCTTAAATATGGAACCAACCCAGATGACCCTCACTAAATGAGTGGATCAAGAAAATGTGATATGTATATATGTGTTTGTATAGATAGATAGATATTTCCTAACAAGAGGCAATGCTATTTTTTTTCAGATGGAGGCATATATTTACATGCCTCCATCTGAAAAAAAATAGCATTGCCTCTTACGTTAGAAAATGGAAAGACTTGAAAAAAATCATATTAAGTGAAGTAAGCCAGGCCCAAAGAAACATAGGTCCCATGGTTTCCCTTGTTTGCAGTGACTAGTACATGTCTAGGCTAGCAGAGTTTGTCAATGTCTTGTACATACGACTATATGAGAAAATGTTAAGCAAAATGTATCCCAAGACAGGAACATGTTTTTTTTTTTATTTCTTCCTTGCTTGTGTTTTTCATTGTTAAAATAAATTATGTGATTGTTTTGTTTCTATTTATGTTCTTCCCGCTAGATATAACTCTGTTTTCACTGGATTTGATGCTGGTACTCTGCACCTTGTAAATATAATTTTGTAATTTTGGGAGGGGCAGGAATATTGCAGAATGCATAAATGAGGAGACAGGCAGAACCATTGTAAAGACGAGATGTACATGACACTATATTGTAAAGAACTTTACAATGTGGTGGAAGGGTGGGGGAAGTTTGAGAGTTGGGGAGGAAAATGATGGTGGGGTAAATAAAGGAGGAGGTAACAATGTTCTCTATGAAATGTACTCATTACCCTACTCATGTAACTCTAACCACTCTGTACAATCTTTTTACAATTAAAAAAATTAATTCAAAAGTAAAAAATTCATTGAGAATTTGGATGGTAATCTAAAAAAGAAAGAAAGAAAGAAAGAAAAGAAAAGAAAGAAAGAAAGAAAGAAAGAAAGAAAGAAAGAAAGAAAGAAAGAAAGAAAGAAAGAAAGAAAGAAAATGCCATCTCTCTGTTAGGAGATCCAATATCATATAAGGTAATCATAAAGCATAGATTTTTAATAAAAAAGGGAAAAATAATTATTGCAAATGAGGGTTTCATTTGTTTTGATGTAACAGTTGTTAATTTAGGTGTTAGCAATTAGCATACATTGATCCATTCCACAGTTGAGATGATATTTACCACAGTATTCCCATATGAAGGAAAAAGGAAAATTTACAAATGTCTGATGAAATAAATTAAGGGAAAAGTGCTATCTTTGGTTTAGACACAGGTGAATATATGGATTTTTTTTTATTTTTTTTAACAAAAATCTTTTATTTTTAGCCTGGCGCTGGTGGCTCTCACCTGTTGTCCTAGCTACTCAAGAGGTTGAGGTTTGAGGATTGTCCTTCAAAGCCATCCTGCACAGAAAAGCCCCTGAGACTCTTATCTCTATGTAACCACCAGAATGCCAGAAGTGGCACTGTGGCTCAAGTGTTAGAGCACTCACCTTGAGTTGAGCTCAGGGACAGTGCTCAAGCCTCATGACCAACAACAACAGAAAAGCTCGCTTTTTTGGACTGGTACATATTTTCTTATTATTCAACAAAAAAGGCATTTTATCACCCACTATATTTCAGTCCTATCTTAGCTACTGTAAATACAATGGTTTGGTATATTATGTCAAAAGTTTCATATTTCAGGAAACAAATATGAGCAGTGGAATTTTTTGCCAGTCCTTGAACTCTGGACCTGGGCCCTGAACATGATTATTCTGTAAGATTTAGTGTGAGCTTGTTTATTATTTATTGAATTACTTCACAGGAGGGGAATTACTGGTCACAGAGGAGCTCTATATTTACTTTTTTGAGGAATCTCCATACTGCATTCCAGAGTGGTTGAACAAGTTTACTTTCCCACCATCGGTGTAATGAGTACTCAATTGGGTACCGCTATGACAGCATTTGCTATTTTTAGTTTTCTTGATAATAGCCATTCTAACTGTGTTGAGATAAAATCTGTATTGTTCACTTCTAGACTTATTGGCACCTTCTAGTACCATAAATGAATGAATCCATAAAAATTATTTCTCTCAGTCTGCATTCCTTTCTCTTAATGTAATTTCCCAACCTTTTCATTTTGTGTACGACTGGGGCAATATTATTCTTTCAGATGGGTGAATAGAATTCCATTGTGTGTGTGTTTGTGTGTGTGTGTGTGTGTGTGTGTGTGTGTGTGTGTGTGTGTGTGTGTGTGTGTGTGTGTAAGATGACAAAAGGCCCATGAGTTCATTTCTAAGCCCTCTGTTCAAGCCCATTCTTGTTTAAGTATCAAGTTGGTTTTACTACTTTGGCTTACTGACCGAGCTTGAATTTTGATATTGCTATTCCACCATTTCCTGATGAGGATTTCTTTTTCTTTTCAGGTTCTTTTGTAATTGCCTATTAAATTTGAATTGCTTTCTCTACTTTATTGAAGAATATTATTGGGATTTTCATGGTTATTGTATCGTTAGTTGTTTGTGGACAGTATTGCAGTTTTCACAATATTAATTCTTCCAACAAGGAGCATGGAAAGACTTGAATCTTCTTCAATTTCCCTTTTTATATTTTTAAAGTTTTCACAGTAGAGTTCCTTCACATTGTTAGCTAAAAAAAAGAATTCCTAGTTTTTTGTTGTCATTTTGTTTTGTTTTGATTTGATTTGATTTCATTTTAGGGCTAATACATATGAGGTTGTTTTTGGATTTCAGCCTGGATCGTCTCATGGTTGGTAATACAGTAAAACTACTGATTCTTGTGGGTTTTATACTCTGCTACATTGCTGAAGGTTAATATCACCTTTACTAACTTGAGGGAGGAAGCTATGATGTCCTTTAAATAGAGGATCATTTCCTCTGCAAAAAGGGATAGTTTCACCTATTCCCCTTTTGGTTCCCCTTTATATTTTTCTCTTGTCTATTGCTCTTGCTGTAAACTCCACTACAGCACTGAAGAGTAGTAAAGAGAGTGGGCATACTTGTCTTATTCCTGATTTTAGACTTAATCTTTCATGGTTTCACCATTAGATACATGCTTATTATATTTTTGTTGTATAAATACTCTATTATACTGAGGAATATTCCTAAATTCTTTTAATTCTTTTAATCACAAAGGGGTATTGTAGATTGTCAAAAGACATTTCTACATCTTATGCAGATGATGATATGGTTTTTGTCCTTGCTTCTGTTGATGGTTTGTATTATGTTTATTGACAAATTTAAGGGATCCATTTGTATCCTAGGATGAATCCTGTTTGATCTGAGTGAATGATTTTTTTTTTAGTTGTTAAAATTGATTCGTGAGAATTTTATTGAGAAGTTCTGCATCAATGCTTATCAAAGACATGGGTTTATAGTTCTCTTTCTTTGATGGGTCCCTATCTGATTTGGGGAAGAATTTGATTTTAGCTGCATAGAATGTGTTTGATAATTCTGTTTCCCTTCTCATTCCATTGAAGAGTTAGGTGAGTATTATAAGTGTTCCTTTGAAGGCTTTAATTTCAATGTAAAGTCATTGAATCCTATACTTTTCTTGTATGGGAAGTGGTTTGTTGTCATTTCAGTTTGATTACTTCTTATATGTCACTTCTTGATTCAGTTGGAATATAGGAAAGCATCAGTTTCTCCAGGATTCTCCAAGTGATTGGCATAAGGTTTCCAAAGTAGTCATATATCACTCTCAGTTTTGCTTATTTCTGTTGTGATGTCTCATGTTTGTCTCTAATTTTATCGATTTGGATGAGTTCTCTTATTTTTTTATTATAGACTTAATATACAGAGGGTGGGTTATAGTTACACAAGTAATGAGTACATTTTTTTGAACAGGGTTATCTATTCCACACTTTGTCCTGCTTCTCCTCACTCAGATATCCTACTTCCCAAAGTTGTAAAGTTCATTTCTAACATAGTCTCTATTGTATATCACTGTTGCTTTGGTTTACTCCTTGTCCCACCATTTTGGTGATTTCCCTTCCCTTCCCAAATCAGATAAACTTGTGTATAAGAAAAAGGGTATACAAATCAAAAAGAGTTACTACAGGAAATAAAACAAAAGAAGGGAAAATAAGTAGAAATAACAATAAACAGTTCATTATACAATCATCTTTTATCAATTTCTTGAAGATGATTTTGATAAGCATCATTTTATATAGTGGTATGAACATAGCTATTGAGCTATCGTGATATTTTGCTAAGAATATCCTTGACTTATTGTAGTTTTTCCAAATTAAGGAAAACATGCAGCCTATGATTCTTTGGATCTGGCTTGTTTTGTTTAATACGTTTTCCAAGTCTTTCAATTTCTTTAAAAATGGGACAATGTCATTTTTTTGACGAAACATACAATTTCATTGTGTACATATACGACATTTTCTTGATCTGTGCATCTACAGAGGGGCATTTGTGTTTGTTCCATAACTTAGTTATGGTAAATAATGCTGCAATGGATATAGTTGTGATGGTAGCTATAGTGTGTTCTTGTACAATAAATTCCCAAAGGTGGGAATGCTGGGTCATAGGGCAGCTCTTTAGAGGAACCAGGGTCCTTCTTTTTTTTATTTTTTTCTTTTTTTTGTCGGTCATGGAGCACTGTCCCTCATCTCTTCCTGTAGGCTAGCGCTCTACCACTTGAGCCACAGCGCCACATCCAGTTTTCTGGTAGTTAAATGGACATAAGAGTTTCATGGACTTTCCTGCCCGGACTGGCTTTGAACAGCGATCCTCAGATCTCAGCCTCCTGAGTAGCTAGGATTACAGGCGTGAGCCAACAGCACCTGGCTAACACTATACTTCTTAAAAGAGTGAACAATTTTACCTTTCCACCAATAGTGTAGTAATGTCCTTTTTTGGACACATCCCCACCAGCCCAGTACCTTTTATTGTAGTTTTCTTCATAAGGGTCATTCTAACTGGAAAGAGGTGGTATAGCTATGTTACTTTGATTTGCATTTCTTTTATGACCAGAAATGTTGCATATTTCTTATGAGTATATTGGCCATCCATAATTCTCTTCAGAGAATTCTCTCTTTAAATCTTTAGACCACTTATTAAGAAGGTTGTTGTTTCTTTGCGGATTTGTTTTGGAGGCATTTAACTTTTTGGGCTCTAAGTATATTTGAAATATGAGGCCCTTGTCTGTTGTGTCCCAAGTAAAGATTTGCCAATCTGTGGGCTTTCTATTTATGGTTCTATCTATATATGTTCTCTGCTTAGTCAGATTTGGGAAGAACGACTGTTATTTGTTGAAAAATTCTGTTATGTTGACTCTTCCTTTCTTTTATTTTGTTTTATGTAGTTATTTCAGATTAATTTTATTATTTGCCTCTGTACTGCTTTGTGTTTGGGCTTCTTCCTGTTTTCAAGGAGCTTGAAATAAAATATTGATTTGAGATTTCTCCAATTTCTTGATGTATCCACTCAGAGCTATAAATTTTCCACTAAGTACTGCATTCACTGTGTCCCAGAGTAGATAATATTTTATGTATTCATTTTTATAAACTTCCAGAAACATTCAGATTTACATTCTAATCTCTTCAGTGTCCCACTGGTCATTCAGCAACGTGTTATTCAGTCTTCATGTGTTTGAGAATTTTTTTTGCTTTTGCTGTTCAATTCTAAGTTTGTTCTGTTATGGTATGACAAGATATGGGACGTCAAATTATTTTTCTTTCAATGTGGACAGAATTTCTGTGTGACATAGGATATGTTCTCTTTTAGAGAATCTTCCATTAGCAGGTGCAAACTACGTATATTCTGAGGTTAAATGTGTATTCTGTAGATGTCTATTATGGCTAGGTGGTCAATGTAGTTATTTAGGCTGTAGTTTCTTGGTTGAGTTTTTCCTGGATGACCTGCCCATGAATGACAATGATGTGTTGAGTTATGTTTTTATGTTTTTAGGTTAAGTAGTATTTGGTTGATGAAGTTGGTGCTCCAGGTTTCAAAGCATTGGTATTTAGCCTTGTTATATCCTACTAATGGAGAATTGCCTTTATTAATATGTAATGTAGCTTCCTACTAGTTTTAATTTGAAATCTATTTTATCTTCTGTTAGTTATTCTTCTGTGGCCTGTTTATGTTGTCCATTTGCTTGAGAAATTTTCCTTCCAGCCTTTCACTTTGAGTATGTGTTTTTTTGTCAATAATATATGTCTCTTGTAGATAAAAGATGGATGGGACTTGGTTTTTTATATTAGTATGTAATCTATGCCTTCTAGTTGGAAAGTTAAGTCCAATAATATTGAGAGTTGACTGTGAAATATTTGATAAATACTGCTATGTTATACCCCTTCTCTTAGGAGCTGTGTCTCATCTCTTAATATATTTACCATGTTCTCTGGTAGGGAGGATTTTATATAACCAGTTCCTCTCATGAAATATTTTTATCTATCTTCACATCTAAAGAAGAGTTTGGCCTGGGACCAAATTCACATTTAGTAGTTGTTTGTCTTTAATATTTGGCATATAACATCCCAGGCTCCCCTTTTTACCATATCAGCTAAGAAATCTGTATTTATCCTGACTGTATATCCTTTATAAATAATCTTTTCTCTATGATGCTTTAAGAATCTACTCCTTGATATCGAATGATTCTCTAATGAATTAGCATGTGGTGGTGTGTTGTTCTTTCGTGGTACTCTCTGTTTTGTGTTCTAAAGGCTTCTGTTACCTGAATGAGCCTATCTCTTTGGATATTTGTAATGTTCTCTGCTAGAATTCTGTAATATGTTTGCCATTCATTTAGTTTCCTGCTGTTCTTCATCTTGATACTTATGTGTCCCAAAATTGATCTTCCAACTGAGTCTTGAATTTCCGGCAAGGACATGTCTTATTTCTTGCATTAAATAATTATCTCCTCTTTCCTATTTGAGCTATTCTGTCTTTGACTCCTGAGATTATCTACTATGTAATCTATTTACTGGGGAGATGTTCTACTTTAGTTTAGATTTCCCTGTCTTCTAATTGGTCATGTTTAGTCCTTCTATTTCTTTACTAAATTTTTTTTTTAGGTTTGTCTAGACCTTCTTAAATCTTTTTTTGTGGGGGGGGGGTTAAGGGAGTTCGGGGGTGCTGGATTTTTACTTGTGTCTTCTCTCATATCTTTTAATTAGGCATCTATTTTTTCCTTTCACTGCCTTGAGTTCTCAGAATTTATTTACATTTCTGCTTGTAGTCTCCATGAATAATTTTGCTAATTTTTGCGAGGTCTCATCTTGTTCATAAATTGGTTCTTAGAGGTTATATATCTTTTCATTAATCACATTTTTCAGCAGTATGTGTAATGTATTTTGAAAACTATCTTCTAGCTCCTTGATTTTCAGTTCTAGGGCCTAGTTATTTAGTGTGGAAATTATACTACCTTCGCATATCACTTTTTTGGTATTTTTGTAATTTGTTCTGTCCATTTAAGTGACTTCTTGGCTTTAAATTGGGGGATCTAGTATCTGAATAATAGGAGACTCTAAGTTCTTAGTTGATTTGCCAGTTCTTGGTTTGATTTTCTGTTGTCATTTGTTTTTCTGGAATAATATTTTTGTCTACATTATTAAGTGTAGGAGTAGAGATAAGTTGTGGTAAGATGTTGTGATTTTAATACTTGTAGTTTCATTCAGTTCAGACTGTCCTGTGGTATAGTGAATTTTTTCTGTGTCTGGATGTCATTGTCTCTGATGTACATTTCTGTTTTTTTTTCTTTTTCTACCAATGTGGCCCTTTTATTTCCACATTACAGCTGTGCTTTTGTATATGTTGGCAAATAAAGTCACAGCAGTCACCTTCATAGCTGTGCCCTTTTTATAAATTTCTGTTTTCTTGTGAAAACAGTATAAAATCTGCCTTTGAAGTATATCTTTGTATAATTATAGCTGATTTTGTGTGATCCCGTAGAATTGAAGTAGCTGATAGGACTTTGAATCTCTGTTTCACCAGAGAGAGCTAGTATACATTTCTGTTGTTATTCTGGCATTGTTTTTCCTCTTCCAGATTTATTTTGTATATTCATATTTTTAACATAATTTAGGATTTGTGATTTTTTATCAGGTTGTTTTCATTTTTGAGAGAAAAGTTTAGGTAGTATTCATTTTAGATTAATTTCTCTAAACAGACATAAATGAGATAATCTAAGGCTAAAAATGGTTAGATTTAAAATTTAGAATTCAGGAAACTGTTTTTTGGGGGGTCTGGTTATAGGGCCTGATCTCTGGGCCTGGGCACTGTCCCTCAGCTCTTGAGCTCAAGGCTAGCGCTCTACCAATTGAGCCATAGTTCCACTTGTGGCTTTTTTCTTTTTGCTTCTGTGGTGCTGAGAAATCGAACCCAGGGCCTCAGGCATGCAAGGCATGCTCTCTACCACTGAGCCACCTTCCCAGCCCCCAGGAAATATTTTTCACCACACATGTTACTGGAGCCTTCACAACAATCTCATGAGATTATTTATATTGATGAAACAAAAATCCCTGAGTTTAGACATTTATGAGTAGGAAAATCATGTCATTCTGAATATGTAGAGCTACATATTAAACATTGAAAATTTAGCTTTTAATACATGAATATAATAATACATTTAATGCCAGGATAACTACTTGGTCTGAAATATATATTTGATATATTTTGATGCATTAAATAAAATAATTGTCCAATAACAATATAAATTATACATGAACAAAGCTTATAAACACAAGTATTTTCTTCACGAGACATATCATGGCTCTCTTAAAGGACTCTAGAACCCAATGTGTTATTGATTTATTAATTTTTAATTATTTTATTAGCAGTTATTAATTGTTGGAAGTGTCACATTCATCATTTTCTTTCCATAATATATTTAAAGTATTTGAGTATAGGCCCTCCATTTCTTTTTAATTGCTCCTTCCTCCAAAGATCTTCTGTTTCTCACATAAAATTATATCTTTATATATGCACATATAATCTAATTTGGAAAAATTAAGGTAAACTGCAACTTGATTCAAGATGTACATTGGATTATCAGGATGAATAAAAACTAGAATATTTTTGTTGACTTCCGAATTGAACTATCTTTATTATTTTGGTTAGGGTTAGGATCCCAGAGGGAATTAGAATTAGTGAAATAGAAAATTTAAGTTCAACAAAGGATGAACCCATTGCAACGATGGTACTCACAAGACTTTATGATGAAAATGAACTTCACAACACGATGGGGGGAGAGAGGAGTGAGAGAGGTAGAGAAGGAGAAGGATAGTGGGAGAACAAAAAGAATGGGGTAACGATGCTCAACAAGAAATGTACTCATTACCTTACACATGTAACTGTAATCCTTCTGTAAAGTTTTACATTAAAATAAAAATTTTAAAAAACCTGATAGGAAATAGAAAAACACTTAAAATAGGTTCAAAATGCAATTAAAAACTAGAACTACAAGCCAAGTAAGAGGATAAGCATGAAATAAAGACTTGATATTAATATTATGTGCGGGGAGCCGGGGTGAATGCAATTAGACTCCGCCCACTCCCTTCCAGAATTGAGGTAAACAACTCCATATTATGCAGTGCTTGATGGGACGGTGGGTCCTGGGCTTTGCGCATGTGCGAGCCACTTAGAGTACCCAGCCAATCCCGTGGCACTTGGTGACGGTGAAAGGCAGATGACCAATGATAGGACAACACGTGTCCCTATTCCCTATATAAGCGGCCATGTTTTTTATGCACGCTCTCTCGCACTCAAGCTCTCCTACAAGTAAGAAGGCTCTCCAATAAAGTGTGATCTGAGAAGACTCCTGGTGTGGTGGTCGTTCTTCCTCGCGGGTCGAGAAGGCGTTCGCCGCAAGTGGTGCCGAAACCCTGGACCCACGAGAGAGGCTGAACAGGAGCCAGAACTCAACACATGGAGAGTGTGGTGCACTGGTAAATTCCCAGGAAAAGGGGGAATCTGTGACAAGAACGGGGGTAAGTAACCAGGTAAGAGGGGATCCGCCATAAAAGCGGGAGGGAT
Source organism: Dipodomys merriami (assembly GCF_024711535.1). Lineage (NCBI taxonomy): Eukaryota > Metazoa > Chordata > Mammalia > Rodentia > Heteromyidae > Dipodomys > Dipodomys merriami. The sequence continues at coordinate 6,541,120 of NW_027203159.1, read as the reverse complement.
TTTTTGCTCCTCTCGGTAGATAAAAGAGAGAGCAGAAACCCGGGAAGAAATAAAATACAGGCCTAAAGTGAAAGTAACAAAAACAAACAACTAAGATGGGCGCTGCCACGTCACATCCAATTTTTCTGGCCCTGGAAGAGCTGCTTCGCTCAAAAGGACTAAAGTTAAAAAAGGATACTTTAGGAGGTTCCTTGAGGAATGCAACATTGTAGCTTCTTGGTTCATAGTGTCCGGGAGCCTTACCTCAAAGGAAATGATGTTACAAATGGGCTACTGCCCAGGGCAAGGACTAGGAAAAAAACTTGCAAGGCTGTAAAGAGCCTATTGATGCCCACCAAAAACTTGATAGACATGGGCTGGGTTTTTCATAGGGGCCGCTGAGAATCATATTTGAAAGAGTTATATTTTACTGTTCATCATTGTCATACCTTGTAACTAGCATTTAGATATTTAAAGGATCTATTAAATTAGCATTGTATTTGGACAAAACATAACCAAACTGCAGGCCTATTTTCTTTCGTACCTAATTAGAAATAAAAGCTAGAAGTTCTTTAAATTCAGTAGGCCAGTAATAGCTTATAATTCCCTTTCTTAAATTGACTCTTCTGCTGTGAGCTTTCTAATGACTTTATTTTCGAAGTTCCTGCTCAGGAACTTGAGGAAAATATGCTTGGATTCAGGTTGATTTTGAATGTAAGTTTCCTATAACTCAAACAAAAATTTTGATTAGTTTTAATTGTATCCTAAGTGTTTTGAATTTCTTGATTGATACAGTAAGATAGTAGAAAGATTCAAGTTTCATAGACTCACGAACAAAAGTTAGACAAACAGGGACTGGGTTTTTCATAGCGGCCACTGGGGCGGGCATTCCCATAGTTTGGAAGACGGGGGATCCAGTATGGGTGCCTCAGTGGCCACTGCCCTCGGAAAAGCTTGCTGCTGCTCAAACTCTAGTACAAGAATAGGTAGAACTGGGGCACCTTAAGCCTTCTGTTTCTCCTTGGAATACTCCTATTTTTGTAATAAAAAGGAAATCCGGAAAGTGGAGATTGCTACATGACTTGCGTGCAATCAATGGACAAATGCAAATTATGGGTCCAGTTCAGAGGGGCATTAATTCTCAGTTGCGAGGAGGGTTAATGCTGGTCAACCAAAGGATTGATCTCGTCCAGGAACAAGTGGACACCCTTTGGCAAATTGCTCAGCTTGGCTGTCAGTGGAAGTATGAGGGGTTATGTGTGACAAGCATTCAGTATGATAACCTTACCCGAGCTGCAAATTTATCTAAACAGTTGTCGAGTTATCTTCTAGGTAACTGGACTGGTGAATTTGATGAGATGCTGGATCAGCTGTAGATTGCCATTGTTACAGTGAACTCAACGCGAGTGGACCCCGGATTGGTGGAGAGACTCCAGTCTTGGATCTCCTCTGCAGTCTCCTGGTTTAAAGAGTGGGTGGGAGTCGGAATGTTTTTAGCCTGCTGCCTGGGAGGATGCTTGGTCTGCCTATGGTTGGTCTGTCGCCTTCGAGCCCAAACCAGAAGGGACAAGGTTGTTATCTCGCAAGCATTAGCCGCTTTGGAGAGTGGATCCTCACCCCAGATCTGGCTGTCGGCCCTGAGAGGCAATTAAGCCTCACCATTCTGCATAGCCTTAGCACCCCGAGGGATCAGGGGATCCCATTGCACCGGGACAGGTATGCAACTTGCAATTTGGGACAGGGTGCGAGGCAAGTGCACTGCACTTGAGGAGGACCATCTCCTCAAGAAGAGCATGTTGGGTTGCATGTGGGTTGATGCCCAAGATCCCACCTCTGCCTGGTCATCACTGGGGAAGGCGCCCCTCAGGCGAAGGCCAGTGCAAGGTCCTCTCATTAATGTTTTAAACAGAGGCCCAACCTCTACTCTTACCTGTCCCCAAAAACCAAAAAGGGGGAACTGCGGGGAACCGGGGCGAATGCAATTAGACTCCGCCCATTCCCTTCCAGCATTGAGGTAAACAACTCCATATTATGCAGTGCTTGATGGGACGGTGGGTCCTGGGCTTTGCGCATGTGCGAGCCACGTAGAGTACCCAGCCAATCCCGTGGCACTTGGTGACGGTGAAAGGCAGACGACCAATGATAGGACAACACGTGTCCCTATTCCCTATATAAGCGGCCATGTTTTTTATGCACGCTCTCTCGCACTCAAGCTCTCCTACAAGTAAGAAGGCTCTCCAATAAAGTGTGATTTGAGAAGACTCCTGGTGTGGTGGTCGTTCTTCCTCACTGGTCGAGAAGGCGTTCACCGCAATTATGAGTCAGTTATATCTAGGCTTAAGATTAGACAAGGTGGGCTGGGAAGGTGGCTCAGTGGTAGAGCGTTTGCCTTGCGTGCCTGAGGCCCTGGGTTCGATTCCTCAGCACCACATAAGCAAAATGAAAAAAGCCGGAAGTGGCGCTATGGCTCAAGTGGTAGAGCGCTAGCCTTGAAGAGCTGAGGGACAGCACCCAGGCCCAGAGTTCAGGCCCCACGACTGGACCCCCCCCAAAAAAAAGATTAGACAAGGTGTTCCAGTTACAGTTGGGGTTAGGATGAGAAAATGATGTAAGATATTGTGAAAAGCTGTAACATATTTTAAGAACAATGAATGGCATCAAAGTTAGAATGTAAGAAAACCAGTGTCTGTGTTATTTTAAACATTCAGCTATAATTTGCCTTAAAGTGTGAAGTACTGTTTCAGTTCTGGCTAGGGTTAGGGAAGGGTACACTTTATGGTACAATTTAGTTTTGCACTAAGAAGTAAAAGCAAAAAAAATGTGTGATTGAATAGAATATAGAGAATTTTCCTTACAATAAATAGTTGGTGTTAATTCAGATTGTGATTAGGATTACTTTTCTGGTTAAAGGCGGTTGGGGATAAAGTTAAAAAATGGGTTAAACTGGTGACTCATGCCTATTATCCTAGCTACTAAGTAGGCTGAGATCTGAGGATCGCAATTCAAACTCAGCTCAGGAAGGAAAGTCCATGAGACCCTTATTTCCAATTAACCAGAAAATACAAAGTGGTAATGTTCCTCAAGCGATAAAGCACCCACCTTGAGCTAAAGAGTTCAGGGAAGGTACCCTTGCCTAAAGATCAAGGATCTTGCCCAGGCCCATGTTCTAGTTCATGATGGACAAAGAGAAAAAAAAGAAATGGGTTAAATGTTCCATAAATGTGCAATTATTTTAGGTTCTGGGAATTCAGGAAAGTCTGGAATAATTACAGTAAATATTTTGCATGTCAGGATTTGAGAGCAATGGATATAATGATTCATGGTATGGAAAAAGCTAGGTTCAGAATTATGAGTGAGAAAAACTGTAGGATTTAGAACAACCTGCAATTTATTTCAAGAATTACAGTAATGTAATTTCAGTTAGGATGACAGAAAACTCGAGTATTTTTCATAAACTTTAGAACTGTGATACCATTAGTGTCAAAATTGTGGTTAGTATTCCAGCCATGGTTAGGGTTAGAATTAAGGAGAAAAAATTGAGGGTCAAATTGAAGGTAAATTTTAGAATAAGTCCAGTATGAATTAGAATGAATGTGAACTAGAGTATTGCTATTAACATTAGGATGTGCTTACAATTAGGCTTATGGTTATTCTCAATGTTCCTGTTAAGATTAAGTTAAGGGTGGGGCGACGGTGGATCACGTCAATAATCCTACCTACTCAGAAATCTGAGATCTGAGTATCACGGGTAAAAGCTAGCCCAGGCTGAAAAGTCCATGAGACTCTCTTCTCCAATGAACCACTCAGAAAACCGAAGTGACGCTGTGGATTAAGTGATAGAGTGCTAGTCATGAGATGAAGAGCTGAGGGACTGGTGCCAGGCACAGAGTTTAAGCTCCATGAACAAAAGGGAAAAAGTTTTGTTTCGGGTTAGAAAATGATTAAGATATTGGAAAAAAATTGAAACCTATTTTTGGAAGGCTTATGAGAATTTAGATAGGATGAGTGAAATCTAGCATGTTGTGTTAATCTTAGTATACAGATATAATTTGGATTATTATTAGGTTTAGTGTTTTGTTCTGATTATGATTAGTGTTAAGAATAGGAAAGTTTCATTAACAAATAGAAACAAAAAATGTGAGATTGAATAGTAGCTCGAGTATTATTATTAAATTTCTTTCTCAGTGATCATTCCTATAATGATTAGTGAAAGTTTTCCAGGCAGGTATAAGTTGAGAATTAGGGTTAAGTAATGGACTAGATTGTAACTAAATCTAAAACTGTCTTCGGATACAGGAGTTCAGGAAAGGCAGGATCAATGGAAATTACAGTATTTTTCCTAATATGAGAATTTTTTTATTATGAATGATATGAGAATTTGAGGACAGGTAATATAATGGTTCATGTTAGGGAACAAGATAACTTCGGGGATAGAGTTAGGAAATTTGTAGGAATTAGGGCAAATTGAAACCCATGTAAACAATTAAGCTGGAGTATTATTTAGAATGAATAAAAATTAGAATATTATTCGTTAACTTACAATAGGGCTATCAATAGGGTGAAAGTTAGGTTTCAATTCCAGCTGAGGTTAGGGAAAGCTTTAGGGAAATGGAAAATTAAAAGTCAAACTGAATGTAAATCAGAGAATAAGAAGTCGAGTTAGAATTAGGATGAAGGTGAAATAAGATAGTGCTAATAATATTGAGATTAAGGTATGATTAGTGTTAGGGTTAGCCTCAATGTTACAGTTAGGGTTAGCGTTAGAAAAATGGCAAGATATTGAGTAAAACCCTAAACTATTTTCAGAAAGATGAGTTGAATCAAACAGGATGAATGAAACCTTATGGATCCATTTGGCTTTTAGAATCCAAAGTTAATTAGTTCTAGGGATAGGGTTAGTTTTCTAGTTCAGGTTAGAGTTAGGGTTAGGGAAGGGTAAGCTTTAGAGTAAAACTGAGTTTTCTGCCAACACTTTCAAATAAAGTAAGTGTAAAATTTAACAGAAACTACAGAGTTTTCCCTGTTTCCTACTCAGGGATCAATAGGGTTAAACTTAGAGTTAGGTGAGGATTAGGAAATAGACTAGATTTTAAGTAAATCTTCAACTTTTTTTGAGATATGGGAATTCAGTAAAAGTTAAGATCAGTGGAAACTATAGTATTTTTCATGATATGAGGATTTGAGGTTAATGATTCATAATAGGATACAAGATAGATTCAGTGTGCAAGTCGGTATCTGTAGGACTTGGCGCAAACTGCAAATCATTTAAAAGAAAATGAGTATCTCTTAGTGTTAGGATATATCTAAACTCGAGTATTTTCCATTAATTTTAGGATTGGGTTATTATTATCATCATGGTTACTTTTGGGGTTCTGACCAGGATTAGAGTTTGGATTAGGAAAATGGAAGTTTGAGAATAAAATTGAAAAGAAAATCTGAGAACGATAGACTGAAGAGTTAGGACAAATGTTCAACACAATATTGGTATTTACATGAGGATGATTCAGATACATTTAGGGTTAGGGTTCACCTCATTGTTCCAAATTGGTTTAGGGGTAGGGTTTGGAAAAAGATAAGATAAAATTCATGTTAAATAGGAGAAACCTCTTTCTTAGAGTATGCTTAGAGTAGCTTTCTTAGAGTATGTGATATTCTAAATTGATTCTGGACATCCATGTTTCTAAAAGTGTATTTGATACTATTATAGATTTAAGTGAATGTATTTCATATACAAAGTAATACATGTGTCATTATAAACACTATCCTTTATCAAAATACAATATCTAAATGTCTTAACTATATCATTCAAACATATTTCAGAAAAATGTACTGTTTTCAGGGTAAAAATTCTCATGTTCCTCCATTTTCTCCATTCAGGAAGACCAGCAACTGATATATGACTAATTAGAACCTATTGGGATTTGGACTACCCTCGTCCAGTGTTACAAAATTTTGAATTCATGGGAGGACCACACTGCAAACGTGCCAAACCTCTGGCTGATTAACCTATAGCTGTTGGCTTGGTGCTCCCTCGCCCTCTTGCTTTTCCTCTCCATCTCCCTCTCCTTTTTTTGCATTTCTTAATGACTTTGCACTCACACTCAGGGGGTCTCCATCAGCAAAATAGATGTTAGAGAGGGGATGAGGTGTCCTGTTAATTGTAGACTTCTATTTTTCCATTCAACTCTGTTTCATGACTGTCAAGAAAAAAGGTGGGAAAACTGGAATATTTGGAGGATATGATCAGTTAAATTGGGCCTTCAATGTTGAAGTCATAAGGAAGAAAGCATTGTTCATATAAACATTTTTACTGACTGCAATACATGTGAAGAAAATGTTGGCTATTCCGAAAAAGGAAGTAGAAACAAACTCTGAACACAGATTTAATTCCATTCAGATGGGTAAGTAGAAAACAAAAATTGTCTGAAAACGTTTTCATAAGGAATACTATATTGTTAAGCAAACAAGCAAATATAATGTTCAATCTCTACTACTGTCGATACAAAAGTACAAAATAATGAAAAAAATATTGTAAAATTTCATCACTTGTTCTTATGTTTTTGTTTATTGGTAAGATACTTGCTGTCTCAATCTCATTCTGGTTGTTGATATAATTTTTATTGTTTACTGATTAAATTTTGTAGTAATAACACAAATTTCCCAAATGTTCTAGATTACATATGATCAATTAAATATACATGTGTATAGTTATGTGTGTGGAATGCTTGACTTGAGTTGGAGAGTGTGCCCAAGTTCAGAGGTCAAGACCCATGACTGACAAAGAAAAAAAATAATCAACCACTTTTTCCCTTACTATTTTACTTTTGAAAACAATGTTACCTATTGCTTATGATTAGATACTTCTCTATGTACTATGTATCTGGTTATTTAAATAAATATTAAAAATATTTTTAAAAATATTTTCATGTGTCTTCAAAAATATTGTAAGGAAACAAATGTATTTCTTTTTTTCTCTTCCTTTACCCACCCTGGGTTTCTCTCTCCCTTTTCATTCACATAGATCCTATGCAGTATGCTAGAAAGAATCCAAGAACGAAGCCATAGAGATATTACTTCCAGGATACACTCACAAATGGGCAAATGATAGCTTCTCATTCAACTAGAAACAATTTGGTGGACTTCAGTCACAAAGTACTTCAGAGGTATAAATTGCAATGTATACCAGACAAAATTTCAATCTGAAATATTTCTGGGCTTAGTTTTCTATATAAAGCAAAAATGCTTATTTCTTCCAATCATAGTGAACCACAATGAATTCAAAGAGGATGTAAAAAAGGTCAGATATGCAGATGAGATAGAAGTTTTGTCATAAGAAGGGCAAATTTATTTTTTTAAAGCAGCCAATTTATATAACTGTACTATGAAGATTAAATGATAAAAGTAGCAGATATTTTTAAAATTACTTTGACACAGGGATTGACCTGAGAAACTTCACTGAAGTAAATTTGTTAGGAATTGTTGAAACAGTTACAAAGAACACAGATGTGCCTCCCAGTAATTTATAGATACAAATGTGAAAATGTGGGGGAATGTCTAAGTTGGGAAGAAAGGAACAAACTAAACTAAAATCCTCCTTTCAGAGATGCAGCCTTCATAGTTCAGGAAGTTATCATGGAAAATAAGACTACACATGAATGGAAACCGCTAGGAAGGTAATGGGGGTATTAGAGTTAAAATGGAAACCTCCTGCCACAAAAATAAAAGCAAATAATGATTGAGGGGAGACAGAAGAGTATGATTCGTGGTCTGGAGAAAAATTGACAGTAGAAAAATATTCCCAAATAACGACATACATTTTCTGGAAGACATTTCCATCGGAACTCTTTATATCATATCCTTTTAATACACAATCAACAGCGATACATTGTTTTTGTCTTGTCTTCCTCCTTCCCTCCCTCCTTCCTTCTTTCCTTCTTTCCATCCTGTCCATTTTCATTTCTTCATCTCTCTCCCTCTCTATCTCTCATTCTTTCTCTCTTTTTTCCTTTTTTGTGTCTAAGTAGAACATGGTAGAGGGCCTGAACTAAGCTATACTACAGTGACTGTTTGACGAGTTCTTTTTGGTAGTTCAAACAGTTTTAAAATACTTAATGGTTTATATTTTTACATTGTTTTATTTCTCTTCAATAATAGCATAACGAAGACAATTTTTAATATAAACCCATGATTTTGATTTTTTACATAATATATTTACCATGACTTGACTATCCTATGCAGTGTAAGGAAAAATTAAGAAATAAGTGACATGCCTTTCTGGCATCTGACAACTTTCCCTCATGCATCTCTACTAACCAGAAGATGCTTTTAAGTACTGATTCCAATGATAAGGTTGTTTTGGGCCATACTCCTTCAGACATGAGTTTGAATTAGCCAGTGTTGATTTCCAAAGCAAGATATCCAAGCTAGTGATTTCTTTCCCTCATCTTCAGATTGACTGGGCTTCCTAATTTTTCATTTGCTGAATCACATATATAGACTGAATGCCTATTTCTTCTTAGGAACTTTTATACAGTGAGAAACCTGAGAAGCCATATTATGAGAGGTTCAATCTCAGTCTTTATTAAAAGGCCAGAGACCGAATGGTGGACTACTATCCCAAAGACCAGGAGGAAGCACATTACTTAACACTGTGCCTTTAAGGCTGGAGAGGAACAAAAGAAGAAAAAACAATACTCTAATTGGGAGCCTAATTGGGACTCCAGGGTGACCAGAGAATGCAAGGAGCCAGGAACCAGGACACAGAACACAGGACACAAACACAGAGGCACAAGGAATAACATAAAAGCACTTGAGATGTTCCAGGTCAAGGAGCAGAGTCACAGGAAACTCCCAGTTGCAGGAACTGGGCTGACCGGTTTAGGAACCTATCATTCAGGTCCCATCCCCTGCCTCCAGAAATTCAAGGTTGCACATCATCTAGGAGGCAGAGGCTTCTCCTTCCTTCCCCATGAAGACAAAAACCTAGACCCTCCCATCCACCATGTGGCCAAGATGTTTCTGGCCAGACATACTCTCTCCACTTCAGAATGAATAAATAAATTTGCATCTTTCTCTTCAATCATACTACTTGTGGTAATATTTAATAGGCTTTTTGGAAATGTAACTTTATGTGAGGAAAAGAAAAGTCATATTTGACAGGTCTTTTCTGTGTTTATCACCGTTGTAAGTATGTCAATGTAGCACATACTATTCCTTAGTTCATAGTAAAATATTGCTGATATCCTAAATACATTATAGTACTGGCACTCTAATTTACCATCTTCCATATTACTTTTTAAAAAGCTTGCTGGCTATGGAAAATGTTTTAAAAATGTACAGTTTCATGGTGTATATTTCCAAAGTGCATTTAAAAATTACAGGTATTTGTGACAAAAACAGATTACATTAACTGAAGCCTGAATGTGATTACTTTGTTGACAAAGAAGCATCTTATGGTGACTTACAGCAGTGATTCTGAAATTAAATCTTCGAATTCTGAACTCTACCACTTAGTAGCTGGTGTAAATTAGTCTACATGTTTGGATTTCAATTTATTTATTCTACAAAATGGTGTTCAGAATTTTACTTGCTCATAGCAGGTTTGTTATAGAATTTGGAGGTATTGGATTTCCAAAAGCAATATTTTGTTAGCTTTATGAAATTGTCAGAATGAAAATAGATTATTATCTTTCAATAAGAAACATAAATTTGAATTGAACAAATTTCTAATTTTCCCCAAAGTAGTAGATGCTCTCTACCTCTCCTTCTCAACTCTTCTCACTATTGTCTTTGTCACTTTTTCCTCGATCATCTCCCTTTTCTCTTTGTCTCTCTGCCTCTGTTTCTGTGTTTGTCCATACCTCTTTGATCCATAACAGATTCAAAACAATATTTAGTTTATGGGATTTCTTAAGTGTAAAGCCTCTGAGAACATAGATTATTTTGGGCTTACATTTTATTTTCAGGAACACTCAAACTCTGGTACAACCTGGAAGTATAATAAAGATTTACATTGACATAAATAATATCCTCTCTTATATTTAAAACATGTCCATTCCTGTTTTTGGCTTATGTTTTGAATATGTCATAAAATCCTTTTCCATTTTGGATTTTTGTTTATTGTGTTGTTTCTTTTAAATATACAGAAGTTTTTAACCTATTGAGGGCTTTTTTGTAAATTTATGAATGGAAATATCAAAATTTGTAATCAATATAATTTTTCAATAGCTCATTATGTTTATTTCTTCAACTCCAAATTTTGTGAATTTGGGCAGTATTGGAACTAATGAAATTAAAAGAGGAAATTGCATGCATTATTTAAGCTTCCCCAGTAAAGAACAAGCAATGTTTTTGAATGTTTTTTTCAGAAGTCTCCCATCAACCAGTTTCTCATTGTGTCTAGAAAATGCTAGAGATAATTTCCTGTTATTTTTGGCAAGGAAGGCAACAGCAACAAGTTTACCAATAAATTTAATTGTGGTTTATATTAGGTGTCAGCAACAATCAATTAATTGTTTATCCATGCTAAGAAACATGTTAAGAAATAGTTTCGGTGAGCAAAATTAGAACAAGAGAAGATCAAGTCAGCTCCCAGACCAACACAGACTTGTGAATAATACCATATAAGGGCATTTTTAAAATGGGAAGCATGTTTTACTTACACAGTAGTTACTATATTTTCAACAGGAATGTTAATGCTTTCACTAAATTTTACTAAACTTGGAAGTTATTTCAAAAGTCATAATTTTTTGGATTTCATTTGTGAAAAACGTTTAAGCAAAGACTTGATCTATTCTGCACAAAAACTCAAGCAATTATATTCATAGACAAGAACCTGAGTCAAATGGTTATTCTGGCATTGCATGGTGTGAAAAGAGAAGAGAACAGAGTGCATCGGCTATGAACTTTTCATAGAGGATGCAGTTTGTAAAAATTCTATGGTTTGCATACCACATAGTCTCTTATCTGCACGTCAGGCTTGAACATTGTGCTGCCAAAGCAGCTACAGACAACATGTAAGAGGATAAACTGGGCATGGTAAAATGTATTAAAAGATACAAATTCCCTATAGTTTACAATAATTAGTACTTTTGGTTATTTGTTTATTTTTTTCCATCACTTAAAACCTTAGAAAATATTCTTAGCTACAGCTCAAAGCACAATATAAAGACCGTAGGCTACTATTTGCAGATTCCTGGTCAAAATTAACCTCTGAATAAAAGAATCCAAACAGGAAATGATAGGTGTTGTTTCTGGAAAAGGAAAAAGACCATTCAGAGCATTGCATAAAAAGTCATATAATTTTAGCAAAGTATCTCTGACATTCATGGGAGTTGGCTGTCAAGAATTAAAATCTACAGTGTTTGAAATGTATAAGGTTTTACAAAACATAGCCCTTTCATTATTATACAAGCAATAGAATTTAGTGTTGCTTAAGAAAAGAAGCCATCTCTTTCTACCCATGATTCTTACTCTTGCCCACCCCTCCCAACCTCAAAAACTTGATGTTACTTGTTCTATAAACCTAAGTTCTATTCTTGGCCTTCTCATTTTGCCAGTTAATTAGCTTTTTCCATCTCAGTTTACTGTTCCATGAAATAAAGGGATCTTGGTGGATCAAGAAAGATGTGAGATAGCAAGCCTTTATATAAAAGCATTTAGCAGAATATGCATCTATTCAAATGCTTTTTAAATTTCTCTCCTGAAAATGATTGCAATTTGATGTTCTATGTGGATTTCTGATAGTTGTCAATGGAATTATCTGTTTCCTAATTTCAGAATTGGTGAAATAGTATAGTCAGTGACACTGTCAATGAGTATTTTCTGATAGAAGTATTGCTAGAGCTTTTAAAAATTTGCTTATATTGCATGGATTGTAGATGATCTGCAAATGTGTCTGACAATTGACATGTATCTCTCACCTGAATGCTAGGATAGTAGACATGTGACACCGTACTGTCTTAAGTGTATGATGATGTTGTTGAACATTGTACAGATGAGTCAAGGTATTAGGTACATGTCTCAAATTACACTAATATAGGTAAATTTTCAGGTAGTTGAAAGGAAGAAAGGAAATGGTCTGTGAGCACCTAATTTTACCATTCATTTGACAAAGAGAAGCTTAAAATAATCCTCAATAAATCTAATTTTAATTTTGTATAAAATGTGAATAAAGAAAACTTTGTGATTTACCATGTAACTTATAAAACAGGACTTGAGATACTCAATGTAAAGACTGTTGAGTAGTATGGGTTCAATAAATTTTAGTTTCTGCCTTCCCATTTCCATTATTAAAAATTCAGTATTCTGCTTTAATTCTATTTGATCTGAGTCATTTGCTTTAAAGAACAAACCTAAACTGAAAGACAGAAAAAAGGATTTTATTAATATGTTTACAAGTGGTATGTGAAATTTGTTAAACTTTAAATAAATAAATTCAATTGTGACATGAGCCTCATGCAAAACTGAGAAGAGGGCTTGGAAGGTGGCTAGATGGTAGAGCACTTGCCTTGCATGCCTGAGGCACTGAGTTCGATTCCTTAGTACCACATAAGCAAAAAGGAAAAAGCCAGAAGTGGTACTGTGGCTCAAATGGTGGAATGCAAGCTGAAGAGCTGAGGGACAGTGCCCAGGCCTAGAATACAGACCCCACGACCGGACTCAAAACGAACAACAACAACAAAAAAAAACAAAACTAAGAGGAGATCTATAATTTGTTTTATTTAAAACATTATATTGTGATGACTCACTAAATAACTCCAAACTACCGAGCTAAACTTGTGCTCAGAAAGAGTCTTAAATATCCCTGTTTGACATTTAGTTACTTCACAATTTGTTTTCATAAAGCACTGTAAAACAAGCATATTGATTACCAAAAAATCAGTAATCATGATTGCCAAAATTTTAACCTTTTTAAATAAGCAAATTTAGCTACATAGTATTCTTTCAACTACAATTTTTTATCTCCTAAAATGCTTAAAACTTTTTTGCAACCCTGACCATCAGTAAAGTTAAATTTTACACACAGATTCTTTTCCTGTGCCCAAATTGGAAACACATTAATTTTGTCATTTGCAATACAACTTTATGTTTGTCTGAATTGAGAGTTAGATTAACATTTGAGAATAGGAAATCACTGAATCAGATCAAAAAAGAGAAGACCAAATCAATGCATGAATAAAACATGAAATATGTGAGGATCACAATAGAAGATAGCAGCATGATCTCAGGCTATGGTGAGGGATGAACAATGAGGTTTCTTCAGAAAAACCAGTTTTGGAGTTGTCACTCTTCTGAACTAGGGTCACTATTTCAGTAAAACTACTGATGTGATATTCAATAGTACTGTGGTCAGGAAGATCCTACTTGCAAAGTGAAATCAGAAAGGATACATGGTGAATAGATTCTGCAAAAGCAGGCACGTTTATAATTACAACATTCTCAACATTTTTGTCTCAGTTCTTTTAAACTGCACCATATTTTTGTCCATTTCAGTTAGTATTGTTACTTGTAGCTAAATTAAGCACAGGTTGGGTGCACACAAACACACATTTGATATTGGTGTACACAAGTACGTATTGTATTATGGTCTTAGCCTAGTGCAAAAAATATAAAGGAGGAGAAGGAAAGAAGGCGAATGTTAAGAATAAAAAAAGAAGTAAACAGGTGTAAGATCATTCCCTTATTATTATACTTAACAAAACTTCAGCAGCATTCTCTTCATCAGTCATTGTAGGCACACATTTCCATGTGTGGAATGATAACTTTTATGGAGGGCAAAGGGATATAAATAATTCAAAAATATACGCATAGTTATCATTAGCAGACCACATTTTAACAATGAGGAGCCTCTATTTTGGCATGTGCTGTTCAGGAAGTATTGGCTGTTCAGGAAGGATTGATGGATAGTTGCTTGCTATTCAGGGTGAACATATGTGTTCATGTGTGTGTTCGAGCGTGTGTGTGAGAGAGTTTGTATAATACTGAAAAAGAAATGGATACAAAGGAGAAAGATAATTCAATTCAAGTTATTGTAAAATTCAGCATCAATATATGGATATGGACAAGACATTAAAGGAACATATATATGAATAGCCAACCCTCTTACACACAATTAGATCTGCATAACACAAGTAGAATAAATGGAACTCTACAATGTCAAGGATTATATTTCTACTTGAACCAATATACAATATTTTAGTGTCAAAATTGTTGCTATTTGTTAGTATCTGTTGAAAAATAATAATAACTTGCTATCTCTAATGAAATACCAAAAGTCAGACAAATGAAAATGAAGTAAATGTAACTGATTAGATATATTCTTCAGTGTAAGTGAAAGTTATGGCCAATTTTGAAATGAATTCCATATGCAAAAATAGAAACAGATTTTACTATATTCATTAAAGGATACTTACATATGGAGTAGACTTCGGTGAATCACTGTCATTATTTCTAGAAAATATACTGGAAACAAATATCTTAAAAATATTTCCCTGAGAAGAAAATGATCAGTATTAGTGTGGAAACAGTTACTTTAACTCAGTGTTCAAGAAACAAACTCCCAGGTTGCTCATTGATTTCATGTCTCTCCTCTTCATTAGGAGGTATTAAGAGATATAGATAATACCTTGTACAATCCCCATTTATTTATTTTTCAATATTTCTATATTTTACATGTAAGAGAATAACACTTTAGCACTTGATCTATATTACTTGTAATGCAATCATGCAGAATCTTAGATCTTTCACTCTGACAAGTGGTATTGTACTCTGAAGATTTCTTGTTGTGTGTCATTTCAGACTCTTATGCCTTACTTCAAGACAAAGATGTAGTTGATTTATTTTGTAACATTCCAAAATTCAAAAAAAGCAAAGAACAGAAAAGAGAGAGAATTTCAATCTTGGTAAAATGAACACAAAGTGAAAAATACAAATCATATACAAATGTCAGTAAGTAAATGCTACAGTTCAAAATTTCATTCAGTTTTTGGAGGAGGGTATGATTTCCAATTATTAAGGTGAATTGGAGGATACATTATTATCCTCTTTCCACGAATATAGTCTGTTCTCAATGTGAAGACATGTATGTAGGAATAAAGGTTATATTATGCTCGGAAGGTGGCTCAGTAATATAGTGCTATCCCTGCATGGATGAGGCCCTGGGTTCGATTCCACATCATCACATAGGCTGAAAAAGTGGGAAGTGGCACTGTGGCTCAAGTGGTAGCACTAGCTTTGAGGGACAACACTAAGGCCCAGAGTTCAGGCCCCATGACTGACAAAAATATGTTGTGGAATTTAGATCATCGGGTTTCTAATGAAATTCAAGCCCTTATAATATTGGATGAGTTTAATTACAGATGGTTTTTAGGTTTGAACTGAGGTTCTTGTGTTTGCCAAGCAGTTATTCTACTACATGAGTCACAACATCAAGCTAAAGTACATTATTATTAAAACATACTCAAATTGTTTGGTACAAAGGCATTCAAAGATGTCTATACATGACAGGAAAATATAAATATAGTCCCTAGTTTGGCATAAAAGTAATTCTCTCAACTGTGAATAAGTTAAGGACTTTGATACAGAGAAATAATCCGGAATTGTCTATCTGTGGACAAGCTACTAAAACATGGCCTTAGACATGAAAAGACATGTGATGTATTCTAGACTGGTCCAAATGGAAAATAAAGGACACAGAGGTCAAGTCAAACCAAAATCTGAATTTGTTGAGCTGTTCAAAATGGATAGTGGTGCTGTTCACCTGAAATAGCCTCTGATCTAATGTGAAGTCTTCACTGTAAACCACAGCTTTTCAGAACTTTTAAGTCAGTGCCAGAATGAACAAACACTGTCTGCATGGAAGGGTAAGATCCAGAGAACTTAGGAGAACTGGGCAACTTTTGGAAAGACAGTGGAACCCTGCAGCAATCTAGGTGCTATCTAATTGGGATGATTCTGTTCCCCCTCCCCACGTGGACATTTGAAAATACAGGGAGGGATTGTGTGTGTGTGTGTGTGTGTGTGTGTGTGTGTGTGTGTGTGTGTGTGTGTGTGTGTGTAATGTCCCCTTAAAGAGTGGCACGCAGAATGTTCACTGTGTGCTGAGCCAGAAGAGTAGGAGAGGGAGAGGGGATGGGAAGGCAGAAAAAGGGAATCAAGTAGGGAAGTGTGTGACAAGATGGTGGAAAGAAACGTGGGTTCTAGGGTAAAGAAACAGCACATTCAAAGGGAAAGAGTTGTTTTGTAAACAAATCAGCAGTCAGAACATGGGTTCTAGTGGGACTAAGGCAAGAAGGAGGGAGAACCCATCGGCTACCAATAAGGTGCTATTTCATTCTAAAGACCACCAACTATGAGAATTAGGAAGCTACTGAGCTACATCGTGAAAAACTAATGGAAAAAAACTAAACTAAAATTGAAGATTGAAGATTGAAGCCAGACGGAAACTTGGTCCACAGATAACAGAATGTAAGTCTCAGTAGGGTTGCTCTGGAACGCTAGGTTATAGAGTGACTGTCCACTCTGAACTTCTGTATTGATGTCCAAATGCCTAAGAGCTCAGATTGTGATAAAATTTTGAAACTGGGTCTTTGATAAAGTAACAAAAATAAACAGATATCATATTTAAAAATTAATGAAAAGAGGACAAAGGAAGACGTGAGGATAGGAGCCGTTTTGAATGAAAAGAAGTGACAAATCACTAATCACGTGCTGGAGCACTTGAGATAAGACATAACATGAGCCACAAGTAGCCAAAGACATAGGCGGGACAGGGGGAGGTCAGTAAGAAAGACAGGAAGGAAAGTAAGAAGGAAGCTACATAATCCAATAAATTGATATTCTGATATTGTTTCTGTCACTCATTAATGTTTCTCTTGAAGAGTATCAGCATATGCACACACGTAACAGGCAAACATGTCAAGTGATTTCTCGATCTGAAAATCAGAAGCTATTCTCAAGTATGCGTGGAGGATTTCCTTTCATATACTGTTATGAAAATAAAATATATGCATTTTGTAATGTCTCTACTATAGAAGGTAAATGTTTAAAATGTTACACAAACATTTCTAGAAATTCCTATCATTGAAATAAAAAAGAAAAAAAGGTGCATATTTTGTGCACTGGTTCTCCCCATCATGATATCACACAATTACCCTTTTCCTGACAGTGCCAAATATCAGAATTAGAGAGTCAATACACAGATTCACATTTCTGCCTACCAATTAAACAGCTAATGAGCTACAATAAAGACTCTTTCTTCTAACTGGTTCTAAGAATAATTCAATTTAAAAATCCTTCACGTATGAACGACATCACATTGTTGCTAGTCAGAGAAACAAAATGGAGCACCATAGTGCATTGCCTTTCCACACACAGAAGTTATGGTGGTGTATTTTGGAGACGTGAGAATTTCATTAAAAAACATTATCTCACATTTGTTCCCTTTATAAACAGGAGAAAGATAACTGTAAACCTGATAAAAGAATACAAAACTATAAAAGGAGGTCTGTGCTATACTAAATTGAAAAAAGAATTACAATATCATCGTCTAATAGTGTGGTATACAGAGGAATTGAATGTTTCTCTCCCGAGCATTCTTGACAAACTCTTTACAGAATATATCAGAAGTGTAATCAATGGAAATGGGAAAAAGCCAATTTTTTTATAAAATATTTTTCCATAGAAATGTTAGGTAATGGAATGACTTGGAAAAAAATAAATTTAGTGAAGTGAACCAGGCCCAAAGAAACATAGGTCCCATAGTTTCCCTAATTTGCAATAACTAGTAAATATCTGAGGCAAGCAGAAAAGTTCAGCAGATAAGTTGATGCAATTATTCAATGTTTTTTTTTCTTGATGCGATTGTTTCTAACATATTTATGAGATGATTTCTTTTTTGCTTTGTATGTCCCTCCCTCATAGTATAACTCCTGATATCACTGTATTTGATGTTGGTATAATTTGTGAAGCTGAAAGGAAAAAAAACCAAATCCTTTAAATAGGGATACAAGGGGACCCATTGCAAAAGGGAGATATACAAGTCGTTATGTCGAAATTTGAATTTCACAACTTACGCCGGTGGTGGGGATGGGGTGGGGGACATAGAAGGGATGGGAAGGGGAAACAATGGAGGTGACAACAATGCTTGATAAGAAATGTACTCATTATCCTGCCCATATAATTGAAAACCCTCTGTATGGTATTTTCACAATTAAAAGAATAAAAAGGAAATGGGAAGGATTGAAAGGCTTTAAAAATATTTATTGTGAAGCCCGGCACTGGTGGCTCACGCCTGTAATCCTAGCTACTCAGGAGGCTGAGATCTGAGGATCGCGGTTCAAAGCCAGCCCGGGCAGGAAAGACTGTGAGACTCCTATCTCCAATAAACCACCAGAAAACCGGAAGTGGCGCTGTAGCTCAAGTGGTAGAGTGCTCGCCTTGAGCTGAAGAGCTGAGGGACAGCGCCCAGGCCCAGAGTTCGGCCCCACGACCAACAAAACAAACAAACAAAAAATACCTTTATTGTGTACATTAAGTATATAAATACTCTAGGGATCCAAAGGAAATATGTATACATACATATATATATATATATATGTATATATATATATATATATATATATATATACATATATATATATATATATATATATATATATATATATATATATATATACAGGGACAGGACCAGGACCAGAGTTCAATCCTCATGAATGACCAATAAATGAATAGGAGAAAGAGAAAGAATAAATATTTGAATATGTATTCAACAGCAAAGAATGTTTAGGATATTAATAAAGAAACTGGTTTTTGAAAGCTCTCCTATTTGAAATAAAGAACAAATATTCTGCACAGACCATTTAAATTCATATATTAAGAGCTTCCAGCTTCCACAGTCATCAAACTAAATGACATACTGGCATTTTTTTTCCTTTGTGTTAGATGAGCTCATTGATTTACTCTGTATTTTATCTATAATAAGATGATTTTTACATATGAATCCTCTATCTGTATATTGTTGTCTGTACCTATAAACAAAATTGAAAAGTTGCTACATGTTATGTTTTTAATCTGATTGAATAGAGAATTAATTTTAGAAAATTTGTATTTCATTCAGTCCTTGATTGCTTTCCATTGTTCCTATATCATTTAAATAAGTTACTTCATATTTAATATCAGACCTTTCATTTGGAAAAAAGAATTTTCTTTTTCTTTCCCTCCTTCCTTAATTCCTTCCTCAATTTCTTTCTTCTTTCTTTCTCCCTTCCTTCCTCCTTCCTTCCTTCCTCCTTCCTCCTTCCTTCCTTCCCTTCTTCCTTCCTTCCCTCCTTCCTTCCTTCCTTCCTTTCCTTCTTTCTTTCTTTCTTTCTTTCTTTCTTTCTTTCTTTCTTTCTTTCTTTCTTTCTTTCTTTCTTTCTTTCCTTCTTTCTTTCTTTCTTTCTTTCTTTCTTTCTTTCTTTCTTTCTTTCTTTCTTTCTTTCTTTCTTTTTCTTTCTTTCTTCGTTTTCTGTATCAGTTCTGACATGTGAATCAAAGGCCTAAGCACCATTCCTGAGCATTTTCTCATGATGATGGTTGCCTACCATTTGAGCCACAGCTCCATTTCTAAATTTTTCATGGGTAAATGGAAATATGACTTATTACTTTGGTGTTTTTTGGTCTCAGAGCACTGAGTTTTTTGGTGTTGTTTGGTCTCAGAGCACTGAGTAACTAGAATTATAAGCCTGAGCCAATGATACCTGGAAAGAGATACATTATTTTATTAATGAATACCCTTTTAGATTTCTTTTTGAAGTAACAGAATTGAAAGTCATTTATCAAATATATGCAGTTAAAATTCAACCGAATTTTAAAATATTTAGAGACTATTGATTGGACTAATCATTTCTAGCTTAAATTATTCACACATTTTGATAGTAAAATTTTTCAGCTATTTAAAATATTTAACTCAATAGATATTTTCACGTCTGATATTTTACAGTTTGTTCATGCTCTTAAAACAAAAGCAATGAATCTGCCTTTTACTAGTTTCTTATATATATGCCAATATTCTGAGTACTTGGTATTAATTATTTAATGATAATTCAACCTAAATCATGAAGCTCTCCTTCATCAACTCTATTATCATATCATTGAACTTCATATTGCAGAATTCTATGAATATCTTTGCATAATATATTCACTAGTATGACATACAAATTTTATACGCATTACAGATAGAAATGACATCAGTTTTGGACTGGTATCAAGTGTAATATATATATATATATATATATATATATACATATATAATATTATATATATATAATGTTTAATGTTTAAAACATGTCTACCTGTATATTTTGAACAAAATGTTCTGCAAATGATCCAAAAATTGTCTACATTCAATATTATTTAATGTTTAACATTCAAGATACTAGTAAAAAAGTGTTCTTTTTTTTTAAGGTCTCCTAGATTTTAACAGTAGCTGAAACTGCGAAAGTAGGCTAAGTCAAGGCTAAGTCAGTTCTTTTGAATAGAAATGTGGATGTTTAAGCAGACCTCACAAACCTTACAAAATATTAACAATGGCTTCTTGGTGGTGCAGCTCACTGGTAGAGTGTTTGCCCATAATATGTGAGGCAATATAATACATCAATATGATATAGTTCAATTTCTAGTGCAGCAAAAAAATAGACAAAATTAGACCAAAAGAATTAGTTAAGAAAAACCTGTGTGCACACACATGTCCACATATGTTTATCTGTCTGTCTATCCAGCTACATAAAAAGGGTTAAAATCCAGTGGAATATCTGGATTGGGGCATCATGAAAATATGAAACACAAGCAATATACTACTCACATTGACATTAGATTACACAGGGTAAGAATTGGATATTTGGCCTTAGCTTGTGTGTGAGAAAGAACACTGTAAGAAAGCATTTTTTGTTTCAGTAGTTTAGCGCAAAAAAGAATTGTTTCATTGTTCAGACTATATAGCTCAGGGTAGGCTTTAAAGTTCTTAGAATGCCAGGAGATGTGGTTGGATCTTTCCTCTCCCTTAGGATGGTAGCCTCAGCCTCTGTAGCAAACCAGGGAAGAAGTAGAACACAACATTGTGCATAGTGCAGGTATAGAGGGGCTATGACTCACTTTCACACACAATGCAGAGGTCTTAACTCCTTCAGATGGTCACACCTAAATATAGGAAGTGGTCAGAGGCATGGAAATTTTTGCCCAATAGGAGAGAAGAAATAGTTTCTATATTTGGGGAAGCTGTCACAGCCTTTGTTGTTTGTGAGTTCATCCAATGCTATCTGATTCTGGAGACAATCACATAACTTTCTTAAGCTGGATTCAGTCATGTGTTGCTCAACAATGAGACATACTCTGTCATTATTCTGTGAATATGAGAAAATGTACTGACACAGCCCGAAGTGGCACAGAATAGTCATTTATGTGGTATATTAGGTAATGAAGAGATGTGGTATAGAACAATTGTCTCTGTTTTGTTATTGTTATTTTGGGTGGGGTCTCATGATGCCTATGTTTGCCTTGAGCCTCTTGATACACTCTCCCAATTTGAGACATTCCCAATCTTATACATCCAAGTAATTTATGCATTTTATGAATATGTTTAATTAATAAGAGAAATGTACTCTGAAATCATGATGAAACATTGCATACAATATACACCCAAAGAACTAACATAATTATTTATTATTATGAAGTAGTCATGGATCATAATCACATGTGCTATAGTGTAAAAAGCTGACATCACCATAGTTTAATTAATACTATCATCATCATAAGCTCGTGAATCTGTTTAATGTATGATGTATAGTGTATGATGCTGTGATGATGAGTGTGACATGAAAGAGGTCAGCCTTATAGATGTGGTCCTTCATATAAAAAAAATAGTAAGGGGCATATTTGTACTTCCTCGAAGGAATTTAAGAAATTTATGAGTACTAATATTAACGATAAACAAAGATTCAAAACTTCATTAGCTTTACAAATCCAGCATTTATTTGTCCATCAATATATGAGACAGTAACTTTTGATAGAATTGTATGTTCTTAGAATGTAAAAACTTGAGACACATACAGATAACTTAAAGAAAACATTATTTCTTGCTATCGAGAGCCCATTTCTTTTCTTTTCTTTTTTGTAGTTCTGGAACTTGAACTCTGGGAGAAGGCACTGTCTCTGAGCATCTGTTGCTCAGGATAGTACTCTAGGAGTTCTGATAGGATGGTAGAGGAGAAGCTGGAAGTTAAACTATCTCTCACATAGAAAGCAGTTTTAGTGTTCCAGTGAACAGTCCTAGGCCAAAGAATTTCACCAAGTTTGCCATCACAATACAGTTTTGACAGAGAGGGAAAATCCAGGCAAGGAGACAGATCTGAGCACTTGCCAGCAGCCATGGCTGTAGCAGTGGCAGCAGCTGCCAAAACTGCAACACAGAGAGTCCCAGACAAACACGCCAGATACAGCAGGTGAGCAGATTCTACTCAACACAGGCAGGAATTGACAAGGAGCAGATATCTTCATCCGGCTGATCGCAGACCAGAGACAACCCAGGAACCAAGACTCCAGTGTGAGTAGAACCCTGACATCCTCACTCCTTCTCAGGGAGCAGAGGAGGGAAGATCACCCTCCCCCACTAGAGGAGAGCTCCATCTTTGATACGGACAAAGGCCTGGCTGAGCAGATAGCTCCAACTCGGGCCTTGGAAGGAAACAAAAATTATTTAGCAGGTCACAGGAACCTAAGGTGACCTGCTAGGTCAGTTCCCATGCAGGAAAAATTCACCAGCCCAGGCAGAGAAAGTTGCACCCCTAAGGAGTGTCTTTCTTCACTGGGTAAACAGAGTCAGAGGCTGCCCATCCCAAGAACAGCCTAGACAATCAACAGAAACTCAGTAAACCTAAACCCTGAGAATGGCTCCAGGTTGAGCTCTGTGAGTATCTCAGAGGCTAGGCCCTCAGGGAAAAGCTACAGTTTGCTGAAAGGCCTCTACTCTACCCAGAACCTAGACTCATCACAGCATCTCCAAACTAGAGGAAACAGCCATCTCCCTCTTTGTGATACTCAAAGCAGATCTCCCTCCCAGGAAACTAGCCTGGGAGAAGGATCACAAAATCCTGGTAAAGCAGTGTATTTCTCTGCCTGCCCAAACAAACTGACTTAAGTAACCAATCAAGCCACAGAGAAAACAAACATCACATGCAGACCAGAGACTCCACCAAGGGACTGTTTACAGATACAAGGGAGATACAGAATATTCCAGTCACCACCCCCCAAAAAAATTCAAAGAACACTTTTATTTAAACTTTTTTAATTTTTTTGATTTTTTAATTTTTAAATAAAAATTGTTTTCAATTATTCTTTTTTCTTCTTATAATATTTATTTTAGGTGTATATGTGTGTGCGCTTTTTCATTATTTCTCATCTTTTGATCCTTGTAATGAGAGACTGAGGATTGAAATCACAGTCTGGGCCTTGATCTCAGGGCCTGCAAATTGATGTATAAATCTGGCATTTCTATTCTGGAGTTCTTGGGTCCTTAGCTTGGGCAGGCCGACTTAGGCATAAACGGCATCTATACTGTGGGCTCCTGGCACTGTACATGCTTACCTGGGATCCTTTGTCCTGTCAGTGCTGTTTATCCTGCTACCTCTCTTGCAACATTGGTATTGAGGTCTCTTATTACAGTGTGTGTGTACCCTGAAATGCTTGGGTTTGTTAGTACGAGTGAACCTGCGGAAATTTAAGATACTCTGGATGAACATTCATGCTGTTTAATCATGTGCTCTTTATCTATGACACACTGTTGTCTGTCAAAATCGAAAGAAAAGAAATAGAATAAGTGAATAACAACTTTATTTTCTCCAAACCCATAAAATTTCCTCACTACAATGTAAGTTTTACACATGAGGCTCTCATTATAAATCAATAAATTCAAGGATTTTTTCTGAGCTTCATTCCCCTCAAAATGAAATACTAGAGAGTGTTATCCTTGAGGAAAATCATGGTTACTCGTAGACCTCCAGTAGGCATGAAATTTGGAGACAAAGTAGCAAAAAATGCTGTCAACACAGTATGTATAACAGAGAAAAGAAGCCTGAAACAGGTCATTTACAAACCTGTAGGGTGCTGACATCTGAGGATCAGGTTTCATGTCAGCCCATAAGGATCCTCAAAGACGTTCTCATCACTCATTCATCACCTCAGAATTTGAAGAGGAATTGTTGCTCAATTGGTAGATCATTTGTCTTAATATGAATAGGTCTGGGCTTGCACCCAAGCCCAGAGTTCAAGCCTAACGACCACCAAAACCACCAAGCAGAGAAAGAAATGTAAAGCAATATTAATCAATAATGTCCCAAACTCACATTATTACCAAAGTCTGAATTTCATTTTTATTCCATTTGGACCATCTTGCATTTTTCTCTTTAAAACTCAGAGAGTAATGTTTGATGGGGTGGTGATATTTCCCTAACTACCTCCGTAGTTGGAACTGAATATGACTCCATGGTAATATGAGCCCTATTTCCTTATGCTTTATATATCTAAGAGAATCATATTTTTTTTCTGACTTCTTAAAAGTGGATTCTAGAGAACTTGAGAATTAATGAGAAAATATGGGGCAATATAGGAGACGATATTACTGGCTGATTTGTCTCAAAGTTTTAATCAACAACACTATATTTATCATTATATATATAGTGAGCAGATTTTATGTGTAATCAGATATTTTTGTTGCCTGTTCATTTTTAGATGCAAATCTTTGTGTGTGTGTGTGTGTGTGTGTGTGTGTGTGTGTGTGTGTGTGTGTGCATACAAACTGGAATGTCACAAATTTTTCCCAACTCTAATTCCGCACCCATAAAAAGAAGCAGGACAAATTACTATGATTTTTGGAATTTAAAATTGAGCAAATTTTGCCTGTCTACAATTCTTGATTTTATTCAATCATGATAAACATTAATCATAGTTTTCCAGGTTATTTTTCTTAATTTCTTCCTTGGTAATGAAGATTGAAACCATAATTGCACCACTGGTTACAACCTCTTACACTGGCCTTGATCCCAGCCAAGTATTCCAAATATTGGTATATCTCTTGTATAGAATTCTCTAAGTCAAACATATTTGAGAAAATAATCTTAACATATAAATGCTAATCGCTATCTTAGCAATATTCATAGCAAAGTCCAATATTTCCATGACATGCATATATTCCTTACATATTAATTAGTTTTCTGGCCTGATGAAGATATTTACCTGACAACCCTTCAAAATGTGATTTTCACTTCACAATTAAAATTGTTTTGTCTATAAAAAAGAATGAATAAAATTATTGTTTTAAGCAATACCACATTGCTTTTAATTGTACCTGAAGGTATTTGCATGCTCTCCTTTCATATTTTACTTGCCTAATATTAAGCATGTATTTTTGTTAGGATACACCTAATGAAATAATAACCTTCATGCTTTGTTTTCATTCATTCTTCACAAATGTTGAAATGGAGATCTAAAAGACATTAGAGATAATGGAAGGGCCTTGAGTTCAAGCCAAATTACCTTTGCATATGCCTATTTGCTATGTATCAGAAGATGGCAGTTGCAAAAAGAGAATTTGGGGGAAAAAAGTCATTATGGCTAGTGGCTATTACACATCAGTAAGCATTTCACAGTGTCAGAAAATTTGAAATATGCATGAGAACTGTTTTCTTCTTTAAGCTGTTATCAAGAAAAGGTCTACAAAATATGGGTAATACATTCTAGGCATGGAAAGTTATAAGAACTAACTGCAACTTTATATCATTTTTTGTTTGATTTACTGTAAAATAAACACCTATATTGAGTCCTTCCCTGTCTTGCTCTTACTCAGTAGTAGTTTGACAAAACCACAGGAGGTTTAGCATTATATGAGAACATGATATCATTTTTTCTTCACAATCCAAAATTTCTGAGAATAGTTTTACATGCTACAAGTACATCGTATTCCTCGATGTCATAGTCTAAGGCACAGGTTTTACATACATTTATACATGTTACCCAGCATAAAATATTTCCTAACTGAAGTAATTTATTGAAAAAAATATATATATATACTAAATAAAGATAAATAAAAATATATATATACACACATATATTACAAGCAAGTACTTCATTCCTTTTTGCATAAATTTCATTAAGGAGAAAATATTCTGCACTCCAGTTACCTTGTTTCAGGGACTGAAATGTTACAATCCAGGTATGTTCGTCGAGGGCTGGGAATATTTGTGGAAAAGAGAAAAATTCTCTAATACAAATAAACCTTCAAAACAAGAGTTATGTAAAGCACTTCTACATAGGTATAAACACTACGATCCTGGTTCACATGAGTTAGAGGTGAAGAAAACACCAGCAGCACCCTTCTGTTGAAGTATACCAGAATTCCAGTGAATTTTATGATGAAAATCATAGTACTCAGAAGTGGAATCTTCCCTTCTGCCTTTGGTCTAGAAGGCACCATTTCACTTGACATACGCTCACTTGCTGATGAAAGACCTAAGATCATGAAAAGAAAATGATTATGTTAGTACAACAATAATTAACACCCCACATAGAGAAGACAGTGGATGTGTCTAATGCAAATAACCTGTCTGTTTTATGAAAGGGTTTCTTGCTATCTTTGCTGTGTCTATTTATCTTTCACACACACCATTTTCTGGCAATCATGTGGTAAATAAATTGGAAAAAAAAGGACAGCAGTAACAGTAATGATGGAAAAATCAATTAGGGTTGAAACTGACGAAGGATTCACAATCACCTAATTTGTGAAAAACTACTTAATCATCAATAACAAAATAGTCATTGGCAATTCTGAAAAAAGAATCATATTTCAAATATTAGCATGATATGAGAAACAACTCAAATAATCTTGTGTTATTTAAATATTGGAAAAGGAGTGACATTTTACATTACCTATATTATTTTTTGAATTGAGTTATTTATCCTTCCAATTAATTTCTTGTCTGGGAATGGATAATGATTAACTGTATGTCTTTCAATAGGATCAACATTTCATGCAGTCAATAGGAATTATACTCAAATATTCTCTTTTTTAGTTTGTACACGTTATATACATCTGACCTAACAAGAACAACAATATATGAGTGGATTCAAAATCACCAACTACTTTAATTTTCATATAATGGTAAATTTTATCAGGAAAATTTATTCAAACTTCTAAGAGTTTTGTAATTTGAGGCAACACCCCATTTGCTGAATCTGAAATAATATGTCTCTGAATTTCCTAGAGACAAAGTCCCCAAAGGCTGTTTGCTTGGGGATCATATACATATTTCATAAAATGTCCCCCAAATAAGCTTAGGCATCAACATTTAATGTGACTTCATGATAATTCAAATATTTTACCTGTTGCCGAAAATAATAGGCAGATTAAATTATAATTTTGTGGGGGACAGAAGAATAACAATAGTACAGATAGTTGTGTTGAGAGAACATGAGAAGATATAATGACCAAATTAATGTTTTCTGTTTTTTAGCAAATATTTTTTTAAATCATTGACTTACTTCTTTGTGATGACCTGTGTTAATGTTCAAACCTTGCTATGTGTCAGGTTCTTCATGTAATTCCCTTTCATGCATGTTTCTGAGGTATTTGGTTGGACATGGTGCAATCTTGTTTCAACTTATGCCTCCTTGGTTGTAAAAGCAAAATTTTTGTTACATTAATTTGGGAAACATCAATGTTCCCATTATTTTAATGGGATCAACCCAAATATGCATATATGCAATTTGGCACCTTGACATAAAGTTAAAATAAAACCTTTTTTTTTGCATGACTTCTGCTATACTCCTCACTTCTTATCATGCAATTAGGATAACTATTAATTTCTCTAAATTATAGAGAGCTTACAAATATTGATATTACCTTTCACCAGAGTTCTGATAATACAGGTAAGTTAAAAACAATTTTTAACAAGAGTCAGTCTTTAGAAATTCCTAATGTTTCACTATCCAATTGCAATATTCACATTGACAGATATTAATATATTTATGAAAATAAACCTTTTGTACACCATTCTGTATCTCTCCCTATTATCACTATGTAGAGTGACAGTTAATACTTTACAAAAATTTGCATGTTTCGCACGTATAATAATTAAACAAAGGGGAATCCTTATGCATGACACATCTTTTGTTATCATGTTAAAGACTTTGCACCATAGCACTTCAAAAATTTTTGAATATTGATATAATTCTTGATGAATTCATCTTAGTATTCTCATCCAAGAACACAGATCTCTACACACTGTGATGTGCAAAAGCTTAGGAAATGAGCAAATGAGTACAGTAGTCACATAAAATTCATGAATAAAGTAGTTCCAAAGTTAGTAAAATTGTATTGTATTTCTTCATCACATTCTGATTTTTGAAAGTCTGTAATTCCTGATAGTACACTCGGTTTTATCAATGTAATGTATTTCCAATTTTTTTTTTAAAACTCTGTGGAGGCTTTTGTGTTCACCATGATATTAGTGTGAAAATTTAGACCTAAAATAGAACTTATGCAAAGACTAGTGTGAAAATAAGACAATGTGTTGGATAGGATCTGTACAACATAAGGAGTTAATGGGAAAGGGAGAGAAAAATGAGCAAGGGAATAACAATTTCAACAATGATTGCATTCATTACTTGTGTAACTATACCCCAACTTAGGTCACTATGACAATAAAATTTAAATAAGAAAGAAAAAATCGATGTAAATAATAGAATTGATGGAAACACTAGTGTTACATATCACATCTTCACACTTTGATACAGATGATTATAAGAATATATATCAGTTCTTTGAATTCGAATTTTGCAATTAGCTTCTTTTTGAACATACAAAATACACAAAAAGAGAAAAGAATTTTAAGCTAATTAGACAACTGTTATTTTTAGAATTCTTGTATCTATAACAATCTCTATGAATATCCTTGCCAGTTATTTCCTGATTACAGAAGTTATGGTTAGGTCTTTTGCACAGACAATTACTTTTTCGTACCAAATTAATCATTACAAAATTTGATATTCTACAGAAATTTCATATAGATATGTATGCTCCACTCACAATGCACACTGATAATGGAACGAGACATTTCAACACAAGTATTAAACATGAATTAACTACTGCAAGAATTTTGACAGAATTATTCTATCACAGGTGATCACTGAGTAAATGGTGAAAGTTGTTTGATAGCTTTAGATTGCAGTAATTACTCCTAGTAAATTACCAGCTACAAATAGATAGAACACATATCAAATATTTTAATAAGATAATTTGTCAAAACCTTTATTGAACCTAGCAATATATATACATAATTATACAATCTGATGAAATACATAATTTTTAGAAAATACTTTACAGCCCAATACAACTATGGGCAAGTTCAACTTCCACCCACACACACCACCAAAACAAATGGTGGCAAAGTTCCTGAGAAGTTCTTTAGCCAAGTATGAATCACATTTTTAACACTATTTCTGTTACTTTCTTTCATTTTATTGTCACTTGAATGAATTACTGTTTATATTAAAGCTGATAATCTATTTCAACTTTTGGATGAACATTCCACTATAATAAAAGTGTATTGTTGTTAGTATTATTATTGTTTTTATTTTTTTCTCTTTGCCTTAGGACACTTTTGTTTCCAAATAACAATGTAATGTGCTCATTTCATAACATTTGTTTTTGTATTTCAAATCAGAATGTATTCGACAAGAAGTTTTCAGGGGATTAAGTCATTCTGAATATTAATACAGGTGAAGTTAACATTATATTTGACTTAATTGCTTTTCACTTCGCTTCATAAATCAATTTCCACTCTTGAGAATAAGAAAAAAAGATTATCATTCTTTAACACATTTTGGTCAATTTAGCATTTAGTAAGTAATACAATATAATGTCAAACAGTATATTGTCTATATCAAATTTCCTTCCTGCTCATATTTTCAGTATCCTTCAGGAAATAATCATTTCCTTGGAGAACTTAAAAAGAACAAAAATCTCTCACAATGCAATGATAGTCACATGTAATAAAGCTACCTCAACCTCATACAGATAATAGGGCATTTGGATACCATAATTAATTTGTTTTTTTTAATCTGTTGCTATTTTTTGCCTCGTTTTTTAAAATCATTTTCTTCTAAAGATGCTGTACAGTGCTGGGAAGGTGGCACAGTGGTAGAGCGCTTGCCTTGCATGCATGAGGCCCTGGGTTCAATTCCTCAGCACCACATAAGCAAAAAGAGAAAAGCCGCAAGTGGCGCTGTGGCTCAAGTGGTAGAGTGCTAGCCTTGAGCTGAAGAGCTGAGGGACAGCGCCCAGGCCCAGAGTTCAGGCCCCATGAACGGAAAAAAAAAAAAAAAAGAAAAATATAAAGATACTGTACAGAAAAACTACATTCATGTCAGTAATGAGTGCATTTCTTTTATTTTTAATTCTCTCTTTTTTTAAATTTAACTTTATTTTATTTGTGAATATACTGTACAGAGGGGTTACAATTACATGGGCTGGATAATGTGTACATTTCTTACAAAGCATTGCAGCCTCCTCCTTTGGTTTACCTTTAACATCCCTTCCCAGCCTCCCCCATTCCCCCCAATCCCAATCTTTCTCCTTCCCCCCCTTCCACCTCCCCAACACCGACGTTGTAAAGCTCGTTTTGGACATGACAACTTGTACTTCTCATTGTTGCAACAGGTCCACCGGTATCCTTAAACAACTGGTTTTTCCCCATCTCCTCCACAAGTTATACTGACATCAAATACAGTGAAAGCAGGGGTTATAGTGGGGGAGGGACATACAAAGCAACAAAGAGATAATCTTATAAGTGTGTTAGAAACACATGCATGAAAGAAGAAAAAATTAAAATACATATTTAAGGGTTCATTTTCCTGACATCACATTATCTGACCTTTTCCGCTTGACTCATACATATACTAGATATTGCAAATAAGGGAAACAATGGGACCTATGTTTCTTTGGGCCTGGCTTACTTCACTTGATATAATTTTTTCCAAGTTTTTCCATTTCCTAACAAATCGGACAATGTCATTCTTTCTGATGGAGACATAGAATTCCATTGTGTATATATACCACATTTTCTTGATCCATTCATCCACTGAGGGGTATCTGGGTTGGTTCCAAATCTTAGCTATGGTAAATAATGCTGCAATAAACATTGTTGTGCTGATAGCTTTAGTGTGGTCTTGTTTGTCATCATTTGGGTAAATGCCCAAAAGTGGGATTGCTGGGTCATAGGGGAGTTCTATGTGAAGTCTTTTGAGGAACCTCCATACTGCTTTCCAAAGTGGTTGAACAAGTTTACATTCCCACCAACAATGAAGTAAGGTTCCTTTCTGTCCACATCCTCTCCAGCATCTGTTGTTGTTAGAGTTCTTGATTTTTGCTGTTCTAACTGGAGTGAGGTGATATCTCAATGTTGTTTTGATTTGCATTTCTTTTACGGCTAGGGATGTTGAACATTTCTTCTTGTGTCTATTGGCCATCCTTCTTTCTTCTTCAGAGAAGTTTCTCTTTAAGTCTTTCGCCCATTTATTTATTGGGCAGTTGTTTCTTTGAGGATTTTTTGTTGGAGGGTTTAATTTTTTAAGTTCCAAGTATATTTTAGATATGAGACCCTTGTCTGGTATATGGCTAGTAAAGATCTTCTCCCAATCGGTGGGCTTTCTATTAATCTTGCTAGCTATGTCATTTACCCTGCAGAAGCTCTGCAACTTTATGCAATCCCATTTGTTCAACCTTTCTTTGATTTGTTGTGTTTCCTGGTCTCTATTCAAAAAATTTCGGCCTGAGCCAAGTAGACCTAGGGTTTCTCCTATTCCATCTTGTAATATTTTCAGAGTGTCTGCTTTGACTTCGAGGTCTTTGATCCATTTGGAGTTGATTCTGGTGCAGGGTGATATATAAGGATCTAGCTTGAGTTTTCTACAAGAAGTTAACCAATTTTGCCATCACCATTTACTGAAGAGGCTGTCTTTCTTCTATTCTACTGTTTTAGCTCCCTTATTGAAGATTAGAAGGCTATAGGTCTGTAGGTTCATTTCTGGGTTTTCAATTCTATTCCATTGGTCCTGAGGTCTGTTCTTATGCCAAGACCAAGCTGTTTTGATTACTATGGCTTTATAGTAGAGTTTGAAATGTAGTATTGATATTCCTCCAGCAGTGTTCTTTCCGTTGAGGAGCGTTTTTGCTATTCGGGGTCTTTTATTGTTCCATATGAATTTTTTGATTGCCTCTTCTATTTACTTGAAGAATGAGGTTGGAATTTAGATTGGTATTGCGTTGGATTTGTAGATATCATTGGGAAGTTTTGCCCTTTTAACGATGTTAATCTTTCCAATCCAGCAGCATGGGAGGCTTTGCCATTTTTTAAGTTCTGTGTTGATTTCCTTTTTCAAGATTTTAAAGTTTTCATCATAGAGGTCCTTCACTAGTTTAGTTAAGTTAATTCCTAGGTATTTTACTTTTTGTGGGGCTATTACAAATGGAGTTGCTTTCCTAATTCCAGCCACACTTTTTTCATTGTTGGCATACAGAAAAGCCATTGATTTTTGGGGTTTAATTTTATAACCTGCTACTTTGCCAAAGTTTTGAATCAGCTTGAGTAATTTGGGAGTGGAACCTATGGGATTCTTTAAATACAAGATCATGTCATCTGCAAAGAGGGAGAGTTTTATTTCTTCTTTCCCTATTTGGATCCCCTTTATGTCTGCATCTTGTCTTATTGCTGTAGCTAGGCATTCTAATACTAGATTGAAGAGAAGTGGAGAGAGTAGACATCCTTGTCTTGTTCCTTAGTTAAGAGGAAATGGCTTTAGTTTTTCTCCATTAAGTATAAGGCTGGCTGTAGGTTTGTCATATACAGCCTTTATTGTATTGAGGAATGTTCCATGGATTCCTAATATTTCCAAAACCTTCATCATGAAAGGGTGTTGGATCTTGTCGAATGCTTTTTCTGCATCTATTGAGATAACCATGTGGTTCTTATTCTTGCTCCTGTTGACATGATGAATAATATTAATTGATTTGCGTATATTGAACCAGCTTTGCATCACTGAAATGAATCCTGTTTGATCGTGGTGTATGATTCTTTTGGTGAATTGTTGAAGTCGATTGGCCAAAATTTTGTTGAGAAGTTTTGCATCAATATTCATCAAAGAAATGGGTCTATAGTTCTCTTTCTTTGATGAGTCCCTGCCTGGTTTTGGGATGAGGGTTATGATGGCTTCATAGAATGTGTTTGGTAGTGAGCTTTCTCTTTCATTTTCATTGATGAGTTGGAGGAGTATTGGTGTGAGCTCTGCTTAAACCCTCTGGTCCTGGATTTTTCTTAGCTGGGAGGTCTCTTATTGCTGTTTCTATTTCAGTGCTTGATATGGTCCTGTTAAGATAGTTTAACTCATCTTGGTTTAGTTTTGGCATGTCAATATTTGCTAGGAAAAGGTCCATTTCTGTCAAGTTCTCAAACTTATTAGCATAAAGTTTTCAGAAGTATTCCCTTATAATATTCTGATTTTTGGTGGTTTCCATGGTGATGTTTCCATTCTCATCTCTGAGTTTATTAATTTGGGTGTGTTCTCTTCTTTTTGTGATAAGATTTGCTAAGGGTCTGTCAATTTTGTTAAATTTTTCGAAGAACCAACTCTTTGTTTTGTTGATTCTTTCTATAGTTTTTTTGGATTCTAATTCATTAAATTCTGATTTAGTTTTGATTATTCCTTTCCATCTACTGGATTGGGGTTTATCTTGTTGCTCTTTTTCAAGGAGTTTTAGATGTATCATTAACTTGTTAGTTTCAGATCTCTCCAATTTCTTGATGTAGGAGCTCAGAGCTATAAACTTGCCTCTGAGTACTGCCTTTTCTGTGTTCCAGAGGAGCTGGTAATTTGTGTGTTTATTTTGGTTGAATAGCATGAACATTTAAATTTCTTTTCTAATCTCTTCCATGACCCACTCTTGATTCAGCAGTGTGTTGTTCAGCCTCCATGTGATGCCGGACTTTATTTGGTGGCTTTTAGTGTTGAGTTCTAATTTTATTCCTTTGTGGTCAGAGAGGATGCAAGGTATAACTTCAATGTTTCTGAATTTAGACAAGTTTGCTTTGTGGCCTAAAATGTGGTCTCTTTTAGAAAACGTTCCATGTGCTGCTAAGAAAAACGTGTATTCTGATGCTGCTGGGTGAAATGTTCCATAGATGTCTGTTAAGTCTAGTTGATCTATGCAGCTGTTTAGATCTGCGGTTTCTCTGTTGAGATTTTGCCGAGTTGATCTATCTAGTGGGGAGAGTGGTGTGTTAAAATCCCCAACAATTAATGGGTTTGGATCTATATGGGATTTGAGGGAAAGTAGTATTTCTTGGATAAATTTGGGTGCTCCATTGTTTGGTGAATAGATATTTAGAATTGTAATATCCTCCTGAAGGAGCGATCCTTTAATTAGTATGTAGCAGCCTTCTTTATCTCTTCTCACGTATTTTAATTTGAAGTCTATTTTATCTGATATTAGGATTGCAACTCTCGCCTGTTTATATGGTCCGTTTGCTTGGTAGATTTTGTTCCAGCCATGAACATTGAAAATGTGTTTGTTTTTATGGGCAAGATGTGACTCCTGCAGGCAGCAGATAGAAGGGTCTTGTTTTTAATCCAACTAGACAGTTTATGTCGCGTAATTGGAGAATTCAGACCATTAACGTTAAGAAATAAGACTGAGAGGTATTTGGCAGTTCCTGCCATGTTATCCACCTTCTTCTTTTATGTTTTAATCCACCTTCTTGGGGGCTGCCAAAACTGGGTTCTTCCTATGGTCCTTGGATTCTCATTTTGGGAGCAGTTTCTTGGCCTTTATTGCGGTCTTGTTGGTTTTCTATGTGTAGGACATCTTTAAGGATCTTTTGTAGGGCTGGTTTGGTGGAAATGTATTGTTTCAATTTTTCTTTCCTATGGAAGGTTTTTATTTGGCCTTCAGTTATGATGGGGAGTTTAGCTGGGTACAGTATTCTTGGATGGTAGTTGTTTGTTTTTAGGGCATGGCATACATCATTCAAGGCTCTTCTTGCTTTGATTGTCTCTGCTGAGAAATCTGAGGTGATTCTAATTGGTTTCCCTTTATAGGTGATTACCCTTTTCTCCTTCTCAGCTTTAAAGATCTTTTCCTTGGTCTGAGTTGATCCTGTGTGGATTATAATGTGAAGGTGGGATGTCCTATTCTGGTCTGGTCTAGTTGGGGTTCTAAAAGCTTCTTGTAACTTAATAGGCCTATCTTTTTGTATGTTTGGGAAGTTCTCTGCTAGGATCCTGTTAAACAAATTTCCTAGACCATTAACTTCTGTTTCTAGGTGCTCCTCTACACCCATTATCCTTAGATTAGGCCTTCTGATGGTGTCTTCCAAGTGTTGGATAGGTCTATCATATTTCTTGGACTTGTCTAGGATGGTTTCTATAATATCTAGGCTGTCTTCAATCCCTGAGATTCGATCTTCTGCATGGTCTAACCTCCTGTCAAGACTCTCTACTTTGTTTTTTATCTTTTTCTTCTAATTGGTCAGCTTGGATGGCTTCAAGTTCTTTGTTGAAGCTCTGTTTTAGGTCTTGTATGAATTTCTTTACTTCCTTAATTTGGTGTTCAGTGTTTGTTCTCAAATCACTTAGTTGATTGGTTATGGTTTCATTGGACTCCCATTCCTTCTGTTGGGTTCCATTCAGCATTCCCTTTGTGGTCTCCCTGACTTCCTTCAGCTCTTTGTTAATCGATTCCATGAATGCTTTTAGTGATCTTTGTGTATTCTCTACCTGTTCTCTCAATTCCTAAATTACTCTTTGATTATCTTCCTCACGTTTGTGGGATTCCTGCAGTTCTCTTTCCTCCCTTTCGTGGGATTCCTGCAGTTCTCTTTGAGTGTTCTCAACCTGCTCACACCATTCCTCCCTTTCTCTTTGAGTTTTCTCAAGTTGTTCATGCAAATCTTGTATCAGTTTTTGAGTAGATTCCTCATGCTTATGATATTCCTGTATAAGTTTTGGGGATGCCTCCTCTCTCTCCCTATCACGCTCATACAGAGTCCTTTGTAAGTTGTCAAACTTCTCATTTATCATGTTTGCCAACAGTGTTTGTAGAGCTATTTAGGAACTCTCCTCTCGATTATTCATTATCTGTTCTGGCCCCTGATTATCAAGATTGGGAATTGAGATATCCGGATTTGCCATTTTTCTTGTGTTTTTCCGACGTATTCTGTCCATTTCAGATGAAAATAGCACCAGTTTTGTGCTAGAACAATATCTTAAGGCAACCATCAATCAAAGTTTGCATTTGTACAGTCAATAGTCTACAGATACAATCTAGTTCAACAGATACATCTATTCAACATCAAACAACTATATGTTAATGGGCTTCGAACCGCAGAGAAGAATTTGGAAAACCAGAAATTATTAGGGTTAGGGAGAGATGTGGGTAAAAAATAGGAATAGATTGGTGTGGGGAGGCACAGGGAGAGTTAACTATGTCCTAATCTCAATGCAGGAAATAGGTTGGGTAGGATGTAAGTAGAGACAGAGAGAAAAAGAATTAAGGGAAAGGGAAATGAAAAGATACCAGAAAAAAATAGAAAGGTAAAAATTAATATTATTATGGTATTAAAAGACCATCTATTTAGAGAGGAATGTGAGTATATTAAGAGAAGGGAAGGGATATAGAGGAGAAGTGAAAAACTTAAAAAAAATGCTTAAAATGTTATATAGGTATGAAGAGGTAGTACTGCTATTAAGGAATTTAAGTCTCAGAGGTTTTGAATTGGGTAATAAATTTGTGGATTAAGTGTGTACACAATGGGGGATAGGGTCTACTAGTTAACTACGGGTTTATCGGAGGATGTGCAGGACAAGAGTTAAGTCACATAAAGAAGATCAGAAGAGAGGAAAAGGTAAGAAGGTTAAGAAAGGGGGAAAAAAGATCAGAAGTTCAGTAGAGCTAGACGAAAAACATAAAGATAGTTAAGAAAGAAAAAAAGAGAAAGAAGACAAGAAAAGAAAGGAAAATGCAATTCACGTATTCCAAATATAAAAATTATAAGAGGCAAAAAAAGTTACTTGAAAAGAATTATTTTTTCAAAAGGCAAAAATTAAAGATTAATAAAATTTTTAGAAAAGGAAAAAAAATTTTATATATATAAGGTACCAAAAAAAGAAAAAGAAAGAAAAAAAAAGTTATTTGATTTTTTTTTATATTTTTGGGTGGTGTGGGAAGAATCCTGTGTCTCCCTTTTGTCTGTAACCAGCCTCTTGTTGGAATCTCTGGTCAGCTTGAGGTCCTGTGGCTTGATTGTTTTCTTAAGTCAGTTTGTTCGAACAGGCAGAAAAATGCTCTGCTTTACCCAAGATTTTGAGATCCTCCTCCCCGATTGGTTTAATGGGAGGGTGATCTGCTTTGAGAATCACAAAAGATGGGGATGCAGTGGTGAGTCTAGTTTCTGGGTAGAGTTGAGGCCTTTCAACAAACAGTAGCTTTTCCCTGGGGCTATTTTGTGAAAAAGCTCACAGAGCCCAGCCTGGAGCCATTCTCAGGGTTTCTGTTTTTCAATTGATTGTTGAGGCTGCTAGATTGAGGGGCACCCTCTGGCTCTGGTTACCCTGTGAGGAAAGCCACTCCAATGGCTGGTGCCTGAGCTGGGTGACTTTTCCCTGCATGGAACTGAGTCTGGCAGGTCACTTCGCCGTTAAGTTCTTGTGACCTGCTAAATGACTCGTTTTCTTCCAAGACCTGAGTTGGAGTTGGCGGCTCCTCTGAGCTTTGTCGGTTTCCAAGATGGAGATCACCAGTGCTGGCGGGGGAGTTGTGGCCTTCCCTCCCCTGCTCCCTGAGAAGGAGTGAGGACGTTGGGCTTGTACTCACGCCGAGTCTTGGATCCTGGGTCGTCTCTGGTCTGCAAACGGCAGGATGAAGATGTCTGCTACTTGTCGGTTCTTAATGGTGTTGAGTAGAATCCGCTCGCCCACTGAGCCAGTCTCCTTCGTCCTGGACTCTCTGTGTGAGTGCTCAGGTATGGCCCCGGGTGCGGTCTCCGCCGCGACCCTACTGCTGCTGCAGTGGCTGCTGGCAAGAGTTCAGATGTGTCTTCTTTCCTTGGCTTTCCCTCTCTTGTCCAACTCTCTGTCCTGTGATGGCACATTTGGTGTGATTCTCTGGCTTAGGACTGTTCACTGAAACTCTAAAACTGCTTTCCATGCGAGAGCTTGTTCAGACTCCAGGTTCTCCTCTGCCATGTTCCCGGAACCTCCCTCATGAGTGCATTTCTTGTCAAGCACTATTATCCCTTCTTTCTTTTTTTGTTCTATCTTTCCTCCTCCACCTTCACCAGTCTTCCTCAGCGCCAAAGCTGCAAATTTTATTTTCCACATATTGTCCTTTGAATATCTTTATTCCAATGGGTCATCCTGTGTGTGTGTTTATTTTTTTTAATTGTGAAAATACTGTATAAAGGGGTTACAATTACATGGGAATGGTAATGAGTACATTTCATGCCACCTGCTCTTTTTTGCTTTAAAAAGGGCTGCTCTGTGTTAATAAATGAGTTTCTTTCCGTTTGCCTTGACTCCCTGCTGCAGATGATTGTCTCCCAGGCTGAGGGAGGCTAGGGAATGGGTGAGCGGCCACTCTTACCTTTCCTCACACCCCCTTCATCTTTCATGGGATGGATGAAGACCCAACATCTGGCGCTCAATTTATGGCACAAAAGGAAAAGATACTGGCCGAGGCTAAGTGGTCTTTCAGTGTAAAGTGAAACCCTTAGTATGGGTAATGCTGTCTCACAGAAGAAGGAAGAGGAGACAACATTAGGCCTAGAAGGAGTACAGGAGGACTTGGGAAGTGAGAAGGAAAACAAATGGGTCAAACTCAACCAAGAACACACTGAAACATGCACAGTGGAAGTCAACATAGGGTGAAAATTACTCCATCTGACTCAGTTGCCCCTGATGGTCCTAGGCCCCCTTCCTATTCCCCTGATTGGAGGGGAAGTACGGTGCCCTATGCAACCTGCGAGAGGGACCACAAGACCCGGACCCCTACCATCCTTCCATAGAGGGGCCAAGGGCTGTGGAAGTAACATACTAAGAGGCCTACCCTGGAAAGGAAGGACCACCTGAGAGCCCAGACCCTAGGCCACAGGATTCACTTCCCAAAGAGTATCTGGTCAACCTGGCACCAGGAGCTAACAGGCCCTTGGAATGGTATCCATGGGAAGCTAAGGATCTTAAAGAGCTTCCCAAGGTTTTGGCAGAGAATGGCCCAAACTCTCTTTGAGCCCAGACCCTATTACAGGGCATTGCTTATCACCCATATGTCCCTAAGGACTGGCTGGATGTGGCCAAAGCCGTCTTTACTATTTCTCCATTTATTAAATGGTGTGCTTTCTTTAAGGAGGAATACAGATACACAATGGAATTCTATGCCTCCATCAGAAAGAATGACATTTACCCATTTCTTAGGAAATAGAAAAACTTGGAAAAAATTTATATTAAGTGAAGTAAGCCAGGCCCAAAGAAACAAAGGTCCTATGGTTTCCCTTATTTGCAAAATCTAGTTTATTTAGAGTCAAGCGGAAAAGGTCAGATAATGTGATGTTAGTAAAATGAACCCTTAGATATGTATTTTAATGTTTTTTTATGCATGTGTTTCTAACGCACTTATATGATTATCTCTTTGTTGCTTTGTATGTCCCTCCCCCACAGTATAACCCCTGCTTTCACTATATTTGATGTCAGTATAACTTGTGGAGGAGATGGGGAAAAACCGGTTGTTTAAGGATACAGGTGGACCTGTTGCAACAATGAGAAGTACAAGTTGTCATGTCCAAAACGAGCTTTACAACGTCGGTGCGGGGGGGGGGAAGTGGGGGAAGGAGAAGGATTGGGATTGGGGGGAAGGGGGGAGGCTGGGAAGGGATGTGAAGGGTAAACCAAAGGAGGAGGCTGCAATGCTTGGTAAGAAATGTACGCATTATCCTGCCCATGCAATTGTAACCCCTCTGTACAATATGTTCACAAATAAGATAAAATTTTAAAAAAAGGAGGAATGCAGAGTATGGGCAGATAATAACTGATAGGCTCAACCTGCGATACCTATTACTTATGCCATGTTAACAGGAATGGGGGAAGGGTACTCCACTGGCATCCAACAGGCCACAGCATCTGGCCTGTACCATGACCAGTTGAGTCAGGCAGGACTTGCCTCGTGACAAACTGGATGATGTGCCTATTGAGTCCCCCAGAGCAGAAGTGAGACAAAAACCTGATTTTATAGACCGAGTCCAACAAAGCATTCACCATAAGCTGCCAGCAGGGAACCTCCAAGATTAGTTTTTAAAGCTGCTTGTCTGGGAAGGAATGAATGCAGACAACCACATGGCCTGCATGGGATTGAGAGAGAGTTCCCTAAGCAGATGGGTCATAGCCTCACAGGATGTGGGAACGCAACAACACCAGTCCCAATCACTAGTTTTAGATTTACAGACTTATAATTCTGCAATGACTGAGGCTATTACCCAGGCGCTAGCAGCCCAGGGCTGAGGAACCCCAAGACCATCTGGGAGAGGGACTTGTTTTAAATGCAGGCAGGAGGGGCACTTTAAGAAGGACTGTTTACAACAATCCCCCTGCCAACCAGCCCCGGGGGCCAAACTGTCCCCTATACCCTGCCCCAGGTGCAGGAAGGGATACCATTGGAAAAAGGATTGTCGATCAAAGTTTGATTTAGATGGGAAGCCTTTAAACTAGGGAGGGGGCATCCTACAGCCTTGTTAAGTCAAGGAGGAACCCCCTCTGCTGTGAGGCCCAGGCAGCCTGGTGGCAGGGTGACCCAGGCCCATTGGACCGTACCCCTAGTGGAAGAACTCCACCCTAAAATGAGTATTCTCATAGGCAGAAAGAGGTTTCACTGCTTAATTGACATGGGGGCAGATTGAACCATACTCAGGGAGGAGGAAGTGCCCTTGGAATGGAAGCTTGTACCTGGGCCCCCGATATTGGGGTAGAGGGCAACTCCCAGTCCACAGAGATGGTTGCCCTTATGAAATGGACTAGCCCAAATGGAGAACAGGGAAAGATACACCCTTTAGTGGCAAAGAACCTCACAGCCAATTTACTAGGGCCAGACATGCCAAGACAAATAGATGCCGTGGTCACTACAGACCATTGATCATCCTATGATGATACCCTGGATGAGGAAGAAGCACAAAGGCTTAAAAAGGATCTAGAGGGAGTTAAGGAAAATGATTTTTTTTTACTTTCATAACTACAGAGAATAACATAGGGGACCCGCATGGGTGCACCCCCAATCCTAAAGGCCACTGTCTCCCCCCACCCCCCGCACCCGAGAGTACCTCCCATTAGGTGGAAGCCGGGAAGCCCAATCTGGGTTGAGCAGTGGACGGACATACCTAACCTTGTAGCCCTCCACCTTCTGGTAGAGGAATAGATAAACCGTGAGCATATATGCCCTTCTATGAATTCTTGGAACACACCCATTATTCAAAAAAGTCTCGAGGACTTGGCCTATGCTCAAAGATCTATGTAAGGTAAATGAAAGGATGGAGCTAGTAGGAACTCCTCTAAGAGGCATGCCCTGGACTCCCACTATACCTTCAGAATATACCTTCGTTGTGTTTGATATTAAGATTGAGTGTTTTTTTTAATCCCCCTGCATCCAGATGACTGCGAGAATTTTGTTTTCTCCATCCCTTCTCTTAATTTTTCCCAGCCTGATTGGAGGTTTGAATGGACCGTGCTGTCAAAGGGAATGGCCAAAAACCCGGCCTTTTGCCAACAATACTTGGCCACACTTTTAGGGCCTGTGGTGGGTTCAGATACCTCCCTTGCCTATGCCTACATAGATTCTGGGGCACCAAGACCCAAGCCGCCTGGAGGGACTTCTGGCTCAGGTTCTTGCCATATTTAAAAAGGGGGGTTTAACTATAGCCATTAATAAAATTCAAAATGTACCTCCTTTTAAGGTGCTTGGGACCCACCTTACCTTGACTCAGGCCAGCCTCCTTAAGCCTTTGCTGGATATTCCAGCCTCTCTAACCTTAACCCAACTTCAGAGTCTTTTAGGGGAAATGAATTCGCTGTAGCCATGGTTTTTTGTCCCTAAAGATAGTCTTGTGCCCTTATTTGCCCTACTAAAAGACAGGACACCTCAAGAAGTTATTACAATTACAGACAGCCATAGGGCAATATTTTTGCCATTCCAACAAACCCTGGATGAAGTTTCCCTAAAGAGGTATTTTATTTTGAGCCCATTTCCCTTTGGTTGTTTGCAGGTGTTACATTGATTTCTGCAGTTTTAACTCAAAAGGGGGAGTTATTAGAGTGGGTGCCCCTGGGGGGGCACACCTCGGGTGTACTCTCAAGCAGACCAACTTGCAGATGCTATTGTCAATGGGATGACCCAACCCAAAGGCATTATGTCCTTGACCCTTACTCCATTGTTTTTCCTTTTTGAATGGCAGACATTGAGTGGCTCACTCGAGCCAATGCTCATCTTGCTCTCTCCTTGGAGGAGTTTCTAAGCCAAATTGACTGCCATTATGGGCCATCCAAATGGACTGTCATGTTATGGTGACTTCCCCTCAAAATGCCATCTCTATTTTCTCCTACATCTATTCCTGGCACCCTCCATATTTTTACTGATGGAGGTGAAGCAGGCTGTGCATATGCAGCCTTTGAGGAGCAACAAAAGACCCCAAACCAACAAAGATCTCAACCTTGTCAAGGGTCAGCACAATATAAAGAAATGCTTGCCCTAATTATGGCCCTTCAGGACATTAAAAAACCCCCCAATTTGTATTCTGATAGCCTATAAAACAAAAAGAGGGAGTTAGCCTCCATATACAGTTACAGATATCTTTGTTTACCATTAACATTTTAAATTTTTCAAAAGGGGCAACTGAATCCAGATTTCAGAAGCACTGGGAACAACTAAACCCTAGGCCCCAAGTGAAAGTCAGGTGGAAGGACCCCCTGAAAAAACAATGGAGAGGACCTGACCCCCTAGTTACTATGGGCAGGGGATTTGGATGGGTTTTTTCCATAGGGGAGACAGCCCCCATTTGGATCCCTGCCAAGAACCTTATGTTTTTTTCCATCTTCTCTATACAGAAGAATGCCCAAGGGTAAACTAACCAACAAGGAAAGAAAACCGGCTATGGTGGCCGAGGTTTGTGTTTAAAAGAGAAAAGCCAGAAAGATAATTACTAACCATCCCCAAGGGCAACTAGCCCTTGAGAAGCTCTTTTGTTCTCTAACAAACAATTGCAGAAGGCGATACTACAGCTGTTGGCTGTCCTGACCCTCCCAGTCCCGGCAATGGCTCTACGGAATCTGCATTAACCTCAATGGGTGACCTGGGCAGTGATCAGCGCTGGCAATGCAGAAATCATCAATAGCACAAGAGAAGCTGTTCCTTTGACCTGTTGGCCTAACCTTCATTTTGATCACCACCCTATGTCATTATGTATGGACTGTTTAATATTTCTGTATCTGCTAATTATCTTAATGTTACCTACTTTAATTGTTCTTTTACTAATTGCTTTTATAGCAGCATTATTGAATCCATATTTATTGTTAAGCAACCACCTTTTGTTATGCTTCCAGTTTAGATCGTTTTCAACCCCACAGGCAAATAGCTGGATTAAAACAAGCCTCACCTCTGGACTCTGAATTGGCAAAGACTGCTATCCCATTCTTGACTAATGTTAAAGGACTGCTAATGACATTGCTTGGCCTGATAATGTGTTTGCTGATGGTTTTTCTATGCCTTCTTGGCCTTATATGTGCACTGCAAAACTCTTGTGAGCTTAGCCAGCCAGTTACATAAGATCAAACTCTAAGTGAATGAATTTCCCCTGAGCAGCATCGCAGTCAGAGATTGGTAAGACGGGGTGTCAGTCTAACCAACCTAAGACAGGGTC
The DNA here is from genome assembly GCF_024711535.1 of Dipodomys merriami. Lineage (NCBI taxonomy): Eukaryota > Metazoa > Chordata > Mammalia > Rodentia > Heteromyidae > Dipodomys > Dipodomys merriami. The sequence goes on along the minus strand of NW_027203159.1, from coordinate 6,497,114 downwards.
TTCAGCCTCACTCTGAAGAAGTTCCCAATGACAGGTAAGGCAGACAAGGCGATCCACCCAACCTAAAACAGGTGGGTTCACTTCTTTAAACAAAGACTGGGGAGATGTTGGGAGCCATTGGGAGCTGATAGTGAAGGTCAAAGGTCATCTTGACAAGGAACTGGCTTACTTAAAAGACACCAGGTGTCCAGGATTGCTTTGCTATGTCTGCAGTTTGTTTTAAATTTTCCTTGTTTTTCTGGACTATAGTAGAACAGCCTGAGTGTGGGGGCTCATGAGGATGCAACGTGCTGCATGTGTGGGACTCCTAATACCCAGGTTGCTCCCATGTTCTGAAGAGGACAATCTTATGAGATACCCAGGAATTAATCGAACTGCTTCGGACATTTCTAACTGTGGTGGGACTGATGCTTATTACTGTGATAGGTGGGGATGGGAGGTAACTGGGACAGGCTCCTGTTTCATGCACAAGGGTCCTCCCTATTCTTGTCTGACTAATCTCACCCTCCCGCCCAGACTTGCCTCAAAACCCCTGCATGGCCAGTGTTATTCTTACCAATGTAATCCTGTTAAAATAACATTTACAAATGAGGGAAAAGGATAACTAACTGGGAGGAGGGTCTGCCATTAAAACAAAAAAGGGGGAATCTGTCGGGCACGTGGGCAGCAAAGATGGCACTGAGAGGTAGTTGAGTATTCATCATAGAGGTCCTTCATTTCTTTGGTTAAGTTAATTCCTAGGTATTTTATTTTTTGTGGGGCCATTATGAGTAGAGTTTACTGATTTCAGGCACACTACTCATTGTTTTAGCATACAGAAAAGCCATTGAATTTTGAGGGTTAATTTTATACATTGCTACATTGCCAAAATTTTGAATCAGCTTGAGTAATATGGTAGTGGGATTGTTTAAATACAAAATCATGCCATGTGCACAGAGGGAGAGCTTTATTTCATCGTTCCCTATTTGGAATCCTTTTATGTTAGCATTTTGTCTTATTGCTGTAGCTAGGTATTCTAACACTAGATTGAAGAGAAGTGGAGGGAGTGGACATCCTTCTCTCTTTCCTGAGTTAAGAGGAAATGGCTTTATTTTTTTATTTTTTATTTTTTTTACCATTGGATATACTTGCTGCAGTTTTGTCATTTACAGCCTTTATTTTATTGAGGAATGTTCCCTGGATTCCTAATTTTTTCCAGAAGCTTCATCATAAAGGGGTGTTGGATCTTGTCAAGTGCTTTTTCTGCATCTATTGAGATAACCATGTGTTTCTTATCCTTGCTCTTGTTGATGCAATGAATTATATTAATTGACTTCAGTTTATTGAACCAGCTTTGCATCCCTAAAATGAATCCTGTTTAATCGTTGTGGATTATATTTTGGATGAATTGTTGAAGAGGATTTGCCAAAATTTTGTTGAGAAGTTTTGCATCAATGTTCATCAAAGAAAGGGGTCTATACTTCTCTTTCTATGATGAGTCTCTGCCTAGTTTTGTGATGAAGGTTATGATGGCTTCATAGAATGAGTTCAGTAGCGAACCTTCTCTTTCAATTTCCTTGAAGAGTTGGAGGAGTATTGGTGTAAGCTCTGCTTTGAAGACCTTGTAGAATTCTGGAGTAAAACCATCTGGTCCTGGGCTTTTCTTAGATGGAAGGTCTCTTATTGTAGTTTCTATTTCAATTCTTGATTTGTGCCTGTTAAGATGGTTTAACTCATCTTGATTTAGTTTGAGTATGTGGATAATTGCTAGGAAAAGGTACATTTCTGCTAAGTTCTCAAACGTATAGCATAATGGTATGAGAGTATTCCTTACACTATTCTGAATCTTGGTTGTTTCTGTGATGATGTTTCCATTCTCATCTCTGAGTTTATTTATATGTGTGTGTTATCTTATTTTTCTGATAAGATTTGCTAAGGGTCTGTCAATTTTGCTAATTTATCCGAAGAACTCTTGATTTGTTTATTCTTTCTATGATTTTTTTATTCTAGTTCATTTAATCTTGATTGAATTTTAATTATTTCTTTCTGGGTACTGGATTGGGATTTATCTTGCTGCTCTTTTTCAAGGAGGTTCCGATGTCTCATTAAATTGTTAGTTTCAGATCTTGCCAATTTTTTGTTGTAGGAACTCAGAGCTATAAACTTGTCTCTGAGTACTGCCTTTGCTGTGTCCCAGAGGACCTGGTAATTTATGCATTCATTTTTGTTGAATATCATGAACATTTGAATATCCTTTCTAATCTTTTCCATGACCCACTCGTGATTCAGCAGTGTGTTGTTCAGCCTCCATGTGTTACAGGACATTCTTTGTTGGCTTTTTGTGTTGAGTTCGAATTTTATTTCCTTGTGTTGTGAGAGAATGCAAAGTATTAATTCAATGTTTCTGAATTTGGACAAGTTTTCTTTGTGACAGAAAATGTGGTCTATTTTGGAAAATGTTTCATGTGCTGCTGATAAAAACGTGCATTTCATGCTGCTAGGTGAAATATTCGATAGATGTCTGTTAAATCTAGTTGACCTATGCAGTTCTTTAGATCTGCAGTTTCTCTGTTGAGTTTGTGCAGAGTTGATCTATCTAGTGAGGATAGTGGTGTGTTCAAGTCCACAACAATTAATGTCTTTGGATCTATGTGAGATTTCAGGGAACGTCGTGTTTTACTGATAAATCTCAATGCTCCGTTTTTTTTGGCAATTAGAGATATAGAATTATAATATCCTCCTGAGGGAAAGATCCCTTAATTAGTATGTAGTGATTTTCTTTATCTCTTCTCATGAATTTTAATTTGAAGTCTATTTTATCTGATATTAGGATTGCAACTCCTGTCTCTTTATGGGGGCCATTTGCTTGATAGATTTTGTTCTGACCTTTCACTTTCAAAATGTGTTTGTTTTTATGGGCAAGGTGTGACTCCTGAATGCAGCAGAAAGAAGGATCTTGGTTTTTAATCCAACTAGACAGACTGTGTCGCTTAATTGGAGAGTTAAGTCCGTTAATGTTTGAGAGATAGGACTGAGATGTATTTGGAAGTCCAGCCAATTTACCCAACTTCTTGGGGCTGTGGCAACTGGCTTCTTCCTATGGTTGTTGGATTCTCTGTTTGGGTGTGATTTCTTGGCCTTTAGTGTGGTTTTGTTGGTTTTCTAGGTGTAGGACATCTTTAAGTATCTTTTGTAGGATGTTTGGTTGAGATAAATTGTTTCACTTTTTCTTTGCTATGGAAGTTTTTTTATTTTACCTTGGGTTATGAAGGAGAGTTTAGCTGGCTACAGTTTTCTTGGTTGACAGTTGTTTGTCTTTAGGGTATGGTATGCATCATTCCAGGCACTTCTTGCTTTAATTGTCTCTGCTGAGAAATCTGAGGTAATTCTAATTGGTTTCATTTTATATGTGGTTGATCTTTTCTCATTGACATCTTTAAGGGTTTTTTCCTTGGTCTGAATTGATCTTTATAATGTGACGGCGGGATGTCCTGTTCTGGTCTGGTCTCTTTGATTTTCCAAAAGCTTCTTGTATCTGAATAGGCCTATCTTTTTGCATGTTTGGGAAATTCTCTGCTAGGATTCTGTTAAACAAATTTTCTAGACAATTTCCTCTATACCCATTATCCTCAGATTATACCTTCTGATGGTGTCTTCCAAATGTTGAATAGATCTATCATATTTCTTGGATTTGTCTTGGATAGCTGTGTGCTTTTCCTCTATAATATCTAGAATGTCTTTAATTCCCAAGATTCAATCTTCGGCATGGTTTAACCTACTTTCAAGACTTTCTATTTGTTTTTATTTCTTTTCCTTCTAATTGGTCAGCTTTGATGGCTTCAATTTTTTTGTAGCTTTGTTTCAGATCTTATATTAACTTCTCTACTTCCTCAATTTGGTATTCAGTGTTTATTCTCAAATCACTTAATTGATTGTTTATGGTTTCCTTGGACTCCCATTTCTTCCATTGGGCTCCATTCAGCATTCCCTTTGTGGTTTCCCTAAATTCTTTCAGCTTCTCTTTATGGATCCCATGAATGCCTCTATTGATCTTTATCTATTCTCATCCTGCTCTTGCATATACTGTATTAGTCCTTGATTAGCTTCCTCACGTTAACACATTTCCAGTAGTTCTCTTTGACTGTTATCAGCCTGCTCCCGCCATTCCTGAATTTCTCTTTGTCTATTCTCAGCCTGCTCACACAATTGTGGTCTATTTGTCTGTTCTCAGCCTGCTCACTCAATTCCTTGAGTTCTCTTTGAGTGGTCTGAATCTCCTCACACAATTCCTGTATCAGTCTTTGAAAAGATTCCTCATGCTCATGAGCTTCCTGTATTTATCTTTGGTTTGCCTATTGTCTCTCTCCCTATCACATTCACACTGAGTCCTTTGCAGATTTTCAATCTTTTCATTCATCATGTTTACCAGTAGTGTTTGTAGAGCTTTTTGGGAACTCTCCTCTGGACATTTCATTATCTGTCCTGTTCCCTGATTATCATGAATTGGTGTTGAGATACCCTGACTTGCCATTTTTCTCGTGGTTTTCTAACTTGTTCACCCCAATTTGTATGAAACTAACACCAGTTTTTGCTAGCACACTTTTTAAGGCAAGTTTCAACCAAAGTCCTGTAGTTGCACATTAAAAGGCTGCAGATACAATCTAGTTCAACAGATACCAATTTATTCAACATCAGACAACTATGTATTAATGGGCTAAGAACAACAAAGAAGAATTTGGCAAACCAGAAATTATTAGATTTACAGAGAAATCAGAAAAATAGAATTAGAGGGATGCAGAAAGGTAAAAGGGGAGTTAAATTAACCAAGTCCTAATCTCAAAGAGGGAAATGGATTGGACAGAATGATAGGAGAGAAAGAAAAAAGAGACAAGAAAAAATGGAAAAACAAAAATTTTAATTTAAAAAGTGAAACTTAAAAATTATCTAATTTTAAAGGTGAAATCAAAAGAATAGCAGGGATAGGATGATAGTAGGGGAGGGATAGAAAGGAGACATTAAAAATTTAAAAATAAAAATTCTTAAAAAATTATGTAGGTATAAAGAGATGATAAACCTAAGAGGTATTGAACTGATTAATAAATTTCTGGATTCAGTGAGTACACAATGGGGCATAAGATCTTATAAATGACAATGAGGATGAGCAGAGCAGCAGTTAAGTCATACAAAAAAGAAGGAAAGAGAAGAAAAAATGAAAAGAGTGAGAAAGAAAAGGAAAAAAGTTCCAAAAGATTAGTAGAGATAAAAAGAAAGCACACATACATATACATATAAAATAAAAATTATAAGAGGGAAAAAAGATTAATAGAAGATAATGTTATAAAAATTCTAAATAAAAACGGTACGAAAAAAGAGTTCTTTGATTTTTTTGTTTGGGGGGGGGAGTGGATGGGAAGATCCTGTGTCTCCCTTGTGTCCATAACCAGTCTCTTGTTGGAGTCTCTGGTCTGCTTGTGGTGTTCAGTTTTCCTGTGGCTTGAGAGGTTTCTTATGTCACTTTGTTCGAGCTGGCAGAAAAATGCTCTGCTTTACGCAGGACTTTCTGATCCTCCTCCAATGCTAGTTCAGTGGGAGAGAGATCTTCTTTGAGTATCACAAAAGAAGGAAATGGCTCTTTCTTTAGTTTGGAGATACTGTGATGAGGCTAGGTTCTGGGTAGGGTTGAGGCCTTTCAGCAAACAATAACTTTTCCCTGAGGGGCTATCTTCTGAGATCTCAGAGAGCCCAGCCTGGAGATATTTTCAGGGTTTATGTTTACTGAATTTCAATAGATTTTCTAGGCTCTTGTAGGAAGGGGCAGCCTCTGGCACTGTATACCCAGTGAAGAAAGCCTCTCCTCCAGAGGTGTATTTCCCTCTGCCTGGGCTGGGTGACTTTCCCATGAGTGGCGCTGAGCCTGGCAGTTCAGGTCATGTTCCTGTGTCCTTCTAAATGACTGTTTGGTTTTCTTCCAATTCCGGGGTTGGAGCTACCTGCTCAGCTAGACCTTTGTCAGTATCAAAGATGGAGATCACTGGTAGTGGGGGCGGGGGAGAGGCAGACTTCCATCCTCTGCTCCCTGAGAAGGAGTGAGTATGTCAGCATTCTACTATGCCAGAGCCTTGGTTCCTGGGTAATCTCTGGTCTGGGATCTGCAGAATGAAGATACCTGCTCCTTGTCAGTTCTTGCTAGTGTTGAGTAGAATCCTCTCATCCTCTATGTCTAGTGCCTTTGTCCCGGACTTTCTCTGTTGTAGGCATGGCAGCCATTGCAGCTGCTGAAGCTGCAGCCACGCCTACTGGCAATTTCTCAGATCTGTCTCCTTGCCTAGATTTTCCCTCTCTGGACAAACTCTCTGTACTTTGATGGCACACTTGGTGTAATTCTCTGGACTAGGACTGATAACTTCAACCAAACCTGCTTTCTATGTGAGAGCTTGTTTAGCCTCCAGCTTCTCCTCGAACATCTTCCCGGAACTCCCAACTCATCCTGTGTTCTCAGGTCAGGAATTTTTTATTTTCCTGCCCCTCCATTACAAAAAATCGATATATAACATGAAACCAAAATCAAATACAGTGACAACAGGAATATACGATAGGAGGAATAACATAAAGTAGAAAAAAAATCATATGCTATATTAAAATCCAGAAGTATAAGTATATACCCTATTGAACCTATCTTAATGTTCATTTCCTGTAGCTTCATTTTATATAATAATATGTTATCTCTATCTCTCTCCCTCTCTGTCTATCTTTACCAAAATATAGAGTTTTGGAACTTTTCTACTCTGATAAAATTATAATAGATATATGCTAATTATAGCAAATAAATGAGTTTTATGTTGATGGGATGGAAGAGACAATCCAAATAAATTTGAAAACAAGGGACAAAACTGATTTTTAGTATTTATTATACAATTCTCCCTAAAAAGAGATAAAATTATGTCGAGAAATACATTCAGTAGATACTGTTAAGGCTTAGTGAGATAAAATTATTACCTGCTGAATTACAACTGTCATATACTTTGGTTAAAAATTTGAAAATCATACATTTCAATTTATTTTCATGTATTTTGATACATTTATTTTCTGCCCTTTTGGGATGATGGGAAATCTGAACATTTATTCAAAACCAGTTGACTAAACAAAATGCATGGACTATGAAAATGAAAGGGAGTCACGGAAGACTCTGCATCTTTGAATCTCTTTTAGAGAATGACATTATCTGATATCATTTTCCTTCAGATCAATTTCAAAAACCTTTTTCTTGGTGATAATTTAAAAAGTACTATTAATTTTTTCTTGAGTCAAAGAAATATATCAGTCTCCTTGTGTACAAGTTGGATCAATGATAAGAACTCCATTGGCAATTTTGGAAGTACAGAAGTGCAGTAAACACAAGCTACCTAAGGTCATATCAATTTTAACAATTTTACACATGAGTTCAATTACTACTTATTAGTTCTTTTCCACATAGAATCTTTCATTGTTCACACAAACTGGTGTTATGCCTGTCTTTTTTTCTGAAAATAGAATTTGTTTTCAGACAGTATTGCACATGAATAAATAATACACTGAATACAGCTCTGTTTATAATTGGACTGGTATATCAGCATTTTTTCTGAAGAGCTACCATGTGAAAGAAAGATGGAACAGTGTAGATAGAGTACAGTTTAGATATGTGAATTCAGAAGATGATCAGCAGATATGGTGATTTTGAAAACAGGTTGTTTCTGTTATACATCAACATTTGACCTATTGAATAATAAAAAGAAAACATTGGCTACAAATTTTCAATAAGTTTTTTTATTGTGAAAATACCTTACAGAGGGGTTACAATTACATGTGCAAGGTAATAAGTACATTTCTTATCAGGCATTGTTGCGTCCTCCTTTTTTTCCTCCTACCATACCTACCCTCCAATTTTGAAACAAATGTTGATTATGAATAAAATTCTTTGGAAAAGAATTCTTTGGATCTTCGGAAAAGATCCTTCTCCTTCTCATGTTCCTCTTCCTCCTCACCCTCCCACTCTTTTTTCACTCCTCATCCTCTTCCCCTTTTTGCTTTCGCTATTCCTCCTCCTCTTCCCCCTCCTCCTACTCCTTCGTCCCTTACTTTTTCCCATTCTTCATTTTTCCCTTCATCTCCTCTCTCCCTCTTTTCCTTCCATCCCTCCCTCTCTACCTTCCTTGTTCCTGCCCTGTCCTCCTCCCTTCCTCCTTCCCTCCCTCCCTCACTGCCTACCTCCCTCCCTCCCTTCCTTCCTTCCTTCGTTACTTTGTCCCTTCTTTCCTTCCTTCCTTCTTTCCTTCCTTCCTTCCTTCCTTCCTTCCTTCCTTCCTTCCTTCCTTCCTTCTTTCCTTCTTTCCTTCCTTCCTTCCTGCCTTCCTTCCGGTTTTCTTTTCTCCCTTTCTATACTTCCTTCTTTCTTCCTATTCTTATTTAACCTCTATCCCCTACCATCCATCCACCCTCATTCCTTCTTTCCCTTCACCTTACCCTCCCTGACTCACCAAAGCATGAAGTTCTGAAGTTAAACTTATGGCCTAGGAGTTGAAATTAGAGATTAGTTGAAATTAGAAATTAGAGATTGGAACTAATACCCTGGACCTTTAACTCAAATATCCTGGGCCAGAAACTCTGGGCTTGAACCTTGAATTCACAATGTGGGCTTTGAACCCAGGGCCTGCACTTGAGTTTGTGACCTGGGAATAGAATTCACAGCCTGTTCCTAGAACTAGTGCATAGGACCTGAACTCTGATCCTAGGCATTTAACTCATAGCTGGGCATTGAAGTCAGTTGTGAGCTTTAAACTCACAGCCTGGGCCTTGAATTCATGTCCTGACATGAACTTGTGACCTGCAATTGTAATAGGGGCCTAGGACCTGAACTGGGATTTTTGCCTTAAACTCATTGCCTGGTACTTGAACTCACAGCTGGGCTTTGAAATTGGTTCCTGAACCTTTAACTCACAGCCTGGGTCTTGAAATCCAAGCAGGTTTCTTGACCTAGGTGAATTTGCCTTGAATGTTGCCAGGGAACTTGAACTTCTTTCTGGGCCTGGAATTTGTGGTCTGGGCCCTGAATATGGGCCTGGAAATTGAACTCACATCCTCTGCCTTGAACTAGGAGCCTGGGGCTTGAATTTGGTTCTGGTCCTTGAACGAGTGACATAAACCTAGAATATGGGTCTGGGGCCTTGAATCTGGAGACTCGACAATACGCCTGTGCTTCTCTGTGCTCAATGCTGGTGTTCAACTACTGGGTATTCAACCGCTTTTCTGTGTTTGTTCCATGGCCAGAGAAGGCTTTTTAGTTTAACTTTTAGTTTTTGAATCACGAATCTACTTTTTGCTACAAGAGAAGTCAATCCATCTGGTTCCATATTTCTCACTTTTGGTTTGTTTGCTTCCCTGCATTATGTAAATATTTTCCTTTATGTGAAAGTGGAGGGGCTGTGCTGGAAGACAGGGAATGTGTAATGTGTATGTGGGGAGGCTGTCTACACTTGTAAGCTTTCTACAGAAAGGCCGGGAGGGCATTATCATTATTTCCATCCTGTCAGGAGATAAGTACATGGACCAGGCATAGAGATAAGTGTGCACAAAAAAGAAATACTGGCAAGGCCAAAGTATGAACCACATAAGTATAGAGATGCACACATGTGCACAAACAGAGGAACGAGAGAAGTTTCTAGAACCAGGCCTGGCTTTTCATAAGGTGTTTTCTACCATGCCAGCTTTTTTCTTTCAGATTAGGGTTGAGGGATTGATATTGACACCAGACTTTTTCCACACACACCTCATCTTCCCCATGTCCAGAGGCCAACCTGCCCTGCTGTGGGAAGATCAAACAGCTCCCAAAATTATGCCACAGGATTTATGTTGTTGTTTTGTTGTTATTGTTTACCTGTTTTGTTCAATATCAAGAAAGACCATGGTTTCCTGAGACAGGCCCTTTGTGAAATGGAAGAATCTCCTACTTTCTTTGCTTCATTGTCTGCCTCCTCTTCTCCTTCTTCCCCTCCTCTTCTTTGTCCTGCTGCTCTCTGGGTGGGAAGTTTTCAACACGTTTGTTTGTTTATTTGTTGAAATGGTTTTCCTAAGAATTTGTTTCTTGCATGAAACACCCAGGTTCCTTCCTTAGTGAAGCTAAGTGAATAGTGAAAGCCGATGGTGGCAGGACAATTATATTCTTTTAGATTCCCTTCTAAGGCATGGGTCAGGCCTGGCATGGTTGTCTCTCTCTTCTCTAGGGTAATGGAACCTCAGAGAGAGAAAATGAAAAATCCAGTCAGGAAGAAGGAAGGAACTGAAGGAAGGAGAAGGAAGAAGTAAAGGAGGAGGGAAGGGGGAGGGAAGAAGGCAGAAATGATTGACAGTAGGGAAGGAGGGATGAAGGTGAAAAAGGAAGGGGAGTGAGTGGGGCAATGAAGGTGCGGAAAAAGGAGGCCAGAAGGGAAAAGAGAAGCAAGGGAGCCGAGGCGAGACTCCGCCCACTCCCTTGCAGCTTTGAGGTAACCACCCCAGACGGTGCTTGACGGGACGCCTGGGCTGTGCGCATGCGCGAGCCAGGTAGAGTCCCCAGCCAATCCCATGATACCTGGTGACGGTGAAAGGCAGGCGACCAACAATAGAAAGACCCGCGTTCCGATTCTCCTATATAAGCGGCTGTGTTTCGGGTGCACGCTCTCTCGCGCCCAAGCTCTCCTACAAATAAAAGGCTCTCCAATAAAGCGTGATCTGAGAAGACTCCTGGTGTGGTGGTCGTTTTTTCTCGCTGGTCGAGTAGACGGTCACTACAAGTGGTGCCGAAACCCGGGAACAAACCAGGGACGGGACCCGCGCGAGAGGCTGAAAACCGGAGCCAGAACTCAACACGCGGAGAGGGGACGTCGGTAAATATCCCCCGGTATGCTGTTCACTGTAGATTTAGATATTTATTGGTTGCTTGCATTGCTTCTTCCCTTGTGGCTTGTCTTTTTGATGGTGCGCACTTGCCTCGAGGAGGGAGGGTTTGATTTAATCCAGGAAGGACGCAAAGTACTAACGCAGCATCAGGATAGTCTATCAGAGTCAGCATACAGTAAGGGGGAGGAAAATAGGCCTAAAAGAAAAAGGGAAAAAAGACAAAAGGATCCTAAAGAATTAAAGCAAGAGGGACTGCAGCCCTCACAAAAGGAGAAGGGTTTTAGGGAGGAGGGGGTCTCAAGGAGACACCCATGCCCTTCTTTAAAAGCAAACTGGTTCTCAGCCCTACATGTGGAAGGGCGGGACCAAGAATATAGTAATCTTGTGAGTGACTCAGAAGAAGAAATGTTAGAGGAGGAGGGAGAGCAGCTCGATCCAGCTGATAGTGAAGAGTTAGAAGAGGCTGTGGCGGAGCAGGAGGCAGACAGATATGGGGGGTGGCGCCCCCTAGGGGTGGGAGTACCGCAGCAGCCAGGAAGAGGAAACGGAGCTGGCCCTCACCCGTCGCCCCCCCCCCCCCCGCCGTGCCCGGCGGTAGGGAAGAGTCACTTTATAAAAGAAAACACCTGGTCGCAATTAGCAGCCGCTTTCCCAGTCTTTGAGAATCCCATTACTAATGAAAGAAATTTTGAGCCAGTTTCCTACTCCCAGTTAAAAGATTTAGTTGAGGCAGTCAGGACTTATGGGGTGACGGCCAATTATACCACTGCCTTGCTTCAAAGGCTAACTATTAATGCTATGATTCTGTGGGAGCAAAAACTGTTCAATATTTTCCTGAATTAGTGGCTAAACAGGCAATTTTGGCCTGAAAAAGAAAAAAAAAAACAAAAAAAAGAGAAAAAAAAGAGGCAATTTTGGGTATAAAGTATTGTTTGATGCACTTTGCAAAAATTCCAGATAAATTAATTATTCCATACACCCGTGAGCAAGTTGAAATTTTAGCAGCCACAATGGATATGTGGGCAATTCTTGTTTGCTCATTTCCAAATGAAATTGATAATCATTATCCTAAGCATCCTCTGCTTGCCATAGTTAAGAAAAATTTAGTGTATTTTCCTGTTGTCACTTCAAAGGAGCCCTTGGCTGATGCTCTAACCATCTTTACGGATGGATCAAAATCTGGACAAGGTGCCTTTTTTGTTCAAGGACACAAACAGCCGGTAGTCTTTAATTTTCGGCCGAATGTCCCACAGGCTGTTGAATGTTTAATTGTGCTTGAAGATTTTAAAAGATTTGATCAACCTTTTAACTTATTTTCTCATTCATTATATGTTGTAAATGCCGTTGCTTCTCTTGAAGTTGCTGCTTCAGTTAAGCAGGCCAGTACAATTTCTAATCCCTTATCTTAAACAGAAAACACTCTTTCTATATTGGACATATTCGTGCCCACTCTATGTTGCCGGGCCCGATGGCAAAGTGTAATGATTTGGTGGACCAGGCAACTCGGGCTATGGCTCTGGTTGCTGCTGATCCTGTAGAATTGGCAAAAGACTTTCATAGATTGTATCATATACCTGCTAATACCCTTAGGAAAAGATATAATTTGTCCAGGCATGTGGCAAGAGATATTGTTAAAGCCTGTAAATCCTGTGTTACCTTTCTTCATCCTCCCCATGTGGGGGTAAACCCCAGGGGGTTGAGACCAAACGCCCTATGGCAAATGGATGTTACTCATCTGACGGAATTTGGTAAGTTGAAATATTTACATGTGTCTGTGGACACCTTTTCTGGTGTCATTCATGCCACACCTCTGGCAGGAGAAAAGGTGTCTCACGTCAGAATACACTGCTTAGAAGCTTGGGCAGCTTGGGGAAAGCCCCTTAGACTTAAGACGGATAATGGCCCTGCTTATACTTCCCATGGTTTTCGTGCCTTTTGCGCACAAATGCAGGTTGCCCACACCACCGGATTGCCCTACAATCCTCAAGGACAAGGTATAGTGGAAAGAGCTAATAGAAGCATAAAAAAATGCTTCAAAAGCAAAAAGGGGGAATTGCTGAGTCAGCGTCCCCCAGGGAAAGACTTTCTCTTACGCTCTTTACCCTTAATTTTTTAATTCTAAATGACAACGATCAGTCTGCCGCAGATCGGCATATGACAAGAGACTCCATGGATACTAAAGACAGGGTTATGTGGAAGGATGTTATTAATAATAAATGGTATGGAACGGATCCGGTAATAACGAGATCCAGGGAAGCTGTTTGTGTTTTTCCACAGTCAAGAAGTACCTCACTGGGTGCCAACGAGACTGACCAGGCCGGTGGAGACTGCAGCAGAACCCCCTCTTGAAGATGCAGCTGATCTTCCTGCTGTTAGCAACAGTGCTAATAGCAATCCCTGTGATAGCTAAACCAATGATGCTGTGGGCTGTTACAATTTACTGAGTGGATTGCCTCTGCGGTGTCCTTTTCCAAAGAGCGGGTGGGAGTCGGAATGTTTTTAGCCTGCTGCTTGGGAGGATGCGTGGTCTGCCTATGGTTGGTCTGTCGCCTTCGAGCCCAAACCAGAAGGGACAAGGTTGTTATCTTGCAAGCATTAGCCGCTTTGGAGAGTGGATCCTCACCCCAGATTTGGCTGTCGGCCCTAAGAGGCAGTTAAGCCTTACCATTCTGCATAGCCTTAGCACCCCGAGGGATCAGGGGATCCCATTGCACCGGGACAGGTATGCAATTTGCAATTTGGGACAGGGTGCAAGGCAAGTGCACTGCACTTGAGGAGATGGTTCTCATCTCCTCAAGAAGAGCATGCTGGGTTGCAAGTGGGTTGATGCCCAAGATCCCACCTCTGCAAAAAAGGCATCGGACGTGCCTGGTCATCACTGGGGAAGGTGCGCCCCTCAGGCGAAGGCCAGTGCAAGGTCCTAATGTTTTAGACAGAGGCCCAACCTCTATTCTTACCTGTTGCCATAAAACAAAGAAGGGGGAACTGTAGGGAGCCGAGGCGAGACTCCGCCCACTCCCTTGCAGCTTTGAGGTAACCACCCCAGACGGTGCTTGGCGGGACGCCTGGGCTGTGCGCATGCGCGAGCCAGGTAGAGTCCCCAGCCAATCCCATGACACCTGGTGACGGTGAAAGGCAGGCGACCAACAATAGAAAGACCCGCGTTCCGATTCTCCTATATAAGCGGCTGTGTTTCGGGTGCACGCTCTCTCGCGCCCAAGCTCTCCTACAACTAAAAGGCTCTCCAATAAAGCATGATCTGAGAAGACTCCTGGTGTGGTGGTCGTTTTTTCTCCCTGGTCGAGTAGACGGTCGCTGCAGAAGGAGAGAAGGAAGAGATAAGGGAAGGGTGAGGGAAAATTGGAAGATTAAAGGAAGAATGGATGAGGCTAGGAAAGTGGAGTTTTCAAAGGGGTAGTGAAGGAGGAAAAGAAGGGAGTAAGGATTAGGGAATCGAAAAGGGTAAAGGAAAAAATGTAGGCAGAGGTGGAGCAGAAGGAAGGAAGCAAGGAACATGGAAGGAAAGAAGGAAGGCAGAGATAAATAAAGAGGGCAGAGAGAAAAGACAGAAGAAGGGAAGGAGGGAAGAAGGAAGGAGGAAAGGATGGAAGGAAGGAGGACGAAGAATGGAATTAGGAGAGGGAGGAAGGAGGGGATAAAGGAAGGGAAGGAAGGAAGTAGGCAAGGAAAGGACGAAGTAGGGAAAGGAGGACAGAAGAAAGGAAGGAAGAAGGGCAGAAATAAGCGAGGAAAAATAAGGTAGGAATGAGGAAGAGAATAGAAGACGGAAGGTAGTAATGGAGTGAAGTAAGTGGCAAGGAATGAGGGAATAAAAACGAGAGTGAGGAAGGAAAAAGAAAAAAGCAAGGGAGGAAAAAGGGGAAAAGAAGGGTAAGCTGGAAATAAGGAAGAATGGAAATAAAGGATGTGGGAAGAGTTGTGATCATGTTACACCATGGAGGGAGCTTTTTTCTTCACACATCCCTCGGAGTTGCAGTGTCTGAACGGACTTTACCCCCCTCCCCCCTCCCCGGGGCTTGCTAGCCATGTAAAATCTCCAGGAAACTGGATTCTGACCTTTGGGGAGGGGGGACTAGTGGCTGTTAATTAACTGATTTCCTGGCCCTGTATTTGTGTGAGGGAATTTAAAGGCCATGGATCACATGTTCAACTCCAGGCAATTCTGTATTGCCAGTTCAAGGCCAGCCAGGCTTGATCCTGCCACACACACTTTCTGGGCCTGAGGGTGGGCCGGAATATATTTACATAAATGCCAAGTAGAGGAAAGGGAAAATAGGCTACTAGTGGTCAGCGTTTGTTGGTTAATTTCTTCACAGTGTGTTCGGAGCCTTGCTTGAATTATCCATGGTGCCCCAGGTAGGTGTCTGTTGGGGGAGGGGACCGGAAGCAGCTGCTCTCCTCCTCCGTGTCATCCTCTTCCTCTTCCTTTACCTCCATTGACCCCAAGAAGGGCATTCACAACTTTGGATTACTATTGGGGACAGGCATATCACCATGCTGCAGCCAGTTCAGCCATAAGTGGCCAGGGAGAACAGGAAACCCTGCACCAGTATCAGGAATCACTGGGGAATAGAGGTGCAGGGAGTAGGGAGTTTATGAAATAGATGGCATTCACAGAGGATTTAGGGCTTTGGATATCATCCCAGGACCTCTGGCAAAGATCTGACATCACTCAGAAAGGATGGGTTGGTCGACTGGTGGGTTATTTGGTTGGTTGTTGGGATGATTGGGTGGTTGCTGGCTAGCTTGGTAGGTTGGTTAGTTAGCAAGAGAAACTCCTTTTCCTCATTTGATTGTTCATATAAGAGTCTACGAAACTTGTGTCCAGGCTCATTTCTAAAAATGATAATCGGATCTCAAATTCCTTCACTGATATGATTTCATACATGTAGAACCAGTGCGAATCTCCATAAAAGTTTTGTTATCATACTTTAGATACATACGTATATTTAGAATTTTGGGCTCTGTTTATGCAAGTAATGTTTAATTATATATATTTGATGCATGTATGCAAAAGATGATTGAAAATGGTATTTAAAAACACCCAAAATGTTGGGGCATCCCAACTGTCTTCTTTACAAAACATAACAGCAGAAACTGTCTCTCCTATGGCTCTAGAATTTATTGTAGCAATGTTAAATTAAGAAAAAAATATTTCTACACACAGTTCTGTCAACCTTCAAATACTGTGAAGTTTTTTGTTTTCTTTTTTAAATCAAATTAAGAGAAATTTTCTAATCATTACCCTAGATACTGAAAGAAACACAATGAATCTCTAAAAGTTTTCTGTTTATAAGCATGGAGATAGGGAAAAACAAGTCGTTTAAGGATTCAGGTGGACCTGTTGCAACAATGAGAAGTACAAATTGTCATGTCAAAAACGAGCTTTACAATGTCGGTGCGGTGGGGATGGGGGGAAGGATTGGGTGGAGGAGTAGGGGAGGCTGAGAAGGGAGGTGAAGGGTAAACAAAGGAGGAGGCTGCAATGCTTGGTAAGAAATGTTTGCATTATCCTGCCCATGTAATTGTATCCCCTCTGTACAGTATGTTCACAAATAAAGTAAAAAGAAAACAAAACGAAAGAAATTCACTTTGAATTTCTTGATTCCCAATTAAACTCTGTGGTAAAATTGCTTAGGGCAAAGAGTATAAGACATATATTTTCTTTCTGTGGACTGTGTACTGAACTTGATGTACTGGGTACTGTGATACTGTATTGAACTTCCTTGATAACCAGGTGCTTTGTCACTTGGGCCACACCTGGATTATCAAGTGATAATTTGCACTGGTGATTATCAAGTCATGCATTTCATTCTAGGCTGTCCTGGGCTATCCTCTTTATGCTGCTGAGTGGGAATGTCAGGCCAGTGCCCTGTATCTAGCCATTGTGCTTTCCTCACAAAGGAATAACAAGTGCAGGACAAACACTTATTTGAGTATGAAGAACTTATTTCTGCTACACTGTCCTCTATTCTGTATCCATTGATTTCTACATCCAGGATTAGAACTTGGAGCCAAGAAACAATATTGGGTATGAGTTATATGTTGAAACAACTGATTTTTAAATAAAAATATACCAAACACAAATATATATATATATATATATATATATATATATATATCATGCATTCTACCAAATATTGGAGAAAAACTTTTAAATGCTTAATTTATTTCTCAACAGAGAAAGGAAAACTAGCAAGACAAGGAATAGACTTACAGAGGAAAAATAGAATACAGTACATGGCTCCCCCAAAGACATATGCAGATATTATAAGGCAGGACAGGTGGCAGACTGGACAAGAGAGGATATAGGATAGTTTCAAATATTAAAAAATATCTTCACAAAATAATGGATGCCAATTTATGAAAGTTAAATAGAAAAGAAACATAATATTGTAGTTGAAAAGCAAAATTACACTTTAAATTTTTTGGTTTCTTATCACTCAAAGCTATCTTAATGATGAATTTGGTAACAATACTTTCATTTGAAAAACAGTTATTGAAATAAATATGTTAACATGTGAATGCTGTTTTGAAGAAAGGCTAGAGACAAGAGTTCAAAGTACTTAACCATTGTACTCAGAGCAGAGGGTAGAATTTGAATATGGGTGTTCCCCTGGAAGGCCTCTATGACTCTGGAAGTGGGCAGATGAAGATCTTCATAGAAAGAACTGATGAACTGGTCTTAAAAGATGAAGAAAGCAAAACCAGCACGAACTTAGTCGTCTTTTTAGTCTATGATTTCTCAATTTGAAAATTAAAGTCCTACAAACTGACATGTATTATACCCTTGCAAGAATTATTTTAGGTGAATGAACCGGAAAACTGGAAAAAAGCAATGGGAAGAAGATGAAGTGAATGACAGTTAAGTTAATTTAGGAAAACAATCCCTGTTTAAACATTTTTTGTGCACATTTTACTTTCCTCTTCATCATTCAATATCACTAAACATCAATATGGATGTGATCATTCAGAAGAACTGTTTGACATGCTCCTTTGGTCCCTCATCATTTTAGACATAAGACAATTCTAATTCCCATTGTCTCAGAACTGAGTTTTTCAGGTCACTGATATAATCTGTTGGTTTTATTGCCCTGCTGTCTGATTGCATGGTTATAGTCACTGTGTTGTTACATAATTGAAATGGTGATTCCCATTCAGGCTGTTTTTTTTTTTGTTTTTTTTTTTTTGTGGATCATGGGGTTTGAACTCTAGGCTTGGGCACTGCCATGCACTCTTCACCTCAAGGCGAGCACTCTCCCAATTGAGCCACTGCGCTACTTCCAGTTTTCTATTGGTTTATTGGAGATAAGAGTCTCATGGACTTTCCTGCACAGTCTGGCTTTGAACTACAATCCTCAGATCTCAGCCTTCTGAGCAGATAGGGTTACAGGCATTAGCCAATGAAGCCTGGCTAGCATTCAGGCTTTTTAAATTTAAAAAAAATTGAAAATTAAAAAAAATGGAAATAAATGGAAAAAATAAAAGGTAACCAGGGAAATGAATTATGGGAGTATTTGTGTGGGATATAGTATATATACTTAGGTAACAATTGAAAAATGAGGACTGAAAGAAACTCAGAATTCCTGAGTAGAACCTATTTTTTTCAATATTATTAGATTATTCTGCAGATTTAAATCCAATACTCTATTTTTTCTGTAAAATATCCACTATTTTTTATTTCATTTTGTATTTTTAAAAATATGTCTGAGTCAAACAGAAAAGATCAGATGAGTTGATGTTAGGGAAATTAACCCCAAGATAAGTATTCAAATTTGTTTTCTTTTCTTCCATGCTATTTTTTCTAACATGCTTATAACATGTTTCCTTTGTTGTTTTTTATGTCCCTCCCGCACTGTATAAACCGTGCTTTCACTGTATTTGAGTTTGTATAATTTGTGGGGGGACAGGGGAAAAAGAAATCATTAAAATAGGGATACAGGTGGACCCATTTCATCAAAGAGATGTACAAAGTCGTTTTGTCGAAAAATGAACTTTACAATTTTGGTCAGGGTGCGGAGGATCGATAATTGGGGGCAGGGTAGGGCATAGGAAGGAATGGGAAGGGGAAACAAAGGAGGAGGCAACAATGCTTGTTAAGAAATGTACTCATTATCTTGCCCATGTAATTGTAACCCTCTGTATGGTAGTTTCACAATTTAAAAAATATATATTCACCTAAAAAAAGGGTAGTACTCTACAGCTATAACCACAGTGGTACTTCCATCTTTTTCCATGATTAGTTGGTCAAAAAAGAGTCTCATGGATTTCCTGCCTGAGCTGGCTATAAACTATGATCCTTACATCTCAGCCTTCTGAGTAAGATTATGGGTGTGAGCCACCAGTGCCTGGCTGAGAGTCCATTTCTATACACTGTGTTTAGTTTAGGTAAACCATAGCTGTGGTGCAGCTCTCATATATGTACAAGAATATGGATGATTAAAATTTGGACAAAATGCCTTCCCACAATTCATACTAAAGGTGCCTCAGAGAGTAAGAAAGGCCTTCACGTAGTATAAATCACTTTGGATTCAATAAGCACTCTGGCAATTACTAACTCTTATATTGAAGCTATAAATTAACTCAAGTCGCTTCAATTTTTCTTTCTGAATGTTGGAGATGTACAAGAGAGCATACTTGCAATGCCTGAAAGTAAATGTACACTTAATATTTACCAGATCTATTTTTACAAGAGGACAGAAAAATAAAGCTCTGCAAATGCTGCCTACTTCTGTGAGAAGAATTCAGAGGAGAGTACCTGTTAATTCTGCTGGGATATGAGGAGACATTATGCTAAAATGCAAACTGATTAATACTATAATAGACATAAAACTCAGTGCTGTGAAGTGCTGATTTATTTTTTCTTCCAAAGCTAAGCTTATTCTGGATAACTAATATTCCAAATAGTTTAGGTATTATTCAATGTGTTATGCTTTTTTAATTCAGAAACTTGGAATGAAACATCAATTAGATCTCCTTTCAAAACTGGTGAAAATTGAGAAATAATTTATATTAAGAGACACAGGTGGGGCTGGAAAGATGGTTCAGTGGTCAAGTGCTTGCCTTGCATGCCTGAGGCCCTGGTTTCAATTACTCAGCACACCTAAACAAAGAAACCTGGAAGTGGTGCTGTGCTCAATTAGTAGAGTGATATCCTTAAAGCCCGAGATATGAGAGAGAAAGAAAGAGACAGAGAGAGAGAGAGAGAGAGAAGACAGGTTTGATACATGATCTATTATATGAGCAATGTTAATATTTTCAGAAATTGATCAGTATAATACTACACCTAAAGAACACATTGAGTAGCTCTATACACCTACTAAACAACTGAACAAGCAAAAGACAGAATGCAATTTTTTATTGATTACATATATAAAATTAATCATATCTAAAATATAGATGAATCAGTAAAAATCATAGTTGATAAGGGAAAATTTATACTACAAACTTAAAACTCAATAAATTTCTTTATGCCAACATTTATAACTGTTATGAGAAATTATCTTTAAGAAGCAAGCATAATAATAAAAAGTAATATTTTTTCTAGTTGTACTAGAATTTGAACTCAATGCTAAGCACCCTACTACTTGAGACAATTTTCCAGTCTTGTGGCTATGGATTTTGTTTCCCAAATAGTGTCTCTTAGTTGTGGGAAAGCTGGCTTAGCCCAATATTCTCCTTCTTTCACCTTCCACATAGCTGGGTTTATAGGCATGCATCACTAAACTCAACCAGGAGGAATGAAGTATTTTAAATGAGAGAATTGAAATTCAAATTCATATCCAATTTTATAAGATATGATGGGAATAGAAGTAGACATTGAAAAGGGAGTCTTGAAGCACAGTAGGATTGGTACAGTATGAGGATTGTCTATTCCTGCTTACTCTTACACAGGCTCTTCACATTTTTATAATTATTCTCTTTGCAAGATTGTAATATAAAAATGCATATTTGAATTACAGAATGTCAGTAATCTTGAAAACTAAAAAGCGTATTCTTATATACATAATTTCAAAGAAGAAATGTTATTTAAAGAAAACAGCACATTATTTTTATACCTGTCTAGCTATTCACCTGGCTATTTATCTATCATTAGTGAAAGTGAAGCTAAAAGACTGCCTTTAGAAAACGAGGCTCAATGTAAATGCTCTCAGATGTTTTTATATTTAGAGCAGGTGTGGATATTAGCATGTTTTTTTATGCCCATAGAAGTAAACTGAGTCAGGCCTGAAAGAAATTTAATAAAATATTTTCTGTAAATTTTGACTGTGGCCCTGATCCTTTGGTATCACCATCTGGTTCAGTGTTCCTTGTTATCTTTGCATGACTTAGGTTAAAAGCGAAAATATGAATGAAGAGAAATAAAATAGGAATCGATTAATACTTTTGCGGCTTTCTCTTTTTTTATTTTTAATTTTTTTTTGGGGGGGGAGGTCCAGCCGTGGGGCCTGAACTCTGGGCCTGTGCACTGTCCCTCAGCTCTTCAGCTCAATGCTAGTGCTCTACCAATGGAGTCACAGCGCCACTTCTGGCTTTTTTCTTATTGCTTATGTGGTGCTGACGAATCGAACCCAGAGCCTCTGGGATGCAAGGCATGCGCTCTACCACTGAGCCACCTTCCCAGCCCCTCTCATTTATTTTTTAGATCCTATGTGGTTTTTTTTTTTATAACTGTATGATGGGTAAGGTAATGAGTACATGCATTGGATATTCATGGCTTTAAGAATATACCATGCTAAATATATGGTTTTCTTGCACAAAATAGTTAAGAGTGCACACGTTTATTAAGGAAATAGTCCAAATAAAATTTTCTCAATCTCAGGTATTTTTCAGATGCCTCTTGGTTTCACATCTCTGTGTTTCATCTAACATGTATGTGAAGACAAGTCCTACCTCTGAAATAGCTTGTTGTATTGAATTATGGGAGTTTATTGGTTACCTAAAGATTATAGAATTGGCTAGTGTAATTTTAGAGTAGGCTATGCAGACAAATGGCTAATTTTCTTTGTCTATAAATTGCCTGGTTTTATGACCTATGATTTGGAATTAACCACATGGAATTCATTCATGATTACAAGACTCAAACTTAATTTTTTCTTTCTTGTACTAAAAACATAAGACGATTTTATCTTATAGCTTCAATAAAACTAATTAATATTTGAGCTTTAAAAATGGACTTCACTTTCCATGTCAGGTCCATATCTTTCTATTTGTATGCACCACATATTCTACTAACCTATAATAATGAGGGATAGAGACAGGTTGAGAGAGCCGGGGGAGAATGATTAAAGAATGATTAAGATTCATTGTATTCAGGTAATAATTTTTGAATCACAATTCCTTTGAATAGCTATTTAAACATAAAAACAAAAAAGGACCTAACAAACTGTTTTCACTGTATTTGATGTCGGTATAATTTGTGGAGGGGAAGGGGAAAAACAAATCGTTTAAATAGAGATACAGGTGGACCCATTGCAACAATGAGATGTACAAGTGGTTATGTCGAAAACAAACTTTACAACTTTGGTGCGGGGTAGGAGGAGTAGCAGAGACGATTGGGTGGGAGGGACAGGAGGAGAATGGGAAGGGATGGGAAGGGGAAATAAAGGAGGAGGTTATAATGCTTGATAAGAAATGTACTCATTATCTTGCCCATGTACATGTAACCCCTCTGTACAGTATTTTCACAATAAAAAATAAATAAATAAAAATAAAAAACCTGTTAGCAATTATGTGAAATGGATTCTCTTTAATAGTAAAAAATGTAACTTGAAACTCAGAAGGGAGAATATGAATATACTGGTAAATAGGTTAAATGAAAAATTGGATACCATGCACAGGGTTATAAGAGAACGTGATGAGGCCAACCATCAACTAATAGATGAATTCATGGCCTACACAAATAAAAAGATATAAGAATTCCAGCAGAGTGAGAAAGAATCTAATGAAAAATTAGAAACCCAGATAAATGTCTGTGAAGAGAAATCTGACAAACAACTACAGGAGGCACAGCAATCTAGTCTAGAAAACCTTAATAAAGACCTGCTCACCAATAAGAAAGACAAGCAAGAAGGAAAGTATCTAACAGCAAAATAAAAAGCCTTGAAAGCAGAAAGGAGAAGAATATCGCTGACAGACGACAGTTTAGAATTAGAAGAAAATACTGGTGGCAGAAAAATGTTTACCAGGGCTGGGAAATTGGCTCAGTAGAAAAATGTTTGGTTTGCATGCATGAGTCCCTGGGTTCGATTCCTCAGCAGCACATAAACAGAAAAAGCCAGCCGTGGTGTGGTGACTCAAGTGGTAGAACATTAGCCTTGAGCTGAAGAGCTGAGGGACAGCACCCAGGCTTAGAGTTCAAGCCTCACAACTAAAAAAAAAAAAAAAAGAAAAAGAAAAAAAGGAACATTGTTTAGACTCCCTAGAGAAAGAACACACAAACATTCATAACAAAACAGAAATACAGGAAAATTTCAGAAAGCCTAATTTGAGATTAATAGGTGCACAAGAGGGTCTGGAGAGGGAATCCAATGGATTTGGAAGTATATTCAGCAGAATCCTAGCAAAGAACTTCCTAAATATAAATAAAGAACAAACCCATCCAGAAACTAGAAACTTTTAGAAGCCCAAACAGACCAGACCAGAACCGGTCTTCCCACCACCACATTATAATCTGTAGCACATCAATAGCCATGGAGCAAAAATTTCTTAAAGCTTCCAGGAAGAAGAAAACAATTACATATAAAGGGACCCAATCAGAATAATCTCAGAGTTCTAAGCAGACACCATAAAAGCAAGTATGGCCTAGAACGAGGTATACCACAATAGTAGTCAAATGGTAATCAAAAAAATACCATCTGAGAATAATCTACCCAGCTAAGCTCTCATTAAGAGCAGAAAAACAAAAACCTTCCATGACAAGGAAATCTGAAACAATATATCGCTACCAAAAGAACATTTAAAAAATTTTGCAGAGGTTCTAAATATAGAAAACCAGCATGAACAGAATATAGGAAATAAAGCAGTCCACAAAAAGAGAAATACATAATCACAAAAAGAATAGCCAAGCCACAGATCCCCTGACCCATAAAAAAGGATAAAAAGTATGGACACACAAACACCTCTCATTCCTAATTCTTAATATAAATTAAGCAACAGACTGTCCAGTTGGATCAAAAAGAAAGATGCTTCTATCTGCTGCCTTCAAGAGACATACCTAGCCAACAAAAATGAACATATTCTGAAACAGAAAGTCGAGAATAAAATCTACCAAGTGAAAGGTCTCCATAAACAGTAGGATTTGCAATCATAATATCAGATAAAGTACACTTCAAATCAAAATCAATGAGAAGAGATAAAGAAGATAACTATGCACTAAAAATAAGGGATCTCTTCTTCAGGAAGATATTATAATGCTCAGTATATACTCATCAAAAAACGGAGCACCCAATTTTATCCGAGAAACACTACTTTCCCTCAAATCACACATAGATCCAAAACCAATAATTGTTGGGGAATTTAACACACGACCAACCCCACTAGATAGATCAACCCAGCAATAACTCCACAGACAAATGTCGGATCTTAACATTTGCCAAATATTTCACCCAGCAGTATCAGATTAAACCTTCTACTCAGCAGTACATGGAAGATTCTCCAAAATGGAGCACATTATAAACCACAAAGCAAATTTTTCAAATGCCCTGCATGTCTCCAACTACAAGGAATGCAATTGGAATTCAACATGACAAGAGAGCTATGGAAATCGTGCAACACATGGAGGCTGAACAACACACAGTTGAGTCACCAGTGGGTCATGGAAGGGATAGAAAGGAAATTAAAATGTTCATGATATTTAACAAGATTGAACACACAAACTATCAGCTCTTCTGGGACTTAGAAAAGGCAGTGCTCAGAGGCAAGTTTATAGCTCTGAGTTCTTACATTAACAAATTGGAGATATCTGAAACTTACAATTTAATGAGGCACCTAAAGCTCCTTGAAAAAAGCAACAAGTTAAACCCAAATCCACTAGACAGAAACAAATAATTAAAACTAATTCAGACATCACATAACTAATTCAGGATTAAAAGAATTAGAGTCCAAAAAAATGTAGAAAGAATTAACAAAACAAAGAGTTGGTTCTTCGAAAAAAAATAAAATAGACAGACCTTTAGCAAATCTTATCAGAAAAAAAGAGAACACAGCCAAATAAAAAATCTCAGGGATGACAATGGAAACATCACTACAGAAACAGCCAAGGCTCAGAATATGATAAGGGTATACTTCTCAAACCTTTATACTAACAAGTTTGAGAATCTGAAATATATGAATGAATTTCTATATTGTCATGCCCAAAATTAACAGACATATATTAAGCATCAAAATATCAAGCAATAAAAGACCTGCCACCCAGGAAAAGCCCAGGACTGACTGGATTTACAGCTGAATTCTACTAGTCCTTCAAAGCAGAACTCACACCAATACTCCTCTAACTCTTCAGTGAAATTGAAAGCAAAAATTCATAATCACACTCTTTTTTTAAGTTAGCATAATCCTCATTCCACCAGGAAGGGACTCATCAAGAAAGAGAACTACAGAACCATTTCTCTGATTAACACTGATCAAAACTTCTTAATCAACTTCAACAACTCATTAAAAAATCATACACCACGATCAAAGAGGATTCATTTCAGGCATGCAAAGCTGGTTCAATATACGCAAATACAATTTTTATAATTCATCATATGAAAAAGAGGAAGGATAAGAACCACATGTTTGTCTCAATAGATGCAGAAATAGCATTTGACAAGGTCCATCACCCTTTTTTGATGAAAGTTCTGGAAAAACTAGGAATTCATGGACCATTCCTCAACATAATAAAAGCAGTATATGACAAAACTACAGGCATCATTATACCTAATTGGGAAAAGTTAAAGCCATTTCCCATAAAATCTGGAACAATGGAAGGAAGTCCGTTAACTCTACTTCTCTTCAAACTAATATTTGAATGCCTACCTAGGGAAATAAGAAAAGATACAAACATAAAGGGGATCCAAATTTGGAAAGATTAAGTAAAGATCTCCCACTTTGCAGGTGACATGAATTCTATTTCGAGAACTCCATGGACTCCACTCTCAAATTACTTAAGCTGATCTGAAATTTCGTCAAAGAAGAAGGGTATAAAATTAACTCTCAGAAATCAATGGCTTTACTGTATGCCAATAACCAGAAGAGTGTGGCTGAAATTAAGAAAGCAATCCCTGTTGTAAAAGACCCACAAAAAATAAAACAGGAGTTAACAAAAGAGGTGAAAGACTTCTATCATAAAAACTTTAAAAATCTGAAAAAGGAAATTAATGCAGGACTGAGGAAGTGGCAAAAATTCCCATGCCCCTGGATTGGGAGGATTATCATTGGGAAAATGACAATACTGCCAAAGCCTGTCTACAAATTCCATGTGATACCTATCAATATTCCAATCTCATCCTTCAATGAAAAAGAAGCAGCAATCCAAAAATTCACATGGAACAATGAAAGAACCCGAATAGCAACAACTCTCCTTAGTGGAGAGGAATATCGCTGGAGGAATATCAATTCTAAATTTCAAACACTACTTAAAGCCATAGTAATCAAAACAGCTTGATACTGGCACAAGAACTGACCTTAGGACCAATGGAATAAAACTGAAGACCTAGAAATGAACCCACAGACCTATAACAACCTAATCTTTAACAAGAGAGCTAAAGAATTATAATGGAAGAAAAATAGACTTTTCAGTAAATGGTGCAGGCAAAATCGGTTCAACACTTGTAGAAATCTAAAGCTAGAAACCTATATATCACCCTGCAACAGAATCAACTCCAAATCGATCAAAGACCTTGTAATAAAAGCAGACTCCCTGAAAACATTACAAGAAGCAATAGGAGAAAGTCTAGAGCTCCTTGGCAAAGGCTAACATTTTTTAATAGAGATCCAAAACACAGGAAATAAAAGAGAGGTTGGAGAAATGGGATTGCATGAAACAGCAAAGATTCTGCAAGGCAAAGAACATAGCTAGCAAGATCCATAGAAATACTAAGGACTGGGAGAAGATCTTCACTAGCCATAAACCAGACAAGGGTCTCAAATCTAAAATATATTTAAAACTCAAAAAACTAAATCCTACAACAACAAATTTGCAAAGTAGCAACTGCTTGATTAATAAGTAGGCTAAGACTTGAAGAAAGACTTCCCTGAAGATGAAAAAAAAATGGTCAATAGACTCATGAAGAAATGTTCATCTTCTCTAGTCATAAAAGAAACACAAATCAAGACAAGGTTTTGAGTATACGTCCCCAAATTTAGAATGGCTATAATCGAGAAATCTAATAACAGATGCTGGAGAGGATGTGACCAAAAGGGAACTCTACTATATTGTTGGTAGGAATGCGAACTTGTTCAATGATTCTGTAAAGCAGTATGGGTGTTCCTCAAAAGACTCCACCCAGAGCTTGTTTATGACCCAGCAATCCTACTTTTGGGCCTTTACCCAAACCATCACAAAGAAAGCTATACTAAGGCTACCACCGCAACTATGTTTATCATAGTATTATTCACCATAGTTAAGATTTATCACCAACCCCCGATGCCCTTAAGTACATGAGTATATATATCAGACACAGGCAATGGACCATTCTCCAAAGAAGGCTGCAAGATGGACTGTTCAGACAACTAGGACGATCTGTTGAGAATACAACTACCAAGTGTTAATTTGTGTTAAGAAGTATATTTCTGTGGTTTTCTCATTTTCTGATAAATTTGTGTATTAATTTGTGTATAAATTTGTGTATTAATTCTATATAATGGGGGAGAAAAACAATGTTTAGAAATTTGTGCCAGAAGGAATCAAATATTTGATTAGCCATATCAACTACTGGGGAATATAATAACCTGGGGGCTCCAATAATCGGCAGGTCTGCTAATCATTGTGTTCCCATCACCCAGCCTGCTGGAGTGGATAGGGTGCATGGTACTGAATGCGGTGTTTTATGCTGCTGGAGGGGCTATCAAGAAAGGACTGGACAGTAGACAGTTTTGGAAGTGAGTGTTGAAAACTATGAGGCAGTAGACCTTTGGAGTGGGGAAGGGGTACAGAGGATATATAAGCTGTCTGTTCAGAGCCATGAAAGAGGAGAAAAAAGAGAAAGTCTTGGAAGGAAAGAAGTGGTGAGACAGCAGGAGGAGAAACCTGGGAAGACAGGAACTTCAGGGAGAGCTGGAGGGGAAGGTCAGCAACTGGCCACTGGGGCAGAGCAGAGCAGGCCTGTGGAAATTGAAGAAGCCTGAAGAGAACGAGGAAGTGGTGGAAGGGAAAAAGAGAAAGACCTAGAAGTAAGGCAAGATTGTAGAGAAGGAGAGAGGAAGGGAAAAGGACAAAGCTTTCCCCTTTGAACTTTGGAACTTTGGAGAACATAATTTTTGGGTTGGTGATTTCCAGGCCAATTAACAACGTTCTGGTCTGCCCATTGGTGGTCTGAGGTTTGGTATTCAAAAATGCTGTTGGCTCTTGGTATCCAGCTTTGGACAAGGAAGATGTAGGCCCCTTTCTAGTGTAAATACATTTGTTTATTATCATAAATATACCTCAATAGAATATCTTTTCTTTTATGGGTCATAAGTTTATGAGTTCAACAAAGAGTTTCATGTACCAAGGGCCATACATTTTCCAAATTGTTATGAGGCTATATTAGGTTTGTGAAAACCCAATGGAACAATGATATCACAATTGCAAGGTGATGACACAATATAATATCAGAATATTATTTATGATGTCACATTTACTTAGAGATATCATAC
This sequence comes from Dipodomys merriami, assembly GCF_024711535.1. Lineage (NCBI taxonomy): Eukaryota > Metazoa > Chordata > Mammalia > Rodentia > Heteromyidae > Dipodomys > Dipodomys merriami. Next base: position 6,468,365 of record NW_027203159.1, on the reverse strand, counting down.
TGGTGATGAGGTGAAAATAGGTTTGTGATGTAACAATGGCTTCGTGATATGGATATCAATTAACTGTCTCTGAATATATACATTCACAAAGGGACTGTGATGTCTCCAAAGGTATTGTGATATCACAATGTTTACAAACTGAAAATGGATTTCTCTTATTACATGTCATACCTAGAATATTATGTTTAAAAAAGATTATGAGCCCACAGAGGTCCAAAATATCACAGTAGCATTATATCACAAAAGTTATCAAGACGAGGGGTTTTTGATGACACAGTGAATTAGTAATATCACTATGGAAGTGTGATGTCACAAAGACTCTTAATGTCACAATAGTTACAGGGTCACAATCGATTTCTGATATCAACCCAAATGCTACAATGTAAATAGAATGAAATCATAGAATAGGCACTCACAATGTGTCTATGATGTCACAATGACACTGTGATTTCATAATGCTATGATGTCATTGCAGTTTTGAACTTAACAACAATGGGATGTCACCCTGGTGATGATGTCACAAAAGGCTTGTGAGGTTACAACGGATATATCCAATCTCAATTGTTGTACACAAAGAGATTGTCTTGTCACAAAGGCCAAGTTTGTGCCAAAAGGGCTAAGAGGCCATAATAGGTTTTGGATGTCATTTTGTGACTGTGATATCACTAGGGCAATGTGATGTCACAATGATCATGATTTTACAATGGATTTCTTATATCAAATGTCACACCTGAAATATGAAGTCAGGAGATTATTAACTCACAAAGGGACTAAGATGTCACAATGGCAGGGTGTCACAAGAGTTATGAGGATAGGACCGGTTTGTGATAGCAGAGTGGGTTTAGTTTTATCGCAATGGCAATTATGATGTCACAAAGGTATGTCATGTCATTATGGTTATTAAATCCCAATGGGTTTCTGATATGAACACACATAGCACATGTGAAATAGAATGAAAACAAAATAGGTTTCAGATTGTGTCTAAAACGTCACAGTGACAATGTGATATCATAATGCTATAGTGTTATTTTAGTGTTGTGATTTCACAATGTTCTGATGGTGTCATGACAACAATGTGATGCAACACTGGAAATGATGTCAAAATGGTATATGATGTTACAATATCAGGTCTGATCTAAAGTCATTAGTTTACAATGAGGATATGGGTACAAAAAGGGACTGTGATGTCACAAACGCCATGTGTTTTTTATCAAAGTTTCTAAGAGGTCATAATAGAATTGGGATATCACATGATTTCATGATGTCATAATGGCAATGTGATGTCTCAATGGGTTTTTTATGTAATAGTGGTGATGAGGTCACAATGGATTTGTGTTGTCACAATGTGTTGTAATATCACAAGAACAAGACCAATTTCAATTACTGGTTCTTCACAATGATGATACTAGTTCACAGAAGGAACTTGCCCTAAATGCCTTGAATTTTCTAAAATGTAATGAGTTCATAAGAGGTTTTTGAAAACACAGAGACCATGGTATCACTATGGCATTGTGATGCCACAACTTCATGTCATTAATGTTTTGATATCATGATTAGTTGATGAGGTCACAATTGCATGCCAGATCTCATTATGTGTTAATAACACATAATGTGTATAAGAAGTCTCAATGGGAGTTTTTTTTTCTCCAAAGACATGTGTTGTAACAAATGTGTTAAATCCTATGTTTTGTGATGTCACAATGTGATACAATTATCATATCTGGCAGTGTGATCATGATGCCACTCCCTGAAATATTATGAGTTCAAAAACACATTATGAACTAATAAAGGGAGTATGATATCTCAATGGCAGGATGTCATGAAAATTTATGAGGAATGGAATGGTTTGTGATGTCACACTGGATTAATTATATCACAATGGAAATATGATGTCACATATGAATTGTGATGTTAAAATGGTTATTATGTCACAATGTCTTATATCAACACAGAGGACACATTTGAAATAGAATTAAATCACAGTATACTCATTCAAAATGGGACTATGATGTCAAATTAACAATGTTATGTCATAATGCTCTTGTGTCATTTCAGTTTTGTGATGTCACAATAAACTGATAATGTCAAAATGACAATGTGATGTCATATTGGTGATATCACAAAGAGTTTTTGATGTTATATTGGGATGTTTGACCTCAATTGTCATTACTTCACAAAAAGGACATAGCTATACAGTGTGATGTTGCAAAGACCATGTGTTTTATCGAATGTGCTGAGAGGTCATTAGAGGTTTGGGGGAGACAATTTGATGGTGAATTTGCAATTGCAAAGTGATGTCAAAATGGATGTGTGTTGTCACAGTGGTGATGAGGTCACATTTTTTAGTGTTGTCAAACCAGATTGTAATATCACAATCACAGATCCAGAGTATGAGCTCTAAATGGCCTAAGATATCACATGTCACTAAAGTTATGAGGACAGGACAAGTTTGTGATATCACAATGTTTTAGTGATATCAAATGGTAATGTGATAACTCAATGGTTATGAAGTGTCTTTAGATTTTTGATATCCAGACATCCCATTTTTAAATAGAATGAAATCATGGAATAGACAGTTATAATTTGACTATGATGTCACTGTGGAAATTTGATGTCATAATGTTATGATAGAGTTCGGTGGTGTCACAATGAGATTATGATGTCATTATGATTACATGATATCACATCATGAGGATGTCATGAAGTGTATGTGATGTTACAAAGATTATGAGGCCAAAATGGGTTCCAATATCCACACATAATACATTTGAAATTGAATGCAATCACAGAACAGGCATATACTGTGTCTATGACATCACAAAGGCAATGGGATGCCATAATGTTATGAAGTTATAGTAATTTGGTGATACAATAATGAGATGTTTGTTATAATGACAATGTGATGTCACATAATGATGATGTCACAAAGGGTATGTGATGGTAAAATGGTATGTCTGATTTTCTGTCCTTAGTTCACAAGGGTGATAGGGTTACACAATGGGACTGTGACATCACAAGGGACATGTGTTTTTTCATAGGTGCTAAGTGGTCATCTAATGTTTTAGATGTCACAATGTGGTCATGATGCCATAAAGGCAGTGTGATATCAAAAATGGGCTAGTGATGTCACAGTGGAGGTGACGTACCAAATGATTTGTGACTTCACAATGAGTTTGTAATATCACAATTAAATGTTCAATTTCAATTGCTTCTAGTTCACAATGAGGATAGTAGTACATAGATGGAGCATGAAGTCCCAAAGGCCATGAATTTTCTAAAAAGCTATGAGATCGTAATAGGTTTGTGGGAAAAAAAATGGAATAGGGATAGCAGAATGGCAATGTGATGTCAAAATAATAGGTTATAATAGAGTTTTGCTGTCACAATTAATTGGTGATGCCATTCTGGTGAGGAAGTAATAGGTTTGAGATGTGTTGGTGATGGCACAATGGCCTTCCAGACCACAAATATCATTAATTCACTGTGAGTATGTGAGTTCAGATAAGAACTGTTATGTATTCAAAGGCATGTGTTTTCACAAATGTGATGAAATATTAAAACAATTGTGATGTCACCATGAAACACAATGATCATGATGTCTGGCAGTGTGATGTTACAGTGGTCATGATGTCACAGGGATATCTGATATCACATATCTGAAATCTTATGGGGTCAAAAACAGATTATGAGTTTTAAAAATCCCTAAGTTACCACAATGGCAGCATGTTACAAATGTTATGAGGACAGGACAGGATTGTGATGTTAAAGTATGTAGATGATATCACAATAGAAATGTTATGTCATAAAGGTATTGAAATGTCACAATTGTTTAATTGTGAGTCAGTGAAAATTGAGATCTGGCATGCCATTGTAATATCTCCAATGTGACATCAACAACCTATTGTGACCTCATCACCAGTATGGCCTTATCAACTGTGACACCAAATCATTATGACATGATATTGTGACATCACATTGTCATTGTGATATCACTAACCTGCTGTGACATTAAAAACCTTTCCTGTCCTCAAAACATTTGTGACATACTTCAATTGTCATATCATAGGACTTTTAGGAGCATAATATATTTTAGACCTCATATTTTAGGTATGACATGTGCTGTGGAAATACGCTGTGACCTTATGATAATTGTGACCTTACATACAAGACATCATGACCATTGTGTCACATTGTAACATCACAAAACTTTTAGGACTTCACATATATGCCAACACATGACTTTGGAGACCTCAAAATCCTTTGCTGAACCCATATCCTCTTGAGGAGTTAAAAATTGGAGTCTGGCATACCACTGTGACATCACCAACCCATTGTGACATCACCAAAATATTGTGACCTCAGCACCATTATGACAACACCAACTAATTGTGACGTCCAAACATTATTATGACATGGTGATGTCATGTGATTATGCCATTGTGATATCACTGCCCAATTGGTTTTTCACAAACCTATCATGAACTCATCGCATTTTAGATAATTCATGGCCTTTGGGACTTCTAGCTCCTGTGAACACAAATACTTAGGACCTATGAAGCAGAAGAAAATATGCTAAAGCATATTTAAGAATAAAAAATATTTACACTAGAAAGAATCCTGCAAATAACTTCTCCGGGGCTGCCTACCCAGAGCCAAGAGCAGCACTGACCACCAAACTTCAGAGCTGCCATGGGTGGCCTCAACCTTTGTTAATTTGTGTGCACATGGCCAACCCAAAATTTATAAATTTCCAAGGGCAAGGCTTTGTCTGTTTCCCTTCCTCCCTCCTTTTCTACAGAACTCTCCTTCTTTCTAGGTCTTTCCCCTTTTCCCTTCCACCACTTCCTTCTTCTCTTCAGGCCTCTCCACTCTTCACAGGCCTCTCCTGTTTTATCCCAGTGGCCAGTTGCCATACTTGCCCTCCTGCTCTCTCTCAAATTACTCTCTTTCTAAGTTTTTCCCCTTATGCTGTCTCTGCACTTCCTTCCTTTTAGGTGTTTTCCCTCTTTCTTTCCCCTTCTGTTACTCTGAATACAAACCCTATATATAGACCATACCCCTCCATCACTCCAAAGGGTCTTCTGCCTAACAGTTTTCAACCATCATTTCCCAAACTTGCCACTGACAGCTCACATGTACTGCATGATACCTCAACCCCTCCAGCAGCATTTCCAGCCCCCTTCAGTGGCATGCTCCATGCTCTCCAGGCCTATGGGGTTATGCTAATAATTGGGGCCCTGTTGTTTTTACATTCACCGCTGATTTTCATATTTGTTGAATATGAAAATATTTTCATATTCAACAAATCTTTTATCCCTTCTTGACCAAAACCTAAACGTTCCCTTCTCTCTCGATATTGGCCAGGTTTTAAATGCAACTTTAACATATAACAAGGAGGAAACCAAGAAAGACACTAGTTAACACCAATTAACACTTGATAATTCTTATCTTTAACATATCCTCTGAGTGTGTCTGAACTTCCCATCTTGCAGCCTTCCCTGGATATTGTTCCACTGTTGCTTCCATTTGAAGGTGATGGACTCAAAGCTGTTTTCCTGAAACATTAATAGCCAATGGTGTAGGTAGCACCACTAAGGTCCGTGCCACTTAGTATCCAATTCAGAAGCATGTTGCCTTTTTACCCACACCAGCTGTGCAGACAAGAAAAAGTTGGTGGAATTTTTCTCAGGGAGCCAGTGGGCCTCGGTTACCAAAGGAGAAACACCTCCAAGAACCTGTTTCAAAGCCTTCAGGAACTGTATACGATTGCCATTAAACAGTTTTTCTAATATAGTTTACCAAGTTTAGGAACCAAATAGGGTGTTCTATAATAAATTATTTTGAAAGGAGTGAATCCTTTAACATAAGGTGTGTATATTGCCTGAAAGAGAGCATTAGGGTGGAGGCTTAGCCAGTCATGGCTAGTCTCTGTAATTAATTTAGTTAAAGTTTCCTTTCATTCTTTCTACCTGCCATGAACTCTGAGGTCTATAAATGCAATGTAACTTACAATTTAATCCTAGTACCTTGGTTAATAATTGAATGATTGGGCCATGAAAGCTGGGCCATTGCTAAGTGTAAACCAAATTGAGGAATTATTTCATGGAGTAATTTTGTAGCTGTTACCTGAGTGGTTTTGGTTTTTGTGTGGAATGCCTCAGTCTGAAAAAGTGTCCTCTAATACTAACAGATACAGATACCTCTGCTCTCCATGCTTTAACTCGCTGAAGTCCACTTCCAAAAATTCATTAGGTGAGTATCCTTGCATAAGAGCCTTCTCCACCTATTCCAGCTTTCCAGTATTTACCTACTGGCAACTTTATACATACATTGCATAGCCTTGTCAGGCTGAGGCCCCACTGGGTTAAACACAGGTTTAGGCAGTGGTCCAGGGCAGTTTTACCAGAGTGACAAATAACCATGTATAAAAAGACAGAATGCTTGTGCCTGTACCCATTTTTCTCACTTACTCTCCACATTTGCACACTTGTTACCACTGTTTTGGATTCTTCCTTTAATCTTAATGACTAGCATCTCTAGAGACCACACTGCTTTTAGAGTGGTTTCCCCTGCTAGTTGATCAGTTTGGTTTTGTCCTGAACTTCAGGGTCTCTAGTTTTTTTAACTACTGTTTAGTACTCTGAACCTCAGTCTTAAGCTTGGAGACTTCTTCTGTTTTATCCTCCTACTTTACTTTCTTGCTCAATTTTGTAATTCCAAGCTTCTTCAAACAATGCCTCTTATGTGATTACATTCTATTTCACATGTGGCATGTGGGTAGATATAAGAAACCCATTCTCAAACCTCAAAACAAATGTGACATCACAGTCACTTTGTGTACATAATCCTCATCCTAATGACAATTGAGGTCAGACATGCCACTGGAACATCACTGACTATTTGCTATCTAATCTACAGTGTGACATCACATTTCTGTTATGACACTATCAGCTCACTCTGACATTACAATTCCTTTGTGACATCACATTGCCATAGAGATATCAATAATCACAAACCTCTCCTGTCATAAATTTATTTATTTTTTACTGTGAAAATACCAAACAGAGGGGTTACATTACAAGGGCAATATAATAAGTACTACAGTTTTGTTGCCTCCTCCTTTGTTTCCCCTTCCTTTCCCTTCCCATCTCCCCCGTACACCCCACACTTCCCTTTATGCCCCCCACCCCGCCCCGGCCATGCCCCATGGTTTCCCTTATTTGTAATAAGTAGTATATGGCTGAGACAAGCAGAAAAATTCAGATAAGTTGATGTTAGATGAAATGAATCCCATGATAATTAATCAAATACTTTTTCTTTCATGCGATTGTTTCTAACATATGTATAGATGATTTCTTTGTTGCTTTGTATGTTCCTCCCCCACAATATAACCCCTGCTTCCACTCTATTTGATATTGGTATAAATTGTGGAGGAGAAGGGAAAAAACAAATTGTTTAAATTGGGATACATGTGGACCCATTGTAACAATGAGATATACAAGTCATTATTTCCTCATAAATTTTGTGAAATACAATCATTGTAATATTTTAGGTCCTTTGTGAGCTCATAATTTGTTTTAAACCTCATAGTATTTCTAATATTACTTGTGATACAAGATAAACTTTGGGATAGCGAGACCATGGTGATATCACTGCCAGACGTTGTGACCATTGTGTCACATCATGACATCCCCAACCCACTGGGACATCATAAACCTATTGTAACCTCCTCACCATGATGGAATTGTCAAATATTTGTGACACCAATACATTATTATGACAAGATATTGTAAAATCACATTACCATTGTGAGAGCACTGTTCCATTGTGTTTTCATGAACCTAGTCTGACCTCATAATGTTTAAGAAAATCCCTTGTTTTGGGGGTTTAAAGCTGAATGTGAACATCTATCCTTATTTTGAATTAGTAGCAATTGAAACTGGACATGTTACCATGATAATACAAACTCGTTTTCCCATCACTAATCTAATGTGTCCTTATCACACCTGTGACAACACCAACATAGCGTGGCATTACATTGCCGTTTTCACATCATGATCACATTGTGACATCCCAGAATTATTTTTAAAAATCATGGTCTTTGTGACATCACGGTCCCTTTGTGGACCACATCCTCATTGTAAATAATGACAATTGAGATTAGACATGACATTGTAACATCACAAACACTTTGTGATTTTGTCACCGGTGTGACAACACTTTGTCATTATATCATCAGATCATTGTGACATCACAAATCTGCAATGACATCAAAATATTATATGAAATTATTATTCTGACATCATTGACACATTGTGAAATGCCTATTCTGTGATTTCAATATATTTCAAATATAGCATGTGGGTTTATAACAGATGTCACATTGTTATTGTGATATTTTTTATTTTAAATTTTATTATTTTATTTTATTTTATTTGTGAACGTACTGTACAGAGGGGTTACAATTGCATGGGCAGGATAATGTGTACATTTCTTACCAAGCACTGCAGCCTCCTCCTTTGTTTACCCTTCACATCACTTCCCAGCCTCCCCCCTCCCCCCCAATCCCCATCCTTCTCCTTCCCCCCTTTCCCCCCCCCTGCACCGACGTTGTGAAGCTCATTTTGGACATGACAACTTGTACTTCTCATTGTTGCAACAGGTCCACCTGTATCCTTAAACAACTTGTTTTTTACCATCTCCTACACAAGTAATACTGACATCAAATATAGTGAAAGCAGGGGTTATAATATGGGGGAGGGACATACAAAGCAACAAAGAGATAATCTTATAGATGCATTAGAAACACATGCATGAAAGAAAAAAACATTAAAATACATATCTAAGGGTTCATTTTCCTGACGCTTGACTCATACATACTTTTAACCCACTGTGATATCCAAACCTGTCCTGTCAGAAATTTTATGATATGATGCATTTTGATATCTTAGGTCCTTTCAGAGCTCATAATCTGTTTTCAACCATAATATATTTCAGATGAAGCGTGTGATATTAAAATGCTCTGACATCATGACCACTGTGACACCACACTTCCAGACATCATGAAAATTTGCACTCATGTGACATCACAAGCCTGTTAGGACTTCATCACATCTGTGATATTACATGCATTTGGAGCCATCAAACCCCTTTGTGAACACATGTACTCATTGTGAATAAATGATATTTGAAATCTGGCATACAAATGTAACATCACCAATCTATTATCACATCACAACCCTATTATTATCTCATCACCAGTATGGTATCACCAACTAATTTTGACATCAAAACATTATGAGGATATGATATTGTGATATTATGTTGCCCTTGTAATATCACTGTTACTTTATGTTTTCATAAACCTATTACAACCTCATAACATTTTAGATAATTCATGGACTGGGGAGTCAAGTTCCTTTTGTGACATTGTATCCTCAATGTGAAATACTAGTATTTGAAATTGGGCACATGGCTGTGCTATTGCAAGCTCCTTGTAATATCACACACCCATTATGACTTCAGTACCACCGTGACATCACAAACCCATTGTGATCTCATATTTCTATTTACACATCATGATCATGTTGTGACATACAAAACCTACTATATACTCTTAGCACCTTTGAAACATCACATGGCCTTTGTGACATGACAGACACTCTGTGTGCCCATGTCCTAATTGTGAACTGACAATTGAGATTAGACATGTCATTGAATATCACAAAGTTTTTGTACCAATTTCACTACATCACATTGTTATTATGACATCAGCTCAACTACAATGACAACATACCCTTATTTTATAACATTGTAATTGTGACATCATAGATGCATTGTGAGTGCATATTCTGTGATTCTATTCTATTTAAAATGTGGCATGTGATTTGATATCAGAAAAATGTGTGCTCATAACAATTGTAACATCAAAAACCCTTTGGGACATCAGAAGCAATGTGACATCACATTGTTTCTATAATACCACAGTTTACTGTGACATCAGAAAATGACAATGACATGATAGCATTATGATATCACATTGTATTGTGATATCATAGATACATTATGAATTCTTTTATGGGATTGCACTCTATTTTAAATGTGATATCAGAAACACATTATGACTTCATAACCATTATTACATTACAATCACATTGTTACCATGCATCACATCGCTACCATACTGTAACATCATAAACCTATCCTGTTCTCATAACATTTGTGACATGATGCTTTTGTGATATCTAAGGCCCTGTTTGAGCTCAGAATCTCTTTTCGACATCAAAAATTTTCAGGTCTGACTTACTGTGTAAAATATTCAGTGGAACATCAGGACCATGGTGACATCAGACTGGCAGATATCATGACCATTATGTCACATGATATCATCACAAATTTGTTAGGAATGCAGAAATTTATGACAATACTTGTCTTTGAAGACATCACAATCCCATTGTGAACTCAAAACATTCTGAGTTAATGATAATTGAGATCCGTATGCCATTGGGACATCACAAACGTATTGTGAATTCATCCCCAACAAATTGTGACATCACAATATTATTATGACATGATACTTTGACATCACATTGTGATTACACTGTGCCACTGTGTTTTCAGAAACCTAGAACAATTCATGGCCTAAGGGACTTGAAAGTCCTTCAGTGAAATTGTAAATCACTAAGAATAAATATTAATTGAAATTAGACATGTGATTGTGATATTAGCTAATCGTGATATCAGAAACTCTCTGTGATCTCATGACAACTGTGACATCAAAAATCCATTGTGTTATCACATTGCCACTGAGACATCATGATCACATCATGACATTCTAAAGCTATTATGATCTCATAATACTTTTGAAAAAAACACATGGCCCTTTTGACCTTACAGTCCCTTTGTGTACCCATATCCTCATTGTGAACAAATGACAATTGAGATCAGACATGCCACTCAATATCACAAAGTCTCTGTGACCTCAACACCAGTGTGACATCACAATATCATGTCATTGTGACATCATAGAGACATTGTGAATGTGTATTCCATCATTTCATTCTATTTCAAATGTTGCCTGTGTCCTCACAACCATTGTGATATCACAATGCATTTGTGACCCAATATTGCCATTGTAATATCACTAACACACTCTGACATCACAAACATTCTATCCTTACTTCATAATGAGGATATTGATACACAAAGGGATTATGATGTCACAGAAGTCATGTGTTTTTTCAAAGGTGCTAAAGAGATCATAATCAATGTTGGATGGCACAATTTGAACGTGATGTCACAATGGTTTTGTGACATCACAGATGTGATGAGGTCAGACTGGTTAGTGATGTCACGAGTTTGTAATATCCAATGACATATCCAATGTGAAGTGCTACTAGTTCACAATGTGTATACGAGTTCACAAAGGAGTTTGAAGTCCTAAAGACCATGAATTCTCTCAAATGATTTCTGGTAATATTAGGTTTGTGAAAACACAATAGGACAATGATATCATAATGGCAATGTGATGTCACAATATCATTTCATAACAATATTTTGATGTCACATTTAGTTGTTGATGCCATTCTTCTGATGAGGTCACAATAAGTTTGCAATATCGCAATGGATTGAAAATATAACTGGCATTTTATATTTCAATTTTCATTAATCCATAATGAATAAATGAGTACACAAAGTGACTGTGTTTTCTCTGCAGGCATGAGTTATAACAAGCATGATGATTCTTAACAGGTTTCTGATGTAACAATGTGAAAATATGGTCATGGTATTTGACAAGGTGATGTCACAGTGGTCATGAGATCACAGTGTATTTCTTATGTCAGATATTATATGTGAAATACGATGAGGTCAAAAACAGATTATGAGCTCACAAAAGGCCTAATATCTCACAATGGCAGCATATCACAAAGTTTATGAGAAGAGGACAAGTTTGTGATAGCACAATGGGCTTATATCAAAATGACAATGTGATTTCACAATTGTTATGAGGTTGCAATATGAATCTCATGAGGTTCTAATATGAACCTACGTAACATATTGAAATAGAATGAAATCACAGAATAGGCATTCAGAAAGTGTCTATGACTTCAAAATGACAATGTGATATCATAATGCTATGATGCCATTGCAGATTTGTTATGTCACAATGGGTTGATGCTGTCATAAAGACAATGGGATATCACACTTTGGAAGATGTCAAAAAGAGTTTGTTATGTTACAATTGCCTATCTGGTCTGCAGTGTCATTTGGTCACAATAATGATATGGGTAGGAGCTGGGTGCGATTGGTTTACACATGTAATCCTAGCTACTCAGGAGGCTGAGATCTGGGGATCACAACTTAAAGACAGCCTGGGCAGCAAAGTCTGTGAGACTTATCTCCAATCAGCCACCAGAAAAGTGGAATTTTTGCTGTGGCTCAAGTTGTAGAGCACTCACCTTGAGCTAAAGAGCTCAGGGACAGTGCCCAGGCCCAGAGTTCAAACCCCATGACCAAAAAAAAAAGGATATAGGTAAACAAAATTTATGTGATGTCAGAAAAGCCACATGTATTTTCAAAGGTGTTAATAGGTCATTGCAGGTTTGGGATGGTACAATGTGATTGTGATAGCACAATGGATTTTTGAGGTCACAATGGTAATGAGGCCACAATGGGTTTGTAATGTCAGTACAAGTTTGCAATATCACAATAACATGTCCAAGTTCTATTGCTATGTTTATCTTGAGGATATAAGTTTACAGAAAGTGCTTGGAATCCCAAAGACTATGAATTTTCTAAAATATTATGAGATAATACCATATTCGTGAAAACACAGTGGGACAATGTTATCACAATGGCCATGTGATGCCACCATATCATGTATATAATTTAAAATTTTTACTGTGATTTAATGACCTAAATTTCACAAATTTCGTAGAATTATGACATAATGATAATTAAATTCCCAAGCACATTCTAACCTTCATGAAGCATATTTTGATCCATAGTTTGGGAATTATATCAGCTTAAACAATACAAGTATTTCTTCCATAGCAAGTGATATGTAAATCTCTTTCCTTTTGCTTAGTTTAAGCTTTTCTCTCTATGTCCCTCATTCCCTCCTCCCATCGCTGCTCTTGAATTGCTTATTTCATTTTCATTAATGTCCAGTCCAGTTGATAGATCCTTCTGGTTTGTTTTTCTCTGTATATCTCTGATTCTGTGTCCTCTTAGTTTTCCTCAGATTTGTGCATATATACCATAAATGTGGTCTGTATCTTTGGGTCAATTTTGTAATGATACAACAAGATGAGTGGAAGTTCTTTGTTTCTCGAGTTCTATTTACTTTATTGTATCTCCTTACATGTTGTATTTAACATCCACATATCAGGGAGATCGTTTTCCATTTGTCTCTTTTGGCATACCTCACTCAAAACTATTTTTCTAGTTCCATCCATATCTCTGCAAATGCCATCATTTGGTCCTTTCTAATGGCTGCATAATATTCCATTTTATATTGGTACCATAAATTTTGGATCTATTCATCCAGTAGGATCATCCAGTAGGGTATTTGGGTCGTTTGCATATCTTGACTATTGTGAGCAGTTCTGCAATAAACATGGTGGTGCATGAGTCCTTGTATCCTGGTTCCTGTTGTTCAGCATAGATGCCTAGGAGTGATATGGCTGGGTCATTGGGGAGGTCTATATTTAGTTTTCTGAGGAATCTCCAGACTGTTTTCCAAAGTGGTTGTTAGTGTCCATTCCCAACAGCAATGCAATAGAGTTCCTCTTTTTCTGCATTTGTCAATGGCTCCCTCCAGCCTTTGTTTTTGTCTGACTTTAGGATGCAGACCATTCTGAATGGAATAAGGTGATATCTCAGGGTTGTTTTTATTTGCATTTCCTTTACAGACATGGATGATTAACATTTCCTCATGTGCTTCTTTGCCATTTTTAAATCTTCTGATAAGTCTCCTTTTAGTTTCTTTGACCATTTAGTAATTGGTTCATTAGGTTTGGGAGAGATTAGTGTATATACTGGATATAGGACTTTGTCTGAGATATTGCTAGTAAATATTTTTCCCAATTAGTTGGTTGTCTTTCTAGTTTGGTTGCTATGTCTTTAGCTGTGCAGAACTGTTGTTTTAAAGTAGTCCCAGTTGTTGAGTCTCTCCCCAATTTGTTGTGACCTTGGGACTCTGCTCAGCAAGTTCCTGCCTGTGCCTATAAATTCAAGTGTCTCTCCTAGTCTGTGTTTCAGTAGATTCAGATGTTCAGGAATGATGTTATGGTCTTTTATCCATTTTGAATTGTCAAATATCAGACGATTGTAAGCGTGTGGTTTTATTTCTGGATCTTCTAATCTATTCCATTGTTTTTTTCTTTTATGCCAATACCAAATTGTCTTTGTTATTATAGCTCTATAGTAGAGTTTGAAGTCCAGTATAGAATTCCCTCCACCCCTTTTTTGAATTGTTTTGGCTTTTCTATTCTTGTGTTGCTCCATATGAATTTTTAGACTGTTTTCTGTATTTCAATAACGAATGTTATTGGAATCTCAATGGGAATTGCATTGACTTTGTATATCAATTTTGGAAGTATTCCCATTTTCACTATATTGTCTGCTTATCCAGGAACATGGAAGATCTTTCCATGCCCTGGTGTCCTCTATGATATCTTTATGTTTTTATACTTTTCTTTAAATTGATCTTTTCCACTTTGTTTAGGTTAATTCCATAATATTTTATTTTTTGAGGTCATTGTGTGAATAGTGTTGTTTCCTTGATTTTATTTTCTGCTTGTTTGTTGTTGGTGTACATACAGACAAGTGATTTTTGTGGGTTTTTGTATCCTGCTGCTTTGCCAAAGTGGTTTATAAACTCAGTTTTGGGATGGAGTTTTTAGGATCATTGAGGTACAATATCATTTCATCTGCAAAAAAAGGATAATTTAACTTCTTCTTTCCCTATGCAGATCCCGTTAGTGTCTTTCTCTTGCCTTAATTCTCTGGCTAAGGATTCCAGGACTATATTGAAGAGGAGTGGTTAGAGTGGGCATATTTGCCTTGTTCTTAATTTTAAGAGAATTTGTTGTAGTTTCTCCACATTAAATATAATATTGGCTATTCCTCTCTCATATACGACTTACATAGTTTTAAGGAATGTTCTCCTACTCTTATTTTCTTCAGAGCCTTTACATGAATAAATTTGTATATTATCAAAACCCTTTTCCATATCAATGGAGATAATCTTGTGGATCTTTTCTTTTTTCTTTGTAGGGCCTAAAATGTGGGCCAGGGTGTTGTCCCTCAGATCTTCAGCTCAAGGATAGCACTCTATCACTTGAACCACATTTCTACATGTTTTTTTGGTTTATGTGGTGCTGAGGAATTGAACCAGGGCCTCATGCATGCAAGGCCTGCACTTTACCACTGAGCCACCTTCCCAGCCCATTCCTGTGTGTAATTACGTGCTAGTGGCCTGAGTTGTTCAATATCCAGTCTGGGATACACAGGTTAGGCTCTTGTGTCGGGCATCCTATGCACACACAGATCTTTTGCTATCATGGGTTGGTTCCTGAGGGCTGCTGTACCTTGCTTTCCAGCCTCTTCTGAAGCCTACGCTTAACCTCTGACTTCAATCAGGAGAGGTAGTTTATGCAGCTCACTCACCACATCCCCCTGCCTGGTCCTGTCTTTCTGCTGCCACCCTAGGGCACACTGTTTGGGCTCAGGTGGGACCTGTGCTGCTGGGTTTCCCACCCAGGGTATACAGTTTGGATTTCTTCTTCTGCTGGCTCCTGTGGCATATTGGTGCTCTTCCCAGCTTGAGCGTTTAAGCTCCCTTCCTGGGGTGCTTTTTTCAACCCTGGTAATCTGGGTGTGCTCCAAAGGCTGATGGGGTGCTTGCACAGTACCGAGTTTTAGTGGAACCTGTAGTCCAGGTGGTAGGGGGAAAGGTCTGGGTCATGCTCTGAAGGTTACTGCCGGCATTGGCCTCTCTTGGAATGGGGTGAGGCTGTCCCCAGGGGGGTACTTAGCTAGAACTGGTTGAGAGCTGTCCAGTGGTGCTGGCACAGATCATTGCCTCTGTGCACTGTAGATCGCTGGTTGTTACCAGGTTATTATTCTATTGAGATAATTGTTGGCTGGGCTGGGTGATGGTGGTGGCTCAGGGCCTGGGTTTTACACCATCTGTGACTCTGTTTATGCTGTTGTGGTAAGTACCATGGTCGTTTTTGTGTTGGCTTCCTGTGGGTCACTGTGGTTCTGGGGGACACGGGGGCTTTGGCAGGATGGCATCCAACCACTTTGCAAGTGAGGGGTACAAAAGGATCTTTCTGCATGTTCTGATCTCCTATGTTTTTGTCTCTATTTGCAATGTCTGTATCAGCACAGGCACTTGGGAGTCTCCTGTACTGGCCTTCTGTGGACGGACCCCTGTAGTTCTCGGCTTCCCCCCACTGTTTTGAGGCCTGGGAAATTTGGTAGGATTCTGCAAGTTTGCTCCACCGATGAGGGGTTGGTGAAGGGTCTTTGTGAAGGTTCCAAGCTCTGAGGTTCCTTTTTTAACAATCACTGTGTCTGGCACCAGCACTTTGGGTATGTTCTTCATGGGCATTCTGCAGATGGCCTTCTGTGGTTCTGGGGGTTCTGGGCTGGGCTCTGGTTTGGCACAGAATTACAAGGACATCAATGGTTGGGGAAGGGTCTTCGTGTTTTTCCCATTCTAATTTTTTTCCTTTACTTTTTATTGTACCTCTTTTTATCTGGGTGGTCATATTTTCACTGTCATGGGTCTTTTGGGGAAACTGAGCTTTGGAACTCTCCCTTTTTGTTTGGAGTGAGCTGTGGTGTTTCCCTACTGTTTCATTACCTTCTTGGTCCCCCCTTCCATAATTATGTTTGATGTCAAAATTACTTGGTTATACCATAGTGTTGATGAGCTCACAATATTTTTGTAATATCACTATGGGTTGATGATGTCACAATGACATGGCAGATCTCAATTGTCATTCACTCACAATGATGATGAGTTCTCCAAGGAACTGTGATGTCTTCAAAGGTATGTGTTGTCACAATAGCCGACAGGCTTCTGATGTCACAATGTAACACAATGGTCAATGACATTTAGCTGTGTGATGTCACAGTGGCCATGATGTGAGTGGATAGCTGATACCATACATTCCTGAAATATTATCATGTGAAAAACAGATTATGAACTTACCTCGATTCTAAGATGTCCAAATTGCAACATGTCACAAAAGTTAAGAGGACAGGACCAATTTGTGATGTCATAATGGCAATGTGATGTCACAAAGGGATTGTCATGTCACAATGTTTATGAAGTCAAAATGTATTTCTGATGTCAACTACATGCCACATTTGAAACAAAAGGAAATTACAACATAGGCATTCACTATGTGTCTATAATGTCACATTGGTTATATGATGCCGTATGCTTGATGTCATTGTACTTTGTTTATATCACAACAAAGTGATGGTGTCAAAACAACAATGTTATTTCACATTTATGGTGTCATAAATGGTTTGTGTATTACACTGGCATATCTGTTGCAGTAGTCATTGTTCACAATGAAAATATGGATAAAAATGGGACTGTGATA
This sequence comes from Dipodomys merriami, assembly GCF_024711535.1. NCBI lineage: Eukaryota > Metazoa > Chordata > Mammalia > Rodentia > Heteromyidae > Dipodomys > Dipodomys merriami. The sequence continues at coordinate 6,450,738 of NW_027203159.1, read as the reverse complement.
TCACAAAATGATGTGTTTTTTCAAAGGTGCTCAGAGGTCACAATAGGTTTGAGATGTCCCAATTTGATTGTGATGTCACTACGGCAATGTGATGTCATAATAGGGTTGTGCTGTCACAGATGTAATGAGGTGATTTCATGGTGATAGTAATATCAAAATTACATATTCCATTTCAATTGCTCCTAGTTAGAAATGAGGATAGAGGTTCACAGAAGGAGCTCGAAGTCACAAAATCCATGATTTTGAAAAATGTAATGAAGTCATATTAGTTTTTTGAAAACACAATGGGAGTTATATACAAAATATATGCTGTCACACTGGTTACTGCATCATAAGCATTTCTGCTATCAAACCACAGTCCACATTTGAAATAGAATGAAATTAGAGAATAGGCATTCACAATCTGCCTATGACACAACAATGACAATGTGAAGTAATAATGCTATGATAACGTGGTAGTTTGGTGATGTCACAATGAGCTAATGGTGTCATTATGACAATGTGATGTTACACTGGTGATGATCTCAGAAAGGCTTTGTGATGATACAATGGCATGTCTGATCCCAATTGTCATAGTACACAATGAGGATATGTGTACACAAAGGCCATGTGTCACATGTGACATGTGATGTCACAATGGCCATGTGTTTTTTTCAATGATTGTAAGAGGTCATAATAGGTTTGTAATGTCAAAATGTGATCATGGCTCATAACAGCAATGTGATGTTATAATACATGAGTGATGTCATATTGGTGATGAGATCACAATTGATTGGTGCTGTCATAATGAGTTTGTAATATCACAACATGTTCAATTTCAATTTGTACTTGTTATCAATGAGGATAATGGAATAAACACCTGGGACCCAATCATTTGTGGGACCTAATCATCATCGTGCCCCTATGGCCTGGCCTATGGGAGAAGGTGGGTCATGCTTCTGAAGGGGTTGAACTGTCATGTACCACATAGAGATTTGTAAAGAAGGGATTGGGTATTGTGTAGTTTGAGAAGTAACAATCGAAATCTGTTAGGCAAGAGATCTATTGGAGCACTGGAGTATACAGCCTGTATAAACGCTGTGTTCATATCAAAGGACGGGGAGAGAAAGAGGGGAAAGAAAGTGGTGAGACAGCAGGAGGGGAAGACCTTACAAGAGAGGAAGTTGAGTGACAGCAGGAGGGTAAGGATGGCAACTCACCAATGGGACATGGTCCTGTGGAAAGTAGAGAGGACTAAAAAGAAGAAGGAACTGGTGGAAGGGGAATAGGGAAAGACCTGGAAGAAAGGACATGTCTGTAGAGGAGTGAGGAAGGGAAAAGAAAAAGCCTTGTCTTTTGAAGTTTGGAGCTTTGAAGATCATAATTTTGATATTGGTGGTTTGCAGACGAATTAACAAAGGGCATTGCTGCCCACTGGATGTCTGAAATTTGGTGTTCATTGATGCTCTTGGCTTGATTATCCAACCCAGAAAAAGATAAAAACAGGCCCCTTTCTAGTGTAAATAATTGTATTATCTTAATCATACCTTGATGGATTATTTCATGCTTTACAGGACATAAATTTTGGAAGCCCCATAGAGATAATCCATATGGATGAAACTGGGCGCTGGCCTCTGGGAAAACCTCCTTGTATGTGTCTCATTTCAGGGCTAGGAAGGTAGCTCAGTGGTACAATGCTTGCCTTGCATGCATGAGGCCCTGGGTTCCATTCCTCAAAACCACATAAGCAGAAAAAGCTAGAAGTGGCACTGTGGCTCAAGTGGGAGAGCGCTAGTTTGAACTGATGAGCTGAGGGACAGGGCCAAGGCCCAGAGTTCAGGCCCCATGACCAGACCAAAAAAACCTAGAAACAAAAGAGTTATTTCAAAACCATGTGGGGGTGAGTCTCGGCAAGCTTGTCAGCCTGATTTTGAAACCTCTTCTGGAGCTCATCTGTGGCATCCTCAGGAGGCCATTTGGACCTCCTCTGGAGGATATTTTGGGTAATCTCAAGAGGCCATCCTTGAGAGTCCCTCTGCGGCCTTCTTGACAGTTCATCTTTGGTTTCCTTAAGAAACCATCTGTGACCTAATCTGGAGGTCATCTTAGCCCTCCTCGAGGTCCTCATCTAGGTCTTCCTCCAGTCATCTGGGGTTTTCTTGATAGGACATTTGGGATTGACTCCAGTAGAAATTTGGGGCTTCTTCAAGAGGCTATTTGGGGCCTCTTCTATAGTCTACCTGGGAATTCCTATGGAGGTCATCTGGCGTCCCTGAAGAGGCCATTTGGGAATTTCTCCGCTGGTCATCTAGGTACTTAATTGAGAAGCCATCTGGGACCAGTTCTTGGGGTCATGTTAGGTCTTCTCAACAGGCCATCTCAGATGTCCTTAATATATCAATTGGAACCTCATCGTGAGACCATTTGGAACTTCCTCTGGAGGTCAACTGGAGACTTCAAGAGGTCATCTGGAGGTTCCTTTCAAGCCATCTGAGACCACCTTGAGTGGTCTTTTGTAGCCTCCTTGAAAGGCCATTTGCGACCTTCTGCAGAGGTCATCTAGGACTCCTCAATAGTCCTTATGGAATCTCAAGAGGTCATCGCTGAGAGATATGGGATATGTGGGTTTAGAGTTTTAGGCTATTTGTGTGTGTGGATAGTTCTGTTTCCTGTGTACACGTCTGCTTACTCCTTTTTTTCCAGGATGGGAGTACAATATGTTCAAGTTCCTGTAACTGAAAAATCTTCCCTCTGTGTTACAGGATCCCCCTGGAGAAGACAGTTCCTCCTAATCTGTCCCATCAGCCCCTCTGATGTTCAGTTTCTTCATACCAGAATTAGTTTCTTGAACCAGCCTGAGGTGCTACACGGCAGGCACATTGGGGAGATGGGCAAACCACCATTCTCATAGATGTTCCCTTTACAATTAGTTACCTGCATATGGAAAATAACAATATTCATCCTTTTCTGAAAAAAAAACAGGGTCTCATCTCTTTACATCAGTCAATCTGGGATGATTGGCAGGAACTTTTACAGGTGCTTTGCACCTGGGAGGAAGGGAGTGAATTCGGCACAGTGGCTTGAAGATGGTCCTTGGACCAGATCATTCCCCCACTGAAGAGCAATTCCAATTGGAGCAAGTCTTTCCCCAGATTCAACCAAGCTGGAACTAGAACAGCAATGAAGGTAAGGATTTGCTTAGCAATATTGCATGTCTCTGTTAGAAGGGTAAAAGCAGGCATGTCTCTGTTAGAAGGGTAAAAGCAGAGGCTAGTAAACAAACTAATTTAATTAAGGTGAATGAGAGTATAGCTCCCCAATGAATCCCCTAATGCTTTTCTAGAAAGCCTCCAAGAAGCCTATAGGAACTATATGCCTATAGATACTGAGGCCTAGGATAATCGAAGAGCCCTAAATATGGCTTTAACTACACCATCAGCCCAGATATTAGAAAAAAACTTCAAAATTTAGGAGGATTTGAGAAAAGGTGTTATCTGAGTTGGAAGCACTTGCCCAGTAGGTGTTTCATAACAGATATACAGTGGAAAAAAAACAGCATAAGAAGGGGTTTCACGATTTAGTAGCAGCACCAGGACAGGGATCAAGACACTCATGGTGAAGACATTTTAATTCATTTGCAAATAGCAATAGGGAATCTCTAGGACTAGATCTGTGTACTTATTGGAAGCAAGCAGCAAAGGAAAAAGGAATTTCCAAGGAATAGAAGGATTATAAATGACATGTTAAGTAAGCTAGTTGCCACCGGGAAACTGTGATTATATCTCCTGAGAACAATGCAAATGACCTCGGGAGTCTGAAATCCATCTGTGTTCAACTTAAAATTCAACCCTCTGAACTTAAGAAAAAATGTAACTATGAAAAATTTCACACACTTCTGTTTGAAAACACAGGCTTGAAAATATTCTAAATCTCAAATACATGACAATAAAAACCCACAAATTGGTTAAAAGTGCATTAATCAGCACAGTGGCCAAAAGTAGGAAAGAATTATTGAATGTGAAGGAAAGATTTGAAGACATAAATCATGAAATTGTGAGGGTCAAAAATAAGAATAAAAATTCACAAAATGTACCTGAGAAAATCTCAGAATCAAATGAAATCCAAGTACATCAGCCTAGGTTTGCCTGATGCAAAGGTCGAGCCCACAGGTCACAGGCTGAGGAAGACAAGGACACAAATGCTTCCATCCTTGCTGACTACAAGCAAGGCTAGGAGAAGATCCTGACACTGCACATGAAATCAAGGCCAGTAAAAAGTGCTGGACTTGATACAAGAGTACATTAAACTATTACCTTGGAAGGGTGTGAGCAAAAATTCAGATCAACAGAGCAAGAACTGAAAGGCCAGTTAGAAGAGCAAACACAAAATTCCTGTGACATTGAAGAAGAGGCCAAGAAAAGTGGGCAGAATAATAAAAGGGTCAAGAAACAGATTATTTTACTCTACAGAAAAAGTTAAGGACACACATATTTTTATGGGAATGCTCAGGAAAAAGAAAATTAGGCACAAAAAACAGAAGAGTTAAACAGTTGAAAGATTTGTCATAAAAATACAAGGAAGTGTAAAACAAGAAAGAGGAGCTACAAGAGGAAAAGGCCAAAGACAATGACAAGATCCTGACCATAAATGTAATGTAGAAGTAGCATGTCCCAATAAAACCGATGGAGGTGCGAGGGAAAAAAAAACCCTCCCAATAGCACCACTAAGAATTGAAAGGAGGAGATGAAGAGCAAGCAAAGGTGCTGCTGAAATAGCAGCAGCTGGACAGTCAAAGGAATTTTCCTGTGACCCTTGCAGAACATTTGCAAGGTAAGGAGGAATTTGTAAAGGAGATTGGGATCATAAATGAAAGCTTCAAAGAGTGAAAATGAGGAGGATAAATGGAAGAAGTCTCCATCCTCCAGACTGAGGTTCTGAAAAATAAAAAGGAGTTAAAGAAACTAGAGAACCCTTAGGTTCAGGGAAACAACTGAGCTGATCAGGTAGCTCAGGAGACCATTCTAAAATCAGTGGTGTTTCTCGAGCTACTACTCATTAAGATTAAAGGATGAAGCAAAAAGAGTGGTAACAAGTGTGTAAATGTGGATATTGAACTTCTAAAAATGTTACATGCTCAAGCCTTCTATTTGTCTGGATCTGGTTATTTGAAACCCTGGTAATTTGCCACCAGCCACTGCCAAAACTGTCTTGAAAACCAGTGGGGCCGCTGCCTGACAAACTTGTATATAGAAAGTTGCTAACAGGTAAATTCTGGAAAGCTCCAGAATGTAGTTCTCAGAAAGAACTTCAAGTCACAATATGATTATGACGTCAACAGCAATTTGATGTCACAGTGCTGATGAGATCCCAAAGGATTTGGGATGTCACAATGAACTTGTAATATCACAATGATATGTCCAACTTCAGTTGCTCCTAGTTCACAATGAATTTCCATGTTCATGGAAGGAGCTTGACATCTGAAAGCCAATGAATTTCATCTGAAAGCCAATGAATTTTCTAAAATGTTATGAGGTCATGATGAAGTATGGAGGTCAGTTCTGGCCAGCACCGTATTGGCCACATGGTTGATTGTAGGGTCTAGCATCTTGCTTTCATGCTTGGGGAAGAAAACCCCCTGCCTATCATCTGCCTCCCAGGTAATGTGCATACCCATATCCCTGGAGACAGGTGTGGGTACTTGGCTGAGAAGTAACTGAATTTGCTTGGACTGGGAATTTCATGATTATCTGACTTCTGCACCGACCTGTTTAGGTCTGAGCCAGCCTAGACAACATTATGCCATGCCAATTGTTTCCCTGATCATGTACTGTATCCTGTCTCCTGGCTCAGCTTCAGTCATCATGGCAGCCCAATTAAGCTCTCTATACCATTGTTGCCATGGTTTTTGTTTTTTTCTTTCGCTTTAGCATGTTTCCTAGCTGTGTTATGTTTACTTGCTTGCTGTAGGCCTTCGTAACAATTGGCTACCTGCAGCTTGTAAACTGTATCATAATTATTATAATATGCTATATTTCAAAATGAGGCTTCTGGGATGATTTCCATTACAGCAATTAAAGTGTTCTGAAAACTCTATGGGACAGTGATATCACAATGAAAATGTGGTCAAAATATCATGTCATAATAATGTTTTAAAGTCACCATTAGATGTTGATGCCTACTGTGATGAGATCACAGCAGGTTTGAGATGTCACAAAGGGGTATGGATAGCAAAATGATATACAGGATCACAATTTTCATTAACTCATAATGAATATATGAGTTTACAGAGGAACTGTGATGGCTCCTAAGTTTGTATCATGAAAAATGTGATGAAGTCCTAGCAGGTTTCTGATTTTACTATGTGACAGAATGGTCATGACATCCAGCAGTGTGATTTCAGAGTGGCCTTGATATCACAGACAACTTGTATAATGTCATATCTGAAATATTATCAGTTTGAAAACAAATTATTAGCTCACAAATTGAAAACAAATTATTAGCCTAAAGTATGACATGGCATCATATCAAAAAAAGTTTGTGAAGACAGGTTTGTGATGGCAGGGAGGGTTACTGATATCATTATGGAAATGTGATGTCACAAGTGTTCACAATGTGTTTCTGATAACACACATGCCAAATTTGAAGTAGGATGACATTGCAGAACAGGCATTTACAATGTGTCTATGATGTCACAATGCAATGTGATGTCATAGGGTATGATGTGATTGTAGTTTTGTGATATCACAATGATCTGATGCTTTCATAAGGACAATGAAAAGTCACACTGTGGATGTCACAAAGGGTTTTGATGTTACAATAACAGGTTGAATCTCAATTGTCAGTAATTCACAATGAATATATGGGTATACTAGAGACTGTTGTGTCACACAGGCCATGTGTTTTTTAAAAGTGCTTAGAGGTCATAATAATTTTAATCAACCTCTGTTGTAGAATCCAGTTTTATTGTTACAGTGAAAAGTCCAAAGCTAGAGACCCATCATGTGTGCCATAATAGTAAAGAGAGTGTCGTCCAATGGGAAAAAATACAGGGAGCTTTATTACAGAGACAGATGGGCTCTCAAAATTGTCCCTAGCAGCAGCTGCAGCAGCTCCTACCACGGCTGCTTTATCAACAAATACAGCCCAGAACAAAGGTGCCAAAAGTGGTATGTGAACAGATTATACTCACTACCAACAACTAACAAGGAGCAAACAACTTCATCCTGCTCACCATAGACATTTGCAGACCATAGATGGCCTGGAAACCCAGGGAAAAGGTGTGAGTACCACACAATCAAGACTTCCTCAATCCTTTCCACAGAGCAACAGTGGGAAAGTAGCACCTCCCTATCCATAAGAGAATAATTCCATCCTTGATACTGACAAAGACATGGCCAGAACACCCCGTAACTCAGGCCTTTGAAGAAGCCAGTATGAGCCATTTAACACATCAAAGGAACCTGACATTCCAGGCTCAATTCCAGGCAAGGAGAAAGTTTCATTTCCTAGGCAGAGAAATCTCGGCTCATGGAGGACTGATTTTCATCACTTGGTATATGGAGTGAGAGAGTACAACACCACACTGTATCATAGTCAGCAGACCTAGCTGCCGGAGAGTAAAAGAAAAACAATTGGAAACTCAGTAAACATAAATCCTGACAATGGCTCCAGGCTGGGCTATGTGAATGTCTCAGGAGTTAGCCTCTCAGAGAAAAGCTACACATTCTGACAGGTCTCAATATAACCCTGAGCCTACCCCCATCAGAGCAACTCCAAGCTAGAAGAAACAGCCACCTCTCTCTTTTGTGATACCCAAAGAAAATCACCCTCCCATTGAATTAACCTGTGAGGGTGTTATAAAATCTCTAGTAAGGAAGAGCTTTGTTCTGCCTGCTGAAACAAACTCATTTGAGAAACCAATGAAGCCACAGGAAAACCATACACTGTAAGCAAACCAGAGACTCCACCAATAAACTGGTTAACGACTCAGGGGAGATAGAAGATCCAGCCTGAAAAAAAAACGGAAGAATACTTTTGTCTATCTGTTTGTAAAATTTTTACAAAAATTGTTTTCTATTTTTACATCTTTTTTTTGTTTATTGTTTTTAATTTTTTCTTTTGCTACTTTTGTGCTTCTTTTGCTATATTTAATAGCTGTTCAATTCATCCTCAGATATATATCCATATTCAAATACTTGACCTTTTCTTCATTCTGCACATCCTTAATTCATATGTTGTTTACTAAATTCAAAAGCACTCATCATTACCTCTCTTAGTTGTAGTATTATTCCTTTACACATTTTTAAATGAAACATTTCTTTTTCCTATCTCCCTTCTCCTTTTCTTCTATCCATATCCTCTCTCAACATTTATGTTTTCTCTCTCCTTTTCCATCTCCACATTTCTCTAATCTTATTTTCTCCTCACAATTCTCCCTAAGCTTACTAATTTCTGTTCTGCTGACTTCTTCTTTGATTTTCTTAGTTTATGTTGTTTGTTGTTCAACTAGATTGTATCTAATGAACTGGATTGTATATGTACTTATTTTGATTGTGTCAGTTTGTTCAACTACAGAGCTTAGGTTGATGATTTCCTAAAACAGTGTTCTAGCCCAGTATTTGTTTTGCCTTCATACAAAAATTGGCAGAACACGGTGGAGAAAGATAAGAAAAACAGAATGGCCAGGTATCTCTACTCCCACTCACAATGAGTGGGAGTCCTTATCTTGGGGTTCATTTTGCCTACCATCAATTTATGTGACTGTTTCTCTTTGTTTCAGACATATACTAGTTATTGCAAATAAGAAAAACCATGAGACCTATGTTTCTTTGGGCCTGGCTTGATTCGCTTAATATAATTTTTTCCATGTTCTTCTATTTCCTAACAAAGGGGGCAGTGCCATTCTTTTTGTGGGAGGCAGAGAATTCCATTGGGTATATATGCCACATTTTCTTGATCCATTCTTCTACTAAGGGTAATCTGAGTTGCTTCCATATCTTAGTTATTGAAAATAATGCTGTAATAAAAATAGTTGTGCTGGTAGCTTTACTAATGTCTTGTTTGTGATTCTTCAGATAAATGCCCAAAAGTGGGATTGCTGGGTCAAGGGGAGCTCTATATGGAGTCTTTTGAGGAACTTCCATACTACTTTCCAAATTGGTTGAACAAATTTACAAGATAATGACTCAAATGTTTTTTTTTTTCTTGCTTGCTCTTTTTTCTGACATATTTATGATGATTTATTTGTTTTTTTGTATATCCCCTCTCAAGGAATAACCGCTGTTTTCATAGTATTTGATGTTGGTATAATTTGTGCAGGTTAAGGGAAAAACAAATTATTTAAATAGTGATACAGATGAACCCATTACAACAATGAGATGTACAAGATGTAATGTCGAAAAACAAACTTTACAACTTTGGTGCAGAAGTGGGAGTGGGATGGAAAGGTAAGGGAAGATGAATAAAAGGAGGAGGCAATAATTATTGATAAGAAATATACTTATGGGGCTGGGAAGGTGGTTCAGTGCTAGAGCGCTTGCCTTGCAGGCATGAGGCCCTGGGTTTGATTCCTCAGCACCACATAAGCAAAAAGAAAAAAGCTGGAAGTGGTGCTGTGGCTCAAGTGGTAGATTTCTAGCCTTGAGCTCAAGAGCTGAGGGACAGCGCCCGGACACAGAGTTCAGGCCCTACAACTGGACCCCAAAAAAAAAAGAAAAGAAAAGAAATATACTTATTAGTTGCTTATATAATTGTAAGCCGTCAGTATGGTATTTTCACAGTAAAAATAATAAATACATAAATAAATAATGCAGAGGAGAGTTCCCAAAATGCTCTACAAACACTACTGGTACACATGTTGAACGAAAAGTTTGAAAGCCCCTGCAAAGGACTCGGTGTGAACGTGATAGGGAAATGCCAGAGCATGATGAGGCCAAGGAAAGATTAATACAGGAATTAATGAGCCTGACGAGTCTAATCAAAGAGTAATTGACAATTGCATGAACAAGATGAGAAAAAATGATTAATAGATGCATTATGGAATCCATAAACAGAAAGCTTGGGCAATCCCTAGAGGCCACAAAGGGAATGCTGGGTGAAGACCAACAAAAGAAAAGTTTGTCAAATTAACTTATAACCAATCAAAAGATTTTAGAATAAATGCTGAAAACCATATTAAGAAGGTAAAGAAGGCCACACAAGACATAAAACAAAGCTCCAACAAAGAATTTGAAGCCATCAAATCTGACCAATTAGAAGGAAAGGAAATAAAAACAAAGTAGAAAGCCTTAAGAGTAGGTTAGTCTGTGCAGGGGTCAGTCTCTGGGACTGCAGAGACTGACAGTCTCTGGGACTGCAAGGCTATCTGCCTTGACATTATAAAAAGAGAACAAATCTAAGAAACCTGATCTATTCAGTAGTTAGAAGAGACCACCAAAAGGCCTAATTTAAGGCTAATGGTGTACAGGAAAGCTAAGAGACAGAAGTGAATCTTCTAGGACATTTATTTAACAGGATCCTAGCTTAGAACTTCCCAAATATGCAAAAAGATAGGGCCATTCAGACACAAGTAGACTTTAGAACACCAGATAGACCAGACCAGAATAGAACATCCACTGTCACATTTTAATCCAAACAGGATCAATTGAGACAAAGGAAAGGATGCTTAAAGATTTCAGGGAGAAAAATTAATCACCTACAAAGGGAAAACAATAATTTCAGAATTCTCAGCAGAGACAATGAAAGTAAAAGGGCCTGGAATGATGCATGCCACATCCTAAAGACAAACAACTATCAACTAAGAATACTCACTCAGCTAAATTCTCTTTCATAAGAACAGGGTAAATAAAAATCTTTTAGATCAAAGAAACACTGAAACCATATATCTCCACCAAATAGCATTATAAAAGACACTTAAATGTATCCTACACATAGAAAACCAGCAAGAGCACAATAAAGGCCCAGAAACAGCCCCCAAACAGAGGGTCTAAATATCATAGGAAGAACCCAGTGGGTACAGCCACCAAGAAGATGGATACCATGGCAGCAAGAATCAAACACCTCAGTCCTAATTCTCAATTTTAAATGTATGTATATTTAAATATTTAAATATTATGTATATTTACATAATGTATATATACCTATATATATGTATATACCTATATTTACCTACCTGTATATACCTAAATTTTATATGAATATATCTGTTTATATTCCTTTATATTAACATATATACTTATACATTAAATGTATATATCTATATATACCTATATATTATACATGATATATGTAATAGATGTACATATATATTATATATTATATATTTTATAATTTATATTTATGTATTATTTATTGCATATATGTATAATGTTTATTATATAGGTATATATAATAAATATATAAATAATAGATAATATATATTATATATTATGTACATGATATATATATATTATATTATTACATACAATATATTTATATACTAAACATATAAATAATATATAATAATATATGCTATATAATATGTAATAATATTATATGACTTATATTTAATAAATATTATATAGATATCTATACATATAATGTTTAATATATAGGTATATATACCTATATATTATAGTAATAATTCTTAATAAACAGTGTACTCATTATTTTACTGATGTAACTCAAACCTCTTTGGTTCATTGTGTTTTTGGGTCTAGAAGAATGTCAATGCCCTATTTGTTAGGAAATGGAAAGACATGGAATAAATTGTATTAAGTGAAGTAAGCCAGGCCCAAAAAACATAGGTCCCATGGTTTCCCTTATTTGAAATAACTAGTATTTTTCTGAGAGAAGCAGAAATGAAAAGACATGGAATAAATTGTATTAAGTGAAGTAAGCCAGGCCCAAAAAACATAGGTCCCATGGTTTCCCTTATTTGAAATAACTAGTATTTTTCTGAGAGAAGCAGAAACATCAAATAAGTTGATGTTAGGCAAAATGAAGCCCAAGATAAGTACCCAAATGATTTTTTTCTTTCTTGTGATTATTTCTAATACATTTATAAGATGGATGATTTCTTTTTTGCTATGTATGTCCCTCCCCCATGATATCACCCTTGTTTTCACTGTATTCGTTATTGGTATACTTTGTGGAAGAGAAGCGAAAAATTTGTTTAAATAGGATACAGTTGACCCATTGCAATGAGATGTACAAGATATTATGTAGAAAAATGAACTTTACAATTTTGGCCAGGAGTTGGGGGTGGGAGTGGGCGGTGGAAAAGGGATAAGCAGGGTGGGAGAGCAGGGTCAGGGGGTGGGAGTGAGCAATGGGAAGTGATGGGAAGTTGAAATAAAGGAAGAGGCAACAATGCTTGATGAGAAATGTACTCATTACCTTGCCCATGTAATTGTAACCCCTTTGTACAGAATTTTCACAGTAAAATTAAATAACTAAAATAAACCTCTTTGGACAGTATCTTTACAGTAAAGTATATATTGAAATAAGTTAGGACTTCATAACTTTGCTTACAACCCATGACTTTGGAGACATCACAGCCCTTTTGTGAACATATATACTCATTGTGCATTAATGACAATTGAGTTTTGGCATTCCATTGTGACATCTCCAACCAATTGTGGCTTCACAAATGTATTGTGATTTCAACACGATTCTGGCTCCACCAACTAATTGTGACATTAAAACATTATTATGATGTCATATTTTTACATCACATGGCCATCATGAAATAACTGTCCCATTGTGTTTTCACAATCTTAGTATGTTCTCATAGTACTTTAGAAAATTCCTGGCCTTTAGGACTCCCAGCTCTTTCCTTGAACTCCTGTACACCTGTACTAAGAGTAAATAAAATTGAAGAAGTGCTTGTGATATTTCAATCTCACTTTTTAAAATCACAAATACAATTTGACCTCATCGCCCCGCTCATATAACAAACCCATTATGACATCACATTGCCATTTTGAAATCATTATCACATTGTGATGATTATAGGTTTGTGAAAATTCCATGGGACAGTAATATCACAATGACAATGTGATATCACAATTTCATGTCATGATTACTTCTTAACTTATGATTACTTCTTAGCTCCTTTGCATAAACACATCAATTGTGACAGTACAATCCCTTTTGCTACCCATATTCTCATTGTGAACTAATGACAATTGAGATCAGATATGCCATGGTAACATCACAAACCCTTTGTGACATCATCACTATTGGTACATCACATTCCTGGTATGACACCATCAGCTCATTTTGGCCTCACAATACTACAATTTCATAGTCGTATTATAATATTACATATACATTGTTATATCGTACATCCAATATGAATGTGTATCATATGAAATCCTTCTATTTCAAATGTGACATGTGTCTTGTTATCAGAAACACATTGTGACTGCATAACCATTGTGATATCACTAATCCATTATGACATCACAAACTTCCGTTCTAATAATTTTGGTAAAATGTTACCTTTGTGATATCTTAGGCCATTTGTGAGCTCATTATCTGTTTCGACTTCCTAACATTTCATGTATGAAATGTCATATGAAAAAACCCCTGTGACAACATGACCACTATAACATCACACTGCCAGACCTCATGAACATTGTGTCACATAGTGACATCACAAACCTCTTTGTACTTTTGCGCATTTGTGTGGAGACCTGCATTTGGAGATATCACAATCCTTTGTGAACTTATATATTTATTGAGAATAAACGGCAATTGAGACCTACCATGACATTTTGATTTCAGCATCCCATTGTGACCTCACTAACCTGTTGTGACCTCATCACAACTATGGCATCAACAACTGTTTATGACAACGAAACATTGTGCCATGATATTGTGACATCACATTTCCTTTGTGATATCATTGTCCCATTTTGTTTTCACAAACCTATTATAACCCAATCACATGTTAGAAAACTGATGTGCCTTGGGACTTCCAACTCCTTCCTTGAGAATAGATCCTCATTGCAAAACAGTAGCAACTGAAATCAGACCTGTGATTGTAATAATACAAGTGTGGCCACATCATTATCGTATTGCTGACTTCATTATCACTGTGATGTCACAGAAACATTGTCAAGTTGCATTGCTTTTGTGTCATCGCAACCTGTTATGACCTCTCAGAACCATTGAAAAAAACACAAGGCCTACTTTGTGACATCAACAAATAATTGTGACAATGCATAATCATGAAATATCATATTGGCATTCTGATATTTCTGTTCCATTGGGTTTCACACACATTATAACTTTATAACATTTCAGAAAATTTATAGGCTTTGGGACTTTAATATCCATATGAACTTGTATATTATGACCCATAAAATCAAGACAAGCTGAGGCACATTTAAGATAATAAACAAATTTATTTACACTAGAAAAGGACCTGAAGCTACCTTGTACTGGACTAGATACCCAGAGACATAAGCAGCCCTCGACCACCTCAGACCAACAATGGGCAACCCTGCCTTTATTAATTGGTCTGCAAAACACCAGCCCCCAAATTAAGATCTCCAAAGCTCCAAACTTCAAAGGGCAAGGCTTTTTTTTTCTTTTCCCTTCCTCCCACCTTTCCTACACACCTGTCCTTTATTCCAGGTTCTTCCCTTTTCCCCTTCCACCACTTCCTTCTCTTCAGGCCCCTCCACACTCCACACGATTGTCCTGCCCTAGTGGTGAATTGTCATCCTTCCCCTCCTACTCTCCCTCAACTCCCTTTCTTTCCAGGGCTTTCCCATTGTACTGTCTTACCACTATCTTCCTTCCAGGACTTTCTCCTCTTTCTCTCCTCGTCTATTGTTCTGAACACACAGCTTATAGATAGCTTGTACCCCTCTGACAACAATGGCTCTCCTGCCGTACAATTTTCAACCATCTCAAACAGCACACTGCCCAGTCACTTCTTGACAGTTGATCATGTCGGGCTTGACACATTATCACCACCTGCAGCATGTTCTGTCTCATTTGGTGGACTGCCTTGTCCACTGGATCATACAAAGCCAAGGGGCTACACTGATTATTGGGCCCTGGTGACCATTGGGGCCCCACTAGTTAGGATATTCCCTATTGGTTTTCATGTTCAATCAAATCATTGATTTTTTCTGGACCAAATCCTAAACTTTCCTTTCTCTCCCCTGCCCTCAACAGATTTAAAATACAAATAAAACAAATAATAAGGAGGAAACCATAGAAACACACTAGTTAGCACTAATTAACACTTGGCAAATCTTTCCTGAGTGGATTCTTTGAGTGTCTCTGAACTGTACATCATGCAGCCTTC
Source organism: Dipodomys merriami (assembly GCF_024711535.1). NCBI lineage: Eukaryota > Metazoa > Chordata > Mammalia > Rodentia > Heteromyidae > Dipodomys > Dipodomys merriami. The sequence goes on along the minus strand of NW_027203159.1, from coordinate 6,435,455 downwards.
TCTGGATATTGTTCCACTGGCTGTTACACTTGAGAGTGATGGATCGAGTGCTATTTTCCTGCAGCATTAATAGTCCATGGTTTAATTAGCAACACCAAGTTAAGTTTCTTTCCACATGTGCTCAAATTTAAGAGCACGATGCCTTATTACGCAGACCAGCTCTCCAGGCAAGAAAGTGTGGATGGAGTTTTTCTCAGGAGGCCAGTGGGCCTTGGATAAGCCAAAGAACAAAGACTTCAGGGCTGTACAGATTGTGGTTAGACATTTCTGTTGATGTAGCTTTCCCAAGTATAGGAACAAAGGGTGACCACAATTCAGAGGCTGAAGAAGGCACAGGATGCCAATGCTGCTATGCTTGCTGACAACAAGGTAGGGCAGGAGAATATCCTGACACTCTCCGTGGAAATCAAGGCCCAGAGAAAGGAGCTGGACATTATGCAAGAATATATTAGGATGAAGTGATTGGTAATTATAAGCTTTGAAGCATGTAAGCTGAAATTCAACAAAGAAAGAACAGAAAGAGCAGTTGATGGGGCTGACATAGAAGTGTCATAGAAGAAGAGACCATGAAAACAGAACAGGAAAATATGAGAATCAAGAAAGAGATTGCTATTCTTCAGTTAAAGGTCAGGCATGTTCTGATGGGGAATGCCCAGGAAAGGGAAAGAGCATTAGGCAGAAAAACAGAACAGCTAAACATTTAAAAGTTCTGTTACAAAATACACTAATGGGAAAAGAAAGAGAAGCTATTAGAGGAAAAGGCCAAATAGACTGTCAAGATCTTACAATACGTATAATGCAGAAGCAGCAGTTCTCAATGTAACAGTTGGAGGTGGGGAAAAACCCTCTTAATAGCACTATTGAAAACTTAAAGGAGGAGGTGAAGAGCAGTCAGAGGTGTTGTGAGAAGGAGCAGCAGTTGGACAGTGGAAGGAATTCTATCATCCTGGAAGAACACTTGCAGGATGAGGACTTTGACATGGAGATTGGGATCATGAAAGTTAGCTTCAGAGAAAAGGTGGAGGATAAAAGGGAAGAATATTCCAAGGTCCAGACTGAGGTTCAGAGTATTAAATAGGAGTTAAAGAAAATAGAGATCCCTGTGGTTCAGAGAAACAACTGAGCTGAGTGGAGTGTCTAGAGCTACTTCTTATTATGATTGAAAGAAGAAGGAAAAATAATGATAACAACTGTGCAAGTGTGGGCACTGAATTTCTGTAAAATGGTTATAGGCTCAAGCTTTCTGTCTGCTTATATCTGGTTATCAGGCACCCTGGTAAATTGCCCAAGGCCAATGCCTAAAATAGTTGGTCCTCAGCCTGACAAGCATATGTAATGTATGTAGAAATTTGCCAACAGGTAAATGCTGGAAAGTTTGAACTCAAGGAGATAGTGTTTATGCAAGTTGCCTCCCTTGCTTAATTTGGGGAAGTGGATTCAAAGAGGTAAGCCTGAAATATGGATATCGATATGATAATGTGATATCAATATTCTATGAATTCATTATAGTTTGTGATATCACTGTAAGCTGATAGTTTCATAATGACAATGTAATGTCACACTGGTGATGTCCCAGAGTGTTTGTGATGTTAAAAGACATGTGTGATATCAATTGTCCTTGGATCACATCAGGATATGGTACATAAAGGGACTGCGATATCACAAAGGCTATGAGTTATGTCGAAGCTGCTGAGGTAAAAGTAGATTTGGAATATCACAATGTGATAGTGATATCACCATGGCAATATGATGTCACAATGGGTGTGTAATGTCACAGTGGAAATGAGGTCCTGAGGGGAGAGTGATGTCACCACGAATTTGGAATATGATCATCGCATGTCCGATATCAATTGAGACTGTTTCACAATGAGGATACTAGTTCAGAGAAAGACCTTGAAGTCCCAAATACCACAGATTTTGTAAAATGTTATGAAGTCAAAATAGAATGGTGAAAACACAATAGGACAATGATATTCTACTGGAAATATAATATCAAATATCATGTCACAGAAATGTTTTGATGACACAATTGGTGATCCATAATGATGATACAGTCACAATAGTTTTGTGAGATCACAATGAATTGGTGATGTCACAACGGCACGGTGGATCTCAATTATCCTTAACTCTAAATGAGTACTTGTATTCAAAAAGGGATGGTTATGTCTCTAATGCATGTGTTGTCACAAATGGAAGGAAGTCCTAACAGGTTTGTGGTATCACAATGACAAAAAATGGTCATAATATCTGGCAGTTTGATATCACAGTAGTCATAATGTCACGGTGGATTTCTATCACATGTCATATCTGAAGTATTACAAGGTAAAAAACAGATCTTGAGCTAAAAAATGGCATAAGAAATCACAAAGGCAGCATGTCACATAAGTTATGAGAACAGAGCAGGTTTGTGATGTCACAGTGGATTAATGATATCATAATGGCAAAATTGTCACAAAGCAGTGTAATTTCACAACAGTTATGAAATCACAATGGGTTTCTCATTTCAACACACATGCCACATTTGAAATAGAATGAACATACAGAACAGGAATTCCTAATGTATGATGTCATTGTAGTTTAGAGATATAACGAGTTGATGGTGTAAAAATGACAATATGTTCTCAAAATAGTGTTGTCGCAAAGGAAATGTGAGCTTACAATGTCATGTATAATCTCGTTTCAATAGTTTACAATTAGACTAAGGATATGCAACGAGACTGTGATGTCACAATGGATATTTGTTTCTTTACAGGTGCTAATAGGTCATAAAAGATTTAGGATATCACAATGGGATCATGATGTCATAACAGCAATGTGATGTCACAATGGGTTTGTGATGTCACAAATAACTTTGAAATATCACAATTACATGTCCAAATTCAATTGCTATGAGGATACAAGTTCCCAAAAGGACCTTGAAGTCCCAAAGGCGATGAATTTTCTAAAAGATTATAAAGTCATAATTCATGAAATCACAAAGGGACAGTGATATCATGATGGTAAGTTGTCCAGATATCATTTTATAATAAGGTATTTATGTCACAATGAGTTGGTGATACCCTAATGGTGGTGAAGTTACAATAGGTTTGTGATGTAACAATGGATTGATGTCACAATGGCATGCTGGATCTCAATTTTCATGAATTCACAATTAGTATATGAGTTCAAAGATGGACTCATGTCTCTAAAGACATGTGTTGTTACAAATGTGATGAAGTCGTAACAAGTGTGTGATGTCACTAGGTGACACAGTGGTCATGATGACTGACAGTGTGGAGTCACAGTGGTCATGATGTTACAGTGGATTTCTGAAATCACATATCATATCAGCAATATTATGAGGGTGAAAACATTATGAACTCACAAAGGCCTAAGTTATCAAAATGGAACCATGTCAACAAAGATATGAGGACAGGACAGGTTTATAAAACCACAGTGTGTTAGTGGTATCACAATGGCTTGTATTGTCACAAAGAATTTTGATGTCACAATGGTTATGAGGTCACAATGGGTTTCTAATATCAACCAATATGCCACATTTGAAACAGAATGAAATTACAGAATAAGCATTCACAATTAGTCTATGGTCTCACAATGACAATGTGATGTCATAATGGTATAATCTCATTACAGTTTGGCAATATCACAATGAGCCAAGGATGTCATGATGACAATGTAATTTGGCACTGATAATGATGTCACAAAAGTTTTGTAATATTATAATGGCATGTCCTTAGTACACAATTAATATGGGTAAAAAAAAGGGACTAAGATATCACAAAAAAAAGTGTGTTTAATTTTTCAAAGTTACTAAGAGGTCATATAAAGTTTGGAATGTCACAATTTAATCATGGTGTCACAAGGGCAATGTGATTTCACAATGGGTTGGTGAGGTCAGTTTTGTTGAGGTGTTAACAGGTTAGTCACAACTTGTGATATTACAATGATATGTCCAAATTCAATACCTTCTAGTTCAAAGAACCAAGGGAATACCTAAATTCTGCAGAAACTGACAATCTTCATGGACCTTTGGTCCAGCTGTGTTGATGGGGCAGGGCATGTTCCTACAGGCAGAAGGGCATTCTGTTAGAGGGGGAGGGATATCAAGCTCCAAATGGTTAGCAATCAAGTAGTGTTTGGGCAGTGGGCAGTTTGGGAAGTAACCATTGAAATATGTTAGAAAGGAGACAGGTTGGAGTTGGGTAGGGGTACAGGCTTTGTTCTCAGCAACTGAATAGGAGGTAATGAGGGGAAATACCTGGAAGGAAGGACATGGTGATGCAAAAGGAAGGGAAAGACCTGGGAGGAGAGGAATTGAAGGAGAGCAGTAGGGGAAGTATGGCAACAGGCCACTGAGGCAGAACAGAGCAATCCTGTGGAATGTGCAAAGTCCTAAAGAGAAGAAGGAAGTGGTAGATGGGAAAAAGGGAAAGACCTTGGAAGGAAGGATGAGTCAGTACAGAGGGAGGGAGGAAGGGAAAAGTAAAAAGTCTTGCCATTTGAAGTATGGAGATTTGGAAATCATAATTGTGGGGGATGGTGATTTGCAGACCAATTAACAAAGGGTGGGGCTGCCCATTGGAGGTCAGAGGATTATTGGTCCAGGATAATTTTAGCTCTGGGTATGTAGCACACAATCAAGCATTCTCAGGCCTTTTTTGTGTAAATACATTTGCTTATTATCTTTTTTTAAAATTTTATTTGTGAACATACTATACAGAGGGGTTACAATTACATGGGCAGGATAATGCGTACATTTCTTACCAAGCATTGCAGCCTCCTCCTTTTGTTTACCCTTCACGTCCTTTCCCAGCCTCCCCCTCCCCCCAATCCCAATGCTTCTCCTTCCTCCCCATTCCCCTCCCCCCTGCACCGACGTTGTAAAGCTCGTTTTGGACATGACAACTTGTACTTCTCATTGTTGCAACAGGTCCACCTGTAAGCTTAAACAACTGGTTTTTCCCCATCTCCTCCACAAGTTATACTGACATCAAATATAGTGAAAGCAGGGGTTATACTGTGGGGGAGGGACATACAAAGCAACAAAGAGATAATCTTATAAATGCGCTAGAAATACATGAATGAAAGAAAAAAAACATTAAAATACATATCTAAGGGTTCATTTTCCTGACATCACATTATCTGACCTTTTCCGCTTGACATGCATAAACTAGATATTGCAAATAAGGGAAACGATGGGACCTATGTTTCTTTGGGCCTTACTTACTTCACTTAATATAATTTTTTCGAAGTTTTTCCATTTCCTAACAAATGGGGCAATGTCATTCTTTCTGATGGAGGCATAGGATTCCATTGTGTATATATACCATATTTTCTTGATCCATTCATCTACTGAGGGGCATCTGGGTTGGTTCCATATCTTAGCTATGGTAAATAATGCTACAATGAACATTGTTGTGCTGGTAGCTTTAGTGTGGTCTTGTTTGTAAACATTTGGGTAAATGCCCAAAAGTGGGATTGCTGGGTCATAGGGGCGTTCTATGTGAAGTCTTTTGAGGAACCTCCATACTGCTTTCAAAAGTGGTTGAACAAGTTTACATTCCCACCAACAATGAAGTAAGGTTCCTTTCTGTCCACATCCCCTCCAGCATCTGTTGTTAGAGTTCTTGATTTGTGCCGTTTTTACTGGGGTGAGGTGATATCTCAATGTTGTTTTGATTTGCATTTCTCTTATGGCTATGGATGTTGAACATTTCTTCATGTGTCTATTGGCCATCCTTCTTTCTTCTTCAGAGAAGTTTCTCTTTAAGCATTTCACCCACTTATTTATTGGACAGTTGTTTCTTTGAGGATTTGTTGTTGGGGGGGTTAATTTTTTGAGTTCCAAGTATATTTTAGATATGAGACCCTTGTCCGTTTTATGGCTAGTAAAGATCTCCCAATCCGTGGGTTTTCTATTGATCTTGCTAGCTATGTCATTTGCCCTGCAAAGCTCTGCAACTTCATGCAATCCCATTTGTCCAACCTTTCTTTGATTTGTTGTTTCCGGGTCTCTATTCAAAAAATTTCGGGCTGAGCCAAGGAGACCTAGGGTTTCTCCTATTCCATCCTGTAAGGTTTTCAGAGTGTCTGCTTTGACTTCAAGGTCATTGATCCATTTGGAGTTGATTCTGGTGCAGGGTGATATATAAGGATCTAGCTTTAGTTTTCTATATGTAGTTAACCAATTTTGCCAGCACCATTTACTGAAGAGGCTCTCTTTGTTCCATTCTATTGTTTAAGCTCCCTTATCGAAGATTAGATGGCTATAGGTCTGTAGGTTCATTTCTGGGTTTTCAATTCTATTCCATTGGTCCTGAGGTCGGTCCTTATGCCAATACCAAGCTGTTTTGATTACTATGGCTTTATAGTAGAGTTTGAAATGTGGTATTGATATTCCTCCAGCAGTGTTCTTTCCATTGAGGAGCGTTTTTGCTATTCGGGGTCTTTTAATGTTCCATATGAATTTTTGGATTGCCTCTTCTATTTCCTCGAAAAATGAGGTTGGAATTTTGATAGGTATTGCATTGAATTTGTAGATAGCCTTGGGAAGTATCGCCATTTTCACGATGTTAATCTTTCCAATCCAGGAGCAAGGGAGGCTTTGCCATTTTTTTTAGTTCTGTGTTGATTTCCTTTTTCAAGATTTTAAAGTTTTCATCATAGAGTTCCTTCACTTTTTAGTTCAGTTAATTCCTAGGTATTTTATTTTTTGTGGGGCTATTACAATGGAGTTGCTTTCCTAATTTCAGCCACACTTTTCTCATTGTTGGCATACAGAAAATCCATTGATTTTTGGGGGTTAATTTTATAACCTGCTACTTTGCCAAAGATTTGAATCAGCTTGAGTAATTTGGGAGTGGAGTCTATGGGATTTTTTAAGTACAAGATCATGTCATCTGCAAAGAGGGAGAGTTTTATTTCTTCTTTCCCTATTTGGATCCCCTTTATGTCTGCATCTTGTCTTATTGCTGTAGCTAGGCATTCTAATACTAGATTGAATAGAAGTGGAGAGAGTGGGCACCCTTGTCTTGTTCCAGAGTTAAGAGGAAATGGCTTTAGTTTTTCACCACTGAGTATATTGCTGGCTGTAGGTTTGTCATATACAGCCTTTATTGTATTGAGGAATGTTCCATGGCTTCCTAATTTTTCCAAAACCTTCATCATGAAAGGGTGTTCGATCTTGTCGAATGCTTTTTCTGCATCTATTGAGATAACCATGTGGTTCTTATTCTTGCTCCTGTTGATGTGATGACTAATATTAATTGATTTGCGTATATTGAAACAGCTTTGCATCCCTGAAATGAAACCTGTTTGATCGTGGTTTATGATTTTTTGGATGAATTGTTGAACTCGATTGGCCAAAATTTTGTTGAGAAGTTTTGCATCAATGTTCATCAAAGAAATGGGTCTATAGTTCTCTTTCTTTGATGAGTCCCTGCCTGATTTTGGGATGAGGGTTATGATGCCTTCATAGAATGTGTTGTGTAGTGAGCTTTATCTTTCAATTTCATTAAGAGTTGGAGGAGTATATGTGTGAGCTCTGCCTTGAAGGCCTTGTAAAATTCCACTGTAAAACCATCTAGTCCTGGACTTTTCTTACCTGGGAGGTCTCTTATTGCTGTTTCTATTTCAGTGCTTGATATGGGCCTGTTAAGATAGTTTAACTCATCTTGGTTTAGTTTTGGCATGTCAATATTTGCTAGGAAAAGGTCCATTTCTGTCAAGTTCTCAAACTTATTAGCATAAATTGTTGAGAAGTATTTCCTTATAATGTTCTGAATCTTGGTTGTTTCCGTGGTGATGTTTCCATTCTCATCTCTGAGTTTATTAATTTGGGTGTGTTCTCTTCTTTTTCTGATAAGATTTGCTAAGGGTGTGTCAATTTTCTTAATTTTATCGAAGAACCAACTCTTTGTTTTGTTGATTCTTTCTATAGTTTTTTTGGATTCTAATTCATTTAATTCTGATTTAATTTTAATTATTTATTTCCATCTACTGGATTGGGGTTGATCTTGCTGCTCTTTTTCAAGGAGGTTTAGATGTGTCATTAAATTGCTAGTTTCAGATCTCTCCAATTTGTTGATATAGGATCTCAGAGCTATAAACTTGCCTCTGAGTACTGCTTTTGCTGTGTCCCAGAGTAGCTGGTAATTTGTGTGTTCATTTTTGTTGAATAGCATGAACATTTTAATTTCCTTTCTAATTTCTTCCATTACCCACTCTTGATTCAGCAGTGTGTTGTTCAGCCTCCATGTGATACCGGACTTTCTTTGTTGGCTTTTGGTGTTGAATTCTAATTTTATTCCCTTGTGGTCAGAGAGAATGCAAGGTATAACTTCAATGTTTCTGAATTTAGACAATTTTGCTTTGTGGCCTAAACTGTGGTTTATTTTAGAAAACATTCCATGTGATGCTGAGAAAAACGTGTATTCTGATGGGGCTGGGTGAAATGTTCGGTAGATGTCGGTTAAGTCTAGTTGATCTATGCAGCTGTTTAGATCTGCGGTTTCTCTGTTGAGTTTTTGCCGAGTTGATCTATCTAGTGGGGAGAGTAGTGTGTTAAAATCCCCAACAATTAATGTCTTTATTTATATGGGATATGTCTATATTTATATGGGATTTGAGGAAAAGTAGTGTTTCTTTGATAAATTTGGGTGCTCCATTGTTTGGCGAATAGATATTTAGAATTGTAATATCCTCCTGACGGAGAGATCCTTTAATTAGTATGTAGCGACCTTCTTTATCTCTTCTCACGAATTTTAATTTGAAGTCTATTTTATCTGATATTAGTATTGCAACTCCCGCCTGTTTATGGGGGCCGTTTGCTTGGTAGATTTTGCTCCAGCATTTAACATTGAAAATGTGTTTGTTTTTACGAGCAAGATGTGACTCCTGCAGGCAGCAGATAGAAGGGTCTTGTTTTTTAATCCAACTAGACAGTTTATGTCGCTTAATTGGAGAGTTCAGTCCGTTATCCTTAAGAGATAGGACTGAGATTTATTTGGGAGTTCCTGCCATGTTATGCACATTCTTGTGGACTGCAAAAACTGGGTTCTTCCTATGGTTCTTGGATTCTCATTTTGGGTGCACTTTCTTGGACTTTGTTGCGGTCTTGTTGGATTTCGATCTGTAGGACATCTTTAAGAATCTTTTGTAGGGCTGGTTTGGTGGAGATGTATTGTTTCAATTTTTCTTTGCTATGGAAGGTTTTTATTTGGCCTTCAGTCGTGAAGGAGAGTTTAGCTGGGTACAGTATTCTTGGTTGATAGTTGTTTGTTTTTAGGGCATGGCATACAACATTCCAGGCTCTTCTTGCTTTAATTGCCTCTGCTGAGAAATATAAGGTGATTCTAATTGGTTTCCCTTTATAGGTGATTAACCTTTTCTCCTTGACGGCTTTAAGGATCTTTTCCTTGGTCTGAGTGGATCCTGTATGGATTATGATGTGAAGGTGTGATGTCCTATTCTGGTCTGGTCTATTTGGGGTTCCAAAAGCTTCTTGTATTTGAATAAGCCTATCTTTTTGTATGTTTGGGAAGTTCTCTGCTAGGATCCTGTTAAACAAATTTCCTAGACCATTGACTTCTGTATCTAGGTGCTCCTCTACACCCATTATCCTTACATTAGGCCTTCTGATGGTGTTGGGTAGATCTATCATATTTCTTGGACTTGTCTTGGATGGTTGTATGTTCTTTATAATATCTAGGCTGTCTTCAATCCCTGAGATTCGATCTTCTGCATGGTCAAGACTCTCTACTTTGTTTTTTATCTATTTTCCTTCTAATTGGTCAGCTTTGATGGCTTCAAGTTCTTTGTTGAAGCTCTGTTTTAGGTCTTGTATGAATTTCTTTACTTCCTTAATTTGGTGTTCAGTGTTTGTTCTCAAATCACTTAGTTGATTGGTTGTGGTTTCTTTGGACTCCCATTCCTTCTGTTGGGTTCCATTCAGCATTCCCTTTGTGGTCTCCCTGACTTCCTTCAGCTCTTTGTTAATGGATTCCATGAATGCCTTTAGTGATCTTTGTGTACTCTCTACCTGGTCTCTCAATTCCTGAATTACTCTTTGATTAGCTTCCTCCCGTTTGTGGGATTCCTGCAGTTCTCTTTCCTCCCGATCGTGGGATGCCTGCAGTTCTTTTTGAGTGTTCTCAGCCTGCTCATGCCATTCCTCCCTTTCTCTTTGAGTATTCTCAAGTTGTTCAGGCAAATCCTGTATCAGCTTTTGAGTAGCTTCCTCACGCTTATGATATTCCTGTATAAACTTTTGGGATGCCTCCTCTCTCTCCCTATCATGCTCATGCAGAGTCCTTTGTAAGTTGTCAAACTTCTCATTTATCTTGTTTGCCACCAGTGTTTGCAGAGCTGTTTGGGAACTCTCCTCTGGATTGTTCAGTATCTGATCTGACCCCTGATTATCAAGATTGGGAATTGAGATACCCGGATTTGCCATTTTTCTTGTGTTTTTCCGGCTTACTCTGCCCATTTGAGATGAAAATAGCACCAGTTTTGTGCTAGAACACTATCTTAAGGCAACCATCAAGCAACTTTTGCATTTATACAGTCAATAGTCTACAGATACAATCTAGTTTAACAAATACATCTATTCAACATCAAACAACTATATGTTAATGGGCTTTGAACCCTAGAGAAGAATTTGGAAAACCAGAAATTATTAGGGTTAGGGAGAGATGTGGGTACAAAATAGGAATAGATTGGTGTGGGGAGTCACAGTGGAGAGTTAACTATGTCCTAATCTCAATGCAGGAAATAGGTTGGGTAGGATGCAAGTAGAGAGAGAGAGAAAAGAAGAAAGGGAAAGGGAAATGAAAAGAGACCAGAAAAAAATAGAAAGGTAAAAATTAAAAGTATTGCCGGGCGCTGGTGGCTCACGCCTGTAATCCTAGCTACTCAGGAGGCTGACATCTGAGGATCGCGGTTCAAAGCCAGCCCGGGCAGGAGAGACTGTGAGACTCCTATCTCCAATAAACCACCAGAAAACCGGAAGTGGCGCTGTAGCTCAAGTGGTAGAGTGCTCGCCTTGAGCTGAAGAGCTGAGGGACAGCGCCCAGGCCCAGAGTTCAAGCTCCACGACCGACAAAAAAAAAAAAAAAATAAATATTATGGAGATTAAAAGACCATCTATTTAGAGAGGAATGTGAATATATTGAGAATACAGGAGGGAGATAGAGGAGATATGAAAAACTTAAAAAAATGCTTAAAATATTATATAGGTATAAAGAGGTAGTACTGTTATTAAGGAATTTAAGTCTCAGACGTTTTGGATTGAGTAATTAATTTGTGGATTAAGTGTACACAATGTACACAAAAGAGAGGAAAAGGTGAAAAGGATAAGAAAGGGAGAAAAAAAGATCAGAAGTTCAGTAGAGCTAGACAAAAAACAAAAAGATAATTAAGAAAGAAAGAAAAAGAGAAGAAGACAAGAAAAGAAAGGAAAATGCACATTCACATATTCCTAAAATAAAAATTATAAGAGGGAAAAAAAAGTTACTGGAAAACAATTATTTTTTCAAAGAAGGCAAAAATTAAAGAAAAGGAATTTATATATATATATATATATATATATATAAGGTCCAAAAAAAAAGAAAAAAGAAAAGAAGAATAAGAAAAAAAATTTCTTTGATTTTTTTTTTTGATTTTTTTGGGAGGGGTGGGAAGAATCCTGTATCTCCCTTTTGTCTGTAACCAGCCTCTTGTTGGAGTCTCTGGTCAGCTTGAGGTCCTGTGGCTTGATTGTTTTCTTAAGTCAGTTTGTTCGAACAGGCAGAAAAATGCTCTGCTTTACCCAAGATTTTGAGATCCCCCTCCCAGATTAGTTTAATGGGAGGGTGATCTGCTTTGAGAATCACAAAAGAAGGGTGATGAGGCTAGGTTCTGGTAGAGTTGAGGCCTTTCAACAAACAGTAGCTTTTCCCTGGGGCTATTTTGTGAAAAACTCACAGAGCCCAGCCTGGAGCCATTCTCAGGGTTTCTGTTTTTCAAGTGACTGTGGAGGCTGCTAGAGGGAGGGGCAGCCTCTGGCTCTGGTTACCCAGTGAGGAAAGCCACTCCAATGGCTGATGCCTGAGCTGGGTGACTTTTCCCTGGATGGAGCTGAGTCTGGCAGGTCACTTCGCCGTTAAGTTCTTGTGACCTGCTAAATGACTTGTTTTATTCCAAGGCCTAAGTTGGAGCTAGCAGCTCCTCCGAGCTTTGTCGGTATCCAAGATGGAGATCACCAGTGCTGGGGGGGAGGGGTGGCCTTCCCTCCCCTGCTCCCTGAAAAGGAGTGTGGACATCGGGCTTGTACTCACGCTGAGTCTTGGATCCTGGGTCGTCTCTGGTCTGCAAACTGCAGGATGAAGATGGCCGTTCCTTGTCGGTTCTTGCTGGTAGAATCTTGTTGAGTAGAATCCTCTGGCCCGCTGAGTCTGGCTCCTTTGTCCCGGACTCTCTGTGTGAGCGCGCAGGTATGGCCGCGGCTGTGGTAGCCGCTGCAACCCTGCTGCCGCCGCCGCGGGGGCTGGCAAGAGCTCAGATGTGTCTCCTTGTCTTGGCTTCCCCTCTCTTGTCTAACTCTCTGTCCTGTGATGGCACACTTGGTGTGATTCTCTGGCTTAGGACTGTTCACTGGAACTCTAAAACTGCTTTCTATGTGAGGGCTTTTTCAGATTCTAGCTTCTCCTCCCAGGTTTTAAAGTTTTTATGGTAGAAGACTTTCACCTCTCTTGTTACATCCTGTTTAATTTTTTGTGTGTCTTTTACAGAAGGGGTTGCTTTCTGAATTTCAGCCACATGATTCTGGTTATTGGCATACAGTAAAGCCATTGCTATCTGAGAGTTAATTTTATACCCTCTTCTTTGATAAAATTTCAGGTCAGCTTAAGTGGAGTCCATGGAGTTCTCGAAATAGAATTCATGTCATCTGTAATGTGGGAGAGTTTTACTTAATCTTTCCAAATTTGGATCCCCTTTGTTTGCATCTTTTCTCATTTCCCTAGGTAGGCATTCAAATATTAGGTTGAAGAGAAGTGGTGTTATTGGGCATCTTTCTCCTGTTCCTGAATTTACAGGAAATTTTTTTAACTTTTCACCATTAGTTATAATGCTGGCTGTAGGTTTGTCATATACAGCTTTTATTATATTGAGGAATGGTCCATGGATTCCTAGTTTTTCCAGAACTTTCATCAAAAAGGGGTGTTGGATCTTGTCAAATGCTATTTCTGCATCTATTGAGACCATCATGTAGTTCTTATCCTTGCTCTTTTTGCTGTGATGAAACATAAAAATACATTTGTGTATATTGAACCAACTTTGCATCCCTGAAATGAATCCTGTTTGTTCATGGTGTCTGATTTTTTAATGAGTTGTTGAAGTCAATTGAGAAGTTTTGATCAATGTTAATCAGAGAAATGGTTCTGTAGTTCTTTTTCTTGATGGGTCCCTTCCTGGTGGAATGAGGATTATGCTCACTTAAAAATAGAGTGTGATCATGAATTTTTGCTTTCAATTTCACAGGTAGAAGACAGTTTAGAGTCAGAAGAAAATACCAGCGGCAGAAAACAGTTTAGAGGGGCCAGTTCACTGTGATTTATATCACCCCTTTCAACATTCTTACTCTGCTCACCTAACGTACCCTTTCCAATACTTATCTTAATTTTAGATAGTGAATGGATTGTTATGCCCTTTAACAATAGTTTATGTGTACAATGCATCTTGAACTGTATCATTACATTAACATTTTCACACACCTTTAATTCATCCCTTCCTTTATATTGCTCAATTTTCTGTTGCATACAATCAATTCTTGCCTGTATCCTCAGCCTATCAGCTTTCATTCTATTGCCTATTTCTCCTTAGCCCCACCCTCCCTTCTTGCAAGAAAACATTTTCTAATATGTATTTCGTTAGGGTTTGACTTTGTCTTTTTGAAGAATTTTAATATTTGTGCTCTCCATGTGTCTGTTACTCTTCACTATCGCTTGCTTACCATGAAGTATTTTTACCTGTATACGTATGGGCATATTCAGTGTGCCACAAATGAGGGAAACCATGCAACCTATATTTATCTGGGTCTAGTTTACTTCATTTAAAACAATATTTTTCAAGTCTTTGTTTTACTAGGAATGTTACAATATAATTTTCTGAAGGATAAGATTATACTATATTTTCTTGGTCAATTTGTTCATTTGGAGGCATTTAGTCTAATTCTAAATATTGGTTATGGTAATACTGCAATGAATATGATTGTGTTGGTAGATTTAGTGTAGTATTATTTGTGCTAATATTGGATAAATATCCATAAGTGGAATTGCTAGGTCATAGGGAAGGTCTATGTTCAGTTTTTAGAGGAAACTCTGTACTGATTTCCAGAGTAATAGCTCCCATCAGTAGTGTACTAGATTTCTCTTTTGGTCACATCCATGTGAGCATTTTTTATTATTATTTTCCATGACATTGTCCATTCTAAATGAGGTGAGTTAGATTCTCAATATTGTTTTGATTTACATTTCCTTTAAGGAATGAGAAATTGAAGATTTCTTCATTTATTTATTAGTTGTACTTACCTCTTCTGAAAAAAAATTTTTAGCCCATTTATGATCAGGTTATTGTTCTTTGCAGATTCACTCAGGTTATGTTTTTAAGCTGTAAGTATATTTTGGATGTTGGGCCTTTGTCTGATGTGTAGCTGGTAAAACAATCTTCTTCTATTATCTAGGCTTTCTATTTAGCTTGGCAGATGTCATATTTGCAGTGACATACTTTAGCCTTTCTGATCTTTATGATAATATCACAGTGTGTTGATGTACATTTTTTCACGACATAATTTAGTCAAGATAAGAGATGGTCATAGTAGAGTGGGGGCTCTATCAGAACTACAAGGTACCAAGTTATGAGAGCACACTGAAATGTTCTCTGACTTGTTTTTAACAAACTTCATTCAACACAGTAAAAGTGACCTTCCTGATAATCACCTTAATTTACATCAAACATAGGAAAGGAACCATGGAAAGCAATCAAGGACTGAGTGAAATACAAATTTTCTAAAATTAATTCTCTATTCAATCAGATTTTAAAACATAACATGTAGCAACTTTTCAATTTTGTTTATAGATACAGACAACAATATAGAGATAGAGGATTCATACGTAAAAATCATCTTATAATAGATAAAATACAGAGTAAAATCAATGAGCTCATCTAAGACAAAGGAAAAAAATGCCAGTGTGTCATTTAGTTTGATGACTGTGGCAGCTGGAAGCTCTTAATATATAAATTTACATGATCTGTGCAGGATATTTGCTCTTTACTTCACATAGAAGAGCTTTCAAAAACCAGTTGCTTGATTAGACTTTAGTAATATCCTAAACATTAATTGCTGTTGAATACATATTCAAATATTTTTTCTTTTTTTTCTCCTATTTATTTATTGGTCATTCATGAGGATTGAACTCTGGTCCTGGGCCTGTGTGTGTGTGTGTGTGTGTGGTGTGTGTGTGTGTGTGTGTGTGTGTGTGTGTGTGTGCGCGCGCTTATTCACTTTGGATCCCTAGAGTATTTATATACTTAATATACACAATAAAGGCTTTTAAAGCCTTTCAACCCTTCCCATTTTCTTTTTATTTTTTTAATTGTGAAAATACCATACAGAGGGTTTTCAATTATATGGGCAGGATAATGAAATTTCTTATCAAGCATTGTTGTCTCCTCCATTGTTTCCCCTTCCCATCCCTTCTCATGTCCCCCAACCCACCCCCACCCCTGGACTAACATGTGAAATTCGAATTTCGACATAACAACTTGTATATCTCCCTTTTGCAATGGGTCCCCTTGTATCCCCATTTAAAGGATTTGTTTTTCCCCTTCCACTCCACAAATTATACCAACATCCAATACAGTCAAAGCAGGGGTCATACCATGAGGGAGGGACATACAAAGCAAAAATAAATCATCTCATAAATATGTTAGAAACAATCGCATCAAAGAGAAAAAAGCATTGAATACTTACCTTGGGTTTTATTTCACCTGACATCAACTTATCTGCTGACCTTTTCTGCTTGCCTCAGATATTTACTTGTTATTGCAAATAAGGGAAACTATTGGACCTATGTTTCTTTGGGCCTGGTTTACTTCACTAAATATAATTTTTCCAAGTCATTCCATTACCTAACATTTCCATGGAAAAATATTTTATAAAAATTTGGCCTTTTCCATACATTGAATATATGTCTGATATATTCTATAAAGAGCTTGTCAAGAATTCTCAGGAGAGAAACATTCAATTCCTCAGTATAGCCACACTATTAGACGATGATATTGTAATTATTTGATTCATTTTAGTATAGCACAGACCTCCTTTTGATAATTTTGCATTCTTTTTATCAGGTTTACCATTATCTTTCTCCTGTTTATAAAGGGAACAAATGTGAGATAATGCTTTTAATGAAATTCTCACGTCTCCAAAATAACCACCATAACTTCTGTGTGTGGAAAGGCAATCCACTATGGCGCTCCATTTTGTTTCCCTGACTAGCAACAATGTGATGTCGTTCATACGTGAAGGATTTTTAAATTGAATTATTCTTAGAACCAGTTAGGAGAAAGAGTCTTTATTGTAGCTCATTAGCTGTTTAATTGGTAGGCAGAAATGTGAATCTGTGTATTGACTCTCTAATTCTGATATTTGGCACTGTCAAGAAAAGGGTAATTGTGTGATATCATGATGGGGAAAACCAGTGCACAAAATATGCTCCTTTTTTTCTTTTTTATTTCAATGATAGAAATTTCTAGAAATGTGTTTGCAACATTTTAAATATTTACATTTTATAGTGGAGACATTACAAAATGCATATATTTTATTTTCATAACTATATGAAAGGAAATCCTCCACACATACTTGAGTATACTTTCTGATTTTCAGATCGACAAATCACTTGACATGTTTGCCTGTTACGTCTGTGCATATGTTTCAAGAGAAACATTAATGAACCTCAGATGTCAGCCTCCTACAGGTTTCTAAATGATTGTATCATGTTTCTTTTCTCTGTTATACATACTGTGTTGATAGCATTTTTTACTAGTTTGTCCTCAACTTTCCTGCCTACTGGAGGTCTACGAGTAACCATTATTTCCTTCAAGGATAATACTCTCTAGTATTTCATTTGGAGGGTCTTCATTCCTTACATGAAGCACAGAAAAATCCTTGATTTTATTGATTTATAATGAGAGCCTCATGTGTAAAACTTACATTGTAGTGAGGAAATTTTATGGGTTTGGAGAAAGGGAAGTTTGTTATTCACTTATCCTATTTCTTTTCTTTCGAATTTGACAGAAAACAGTGTGCCATAGAAAAAGAGCACATGATTAAACAGCACGAATGTGCATCCAGAATATCTTACATGTCAGCAGGTTCACTCGTACTAACAAACCCAAGCATTTCAGGTACACATACACTGTACTAAGAGGCCTCAATACCAATGCTGCAAGTGCGGTAGCAGGATAAACAGCACTGACAGAACAAAGGATCCCAGGATAGGCATGCACAATGCCAGGAGCCCACAGTATAGATGATGCTTATGCCTGAGTTGGCCTGCCCAAGCTAAGGAACCAACAACTCCAGAGTAAAAATGCCAGATTTATACATCAAGTTGCAGGCCCTGAGATCAAGGCCCACACTATGATTTCAATCCTCAGTATCTTATTACAAGGTCCTGGGCCCCAGTTATACTACCAGCCCATGAGTTCATGCCCCCCAGGGTATGAGTTCAAGGTCTAGGCTGTGACTTAAGGACCTGGCCCAGAGTTTCAGCCCCGGCTATTAGTTCAAGTCCCAGGAAAACAGTTCAAGGACTAAAGAGCAGTTCGAGGTCGGGGTTTTGAGATCAAATTTCAAGCCTTGATTTTAAGTCACAGGCCCTGAATTCTAGGTGTAGGGCCCCAGTAAAAATGCCAGGCTGAGAGTTCATGGCTCAGTGTCTGAGTTTAAGTTCTAGGCTTTGAATTCAAGGTCCAAGCCCCAAGTACAAGGCTCAGGACACAAGTTCAATACCCAGACCCTGAGTTTAAATCCCAAACTTTGAGTTCCAGGCCTAGAAGTTGATACCAGAAGTTGATACCAGGGCCCTTGGATTAAGGCCCAGCTCATAAGCTAAAAGCCCCATCCCCAATTTGAAGTCCCAGTGCCCCGTTTCCCACTGAGTTCAAGATCCAGGTCCCCAGTTCAAGTACCAGTCCATGAATTCAAAGTCCAGGTTGTGTGTTTTAGGCCCAGTCTAGGAGTTCAATATCCAAATCCAGCATGCTAGAATGAGACCATGGATTCAGGGCCCAGGAACACAACTTAAGGCCTAGGTACTGAGTCCAAGGCTCAAATCATGAATTCAAGTCACAGGCCCTGAGTTCAAGTCTCAATCTAGGAGTTCATGTCATAAGCATTGAGTTAAATACCCCAGTTATTTTTTCAAGGTCCAGGGAGCTCAGATCCCATGCCAAGTGTTCAAAGTCTAGGACAGGAGTTCAAATCCCAGGCCAAGATTTCAAGTACCAGACTATGAGTAAAAATTCCAGGCTAAGAATTCAAGGTGCAGGCCCTGATTTCAAAGGCCAGCCCTTGAGTTGAATGTCCATGGCCCAATGTTTAAATCCCAGGTCATGAGTTCAGGGCCCAGGTCCTTAGTTAATGCCAAAGACAGGAGTACCATTCCTAAGCCCGGAATTAAAGCTGATAATTCAATACCCAGACCCATAGTTCAACTCTTAGGCACTAAGTTCAAGGCCTGAATTGAAGTCCTATGCTGAGAAGTCAAGTTTGAGGCCCCAAATCAAGTTTCAGTCTGATAGTTCAAAGCCCAGGCCAGGACTTCAAGATAGAGGTTGCAAACTCAAGTCTCAGGCCCTGTGTTCAAGACATATGACCCAGTTCCAGTGTGAAGATGAAAGTTCAAGGCCCAGGCCCCAATTTCAAGGCTCAGGCTGCAATGCAATTCCCAGGCATGGATTTCAAAGCCCAGGTGCAAGTTTCAGGCCCATGCTGTGAGTTTTGTTTCTAGGCCCCATGTTGGGGCGTCAGGTCCCCCCTTCCTCCTGTAGTTCAACATTTTGGGATCATGGCCCAGCTGTAACTTCAAGGACTACTCTGTCAGTTTAAGACCCAGGCCCAGAGGATCAGGGCCAGGCTATGAGTTCATGTTCCAGGTCCCAATTCAAGACTAAGGCACACAGTTCATCATCCCTGTTACAAACTGAAGGGCAAGGCATTGAATTCAAGCCCAGGCCCAGAGATCAAATCCCTGGCTTTCAGTTCAAGTCTCAGACCATGAAACTAAAGCCCAGACTATGAGTTCAAAGCCTAGGATCCAAAAATGAAGTCTCAGTACCCACTTCTTGTCGAGTTCAAGGTACAGTGACCCAGATCCAGAACCAGGAAATAAGATCAAGGCCCAGGCTGTCAGCTGAAGACCCAGGCCAGGAGTTTAAGTCACAGGCTGTGAGTTCAAGGCCTAGGGTGTGAATGCAAGGCCCAGTTTGTCAGTTCAAGGTGCCAGCCCAGAGTTTCTGCCCTAATATAAGTTCTATCCCCAGGCTCCAAGTTCATATTCTAGGCACTGAGTTCAAGACGTGGGTTGTGAATTCAAAGCCCAGGCTGTCAACTCAAACACTATGCTCAGAGTTCAAGGTCCAGGACAACATTTCACATATCACCCCATGAGTTCAAGCCCCAGGCGGTGAGTTCCAGTTACAGGCTCTGCATTTAAACATGGACCATGATGTTAAGTCCCAGATCCTGAGTTCAAAGTCCAGGCCAAGTTCATGTCCCAGGCTTTTTAATATCCCCAGCTCCATGTTCAACTTACACACTGTGAGTTCAAGGCCTGGACCCTAAGGACAAGGTCTAGGGACTAGTTCAAATCCCAGTTTGTGAGTTGAAGGCTCAGCACGTGAGTTCCAGTCCCAAGTTTCAGTTCAACTCCCAAATTCCAAATACAATTTCCAGGCTGAATTCATGTCCCAGTCTGTGTTAAGATCCCAGGCCCCATTTCAAAATTGAACCCTGTGAATTCAAGGCCCAACACTGAGTACAAGGTCCAGACCCCCAGTTCAAGTCCCAGGTTGTGAATTCAGGGCCCAGCAAAATACCAGCCTCAAGCCTGAGTTCAACTCCCAAACTCAAGTTCAAATTCGAGTTCCCAATTTCAAGGTCCTGGCCTCAAATTAAATGCCAGGAATATGACTTTACTTTCCAGGCCCCAAATTGAAGACCCAAGTCTCAAGTTCCATGTTTTTGCTGCAAATTAATTCCCAGGTCCTGAGTTCAAGTCTTGGGCCACGAGTTCAAGGACCAGGTCAAAAGTTCAAGGATCTGGTCCTGAGATAAAGGCTAAGTCTGAGCATTCAAGTCCCAGGCACTGAGTTCAAGGTTCAAACCCTGAGTTCAAGTCCCATGCTGAAAGTTCAAGTTCTAATACTAAATTCAAACCCATGCAGAAAATTGAAGTCCTAGGTGCCAAGTTCAAAGCTCAGTCTGGGAATTCATTTCCAAGACCTGAATTCAAGGCGTAGGCCCAGAGTTCAAGACTTAAGGAAGAAGTTTAAGTCCTAGGTTCTGAGTTGAAAGTTCCAGCTACAATCCCAGTCCCAGATCTTGATTTCAAGGCCTGAGCACAAGTACAAGGGTGTTTATCTAAGTCCCAGGTCCCCAATTCAAGGTCCACGATTCCAGTTCAAAAACTGCATTTTGAGATCAAACTCTAAGCTATGAGTTCAACGTTCAGAGTGTGAACTCAATGTCGAACCCTATAGTTTCATGCCACAATATATGTTCATGTCCCAGGCCCCAGTTCAAGGCCCAGTATCCAAGTTCAAAGACCAGTTTTGAATGCTTGGCCAAGGCCTTGAATTTAGCCCCAGGCCAAGAGTTCAAGTCCCACCTCATATGTAAAAATCTCTGGTCCCAAATTAGAATTGTAGGCTTAGAGTTCAAGGCCAAGATGTCAATTTGAATTACCAGACCACGAGTTCAAGTTCCAGGGGCCCAGTTCAAATGCCAGGTGTTCAAGTACCAAGCTGTGAGTTCAGGGCCACCGCCAAGAGTTTCTGGCCTAAAGATGAGTTCAAGTCCCAGGCCTGCAGTTCATGTCCCAGGCACCGAGTTAACATCCAGGACTTCAGTTAAACTCCTAGATCCTGAATTTAAGGCCCAGGGGAAGTTTTTTGCATTAATAGTGTATATGAAGAAAGTACTAGAAATATAAGTAGTTGGTATGAAAATAATAAGGAAAGGAATATGTGGATTTTAAAATCTCTATGTTTCAAATTGCTGTTTTGTGAACCTGAAGAACTGAAGAATTTAAATATCGCTATTTATAGAACAACATATTTGAGACAATTCTAACAAAACTATGGAGGGAGAAAAGTAATACAAAGCCGTGATTTGACTTTAAATAGAGAATCTGGCAACATCCCTAAGCAAAAACCAAAACATGGACACTTAGGAAATGAAAAGGAAAGCATGGTATTTGATGAAGCAGAGCATGAGCCCTCTCTGAAGTAGATAGAAATGATTCCCATCAGATGGTGTCTCAGGAGCAAAGAGGTTTATTGTGGATGTATTCATCATTCTTGTGACAAGAGAACTCATTTAAGAATCAGGACTTGACTTACAGCCCAACATGGGCTTCTCTGAATTGAGTCAATGTGTCAGAAAACATCCAATATTTTTAATGCTTCAATGAAGTACAATTTATTTCAACTGTATTAAAATCATTACTTTAATCTGTAGATGGATTCCTCACTGTTATTGACAAGCCTGCAATCTGATCCTCAATCCAATTCCTTCTGCTAAGGCACCGTTGTTTCCTCTGTCTCTATTGTGTAGGCTACTGTATTGTAGGCTACTACATCCAACATACTTTTTTTAACACCATTTTTAATGACAATAATAGAGATAAATTTAGACACTTCATTTGAAATTACTAAGCCCTATGCACAGATGGAATAGGGCTCAACTGGTTTGTCTTCATAAAAGTAATCTACTGATAACTACAATTACTAATAGTGCACATAGTCTGTGTTGGTAAAACCTAATTTGTTAGGACAGTGTGACTCATGAAAAAATAGAAAAAAAATCACTGAAGTTGTAGTCAGTAAGATTTAAGGATTATGAGCATTTGGAATTTGTTCTAAGAACATTGGGGCAATATATGAATACAGGATAAGTAACCAGGAAAATGATTCAAAGAAATCTTTTATTCATGGCAATATTTTAGTTGGAATGGTAAAACACAATCTCCAAAACTATCCCAAAATGGATTCTCACAAATCACAGTGTTCTGAGGTGAACATCTATGAATTGATTGATTATAGAGAAATTATGGTACCTCTAAAATTGAGTTTATACAATTCTCAAAGATTATAGTGACTTTAGTTGTTTATCCAGATGATTCATGGCTGGGCAAGAGTCTAACACAGAGTCAGAAGATGTAAACATTAATAACTGTTCTGCTCAGCACAAACAAGCTTTCATTTTCCTGACCTGAACACGTATGGAAATGCATAGAAATTTTTAGAAAATGATTTATTTCTTGGTTTGTGTTGGCCACTCTCTGGAAGGGCAGAATTACTCAATCTCTTTATATTCTCACATTTTTCCATTTTAATAGGCCATGTGACAGTTTCTCCTTTATTGTTTCTTTGATCCTTCTACAGCCTCTACACTATCCAACACGAATAAAAAAATCCTTAGGGTTAGCCATAGACTCTCTTTTCCAGGGTTTCAAGAGAGTATTATTTTTTAATCAATGCTAAGAATCGTACTCATGTTCAAAATTTCTGCGGAATGCAGCAAATATTTTATATTATTCAGTAGGAAATATACTGATGATGAATTATGCTCATCACCAGAAACAACCTATTTTCAAAACCACCATATCTGGTGATTATATTCTGAATTAACATATCTGAATTCACACTCTAACTACACAGTTCCATTTTGTTTCACAAGTAGAACTTCATAAATTATGCTTGAAGAACCAGTCCAATTATCAACAGGACTGTCTCCACTGTATTATTTATTCATGGGCAACACTGACTGAAAACTGAAAATTATAATTCAAGAAAAAATGATATGCATAACATCAGTTAGTATGAACAATGAAATACTTTATATAGAAAACAAGTAGTAATTAGCGCTTCAACCCATGTGTAAAATTGCTACAATTTGTCTGAATTTTTGTAGCATGTGCTTCTGGCACATCAGTACTTACAAAATGTGCAGATAATGGAGTTCTTAGTGTTTATCCTAATTGTATATCAGAAGCATGTACTTTTTCGGGGACTTAAGTAAGAAATAATGATGAAAATATTTTTTTTTTCCTAAATCCCTATTAAGAAATATTTGTAAAACCAAGATTGCATTGATCTCAAGCAAAATGTTACTGGGTATTTATTTTTCTCGTTGTCTATGAAGAGATAGATAAAGAGCCTTCCTTGATTACCTTTCTTCTTCATATTTCATGTATTGTGTTTGTTGACATTTTTGTTAATATTCAATAAGAAAATTCCATTTCTTCTTTGTGCATTTATTACTAGGGTACTGAAAGTCTCAGAGTATTGGCCCTGATGACTATCTCAAGAAAGTAAACAAAGTGTATTTCAAATAAGATTTTGAACTTTTAATATAGATTTAAGTTCCTGACAGTTTGCAATCCACCAGTCAAACAATGTTTGGGTCCCTTTAGATTTTGAACACAAGTCTAGGTCTCCAATTTTAATATTCCCAAAAGGATAGGAAAAATTGGTATCAAAATTAATAAAAATATGTCAAAATGTATGATTTTGCAATCTTCAACCAAATTGTCTGAGGTTGTATTTGAATAGGTAATAAATTAACTCAATATAACTGAGCAGTATCTACTGAATATTTTACAAGACCGGTTTTATCTCTTTTTGATGTGACTGCTATAGTAAATTTTAAAATCGTAACACAGTCACTTCTGTTCAGATTTATTTGGATTATCCCTTACAAACGATCAACACAAACTGATCATTTATTTGCAATAAATAGCATATGTCTAGATTGACATATGACATAGATTGATATAGATAGACTGGTAGATAGATATATAGATAGATATATAGATAGATAGATAGATAGATAGATAGATAGATAGATAGATAGATAGATAGATAGATGGATGGATAGATAGATAAATAGATGATAGATAGATAGAAAACTCGACATAGTTACTTTATTTCTATGTAGTGATGTTTCATGAAAAGAGCCAAAAGATATGTACAGAAGATGTTTTTCTTCTTTTTTCTTGAGTTCATTATATTATATGATTTTTTTGTTTCTACTTTATTTTCTTCCTCCTATGGTATATTCCTGTTAACATTCTATTTGATTTTGGTAGGTATTTTGTATATAAATTTGTCTAATTTGGGTTTTTTTTGTTTGTTTTTTTTCCTAATTTTTATTTTCTTTATTGTGAAAATACTGTACAGAGGGGTTACAATTACATGGGCAAGATGAATACATTTCTTATCAAGCATTGTAGTCTCCTTCTTTGTTTCCCCTTCCCACCCCTTCCGATCCTTCCCCCGTTCACCCCAACCAATCCTGCCCGCCCCCCCACCAAAGTTGAAAAGTTCGTTTTCCACATAACGACCTTGTTGTAATGAGTCCACCTGTATCCATATTTAAACGATTTGTTTTTCCCTTCCCCTCCACAAAGTATACCGACATCAAATACAGTGAAAGCAAGGATTATACTGTGTGGGAGGGACAAACAAAGCAACAAAGAAATTATCTTATAAATTCGTTAGAAGCAATTGCATGAAGGAAAAAAAAAACATTTGACTACATATCTTAGGGTTCATTTCTCTAATATCACCTTATCTGAACTTTCCGGCTTGACTCAGACATACACTAGATATTGCAAATAAGGGAAACCATGGGACCTTTGTTTCTTTGGGCTTGGCTTCCTTCCCTTAATATAATTTTTTCCAAGACTTTCCATATCCTAACAAATTGGGAAATGTCATTCTTTCTGATGGAAGCATAGAATTCCATTGTGTATATATACCACATTTTCTTGATCTATTCATTTACTAAGGGGCATCTGGGTAGGTTCGATATCTTAACTATAGTAAATAATGATACAACAAACATAGTTGTACTGGTAGCTTTAGTGTGGTCTTGTTTGTAAGCATTTGGGTAAATGCCCAAAAGTGGGATTGCTGGGTCATAGGGGAGCTCTATGTGGACTCTTTTGAAGAACCTCCATACTATTTTCCAAAGTGGTTGAACAAGTTTACACTCCCACCAACAATGCAGAAAGATTCCCTTTTGTCAACATCCCCTCCAGCATTTGTTATTAGAGTTCTTGATTTTTGCCATTTTAACTGGGATGAGGTGGTTTCTTATTGTTGTTTTGATTTGCATTTCTTTTATGGCTAGGGAGGTTGAGCATTTCTTCATGTGTCTATTTGCCATCCTTCTTTCCTCTTCAGAGAAGTTTCTCTTTAAGTCTTTAGCCCACTTATTTATTGGGCAGTGGTTTCTTTGAGGATTTGTTATTGGAAAATTTAATTTTTGGAGTTCCAAGTATATTTTAGATATGAGACCCTTGTCTGTTGTATGGCTAGTGAACATCTCCCAATCTGTGGGCTTTCTATTGATCTTGCTAGCTATGTATGTCCTTTGCCATGCAGAAGCTCTGCAATTTCGTGCAATCCCATTTGTCCAACCTTTCTTTGATTTGTTGTGTTTCCGGGTCTCTATTCAGAAAATTTTGGCCTGTGCCAAGGAGACCCGGGGTTCCTCCTAAACCATACTCTAATGTTTTCAGAGTGTCTGTTTTGACTCAGAGCTCTTTGATCCATTTGGAGTTGATTCTGGTGCAGGGTGATATATAAGGATCTAGTTTTAGTTTTGTGCAAGTTGTTAACCAATTTTGCCAGCACCATTTTCTGAAGAGGCTGTCTTTCTTCCATTCTATTTTTTTTTAGCTCCCTTATCGAAGATTAGATGGCTATAGGTATGTAGGTTCATTTCTGGGTTCTCAATTCTATTCCATTGGTCCTGAGGTCTGTTCTTGTGCCAGTAGGAAGCTGTTTTGATTACTATGACTTTATAGTATAGTTTGAAATTTGGTATTGATATTCCTCCAGTAGTGTTCTTTCCATTGAGGAGCGTTTTGCTATTCGGGATCATTTATTGTTCCATATGAATTTTTGGATTGCCTCTTCTATTTCCTTGAAGAATGAAGTTGGAATTTTGATAGGTATCACATTGAATTTGTAGATAGCCATGAGAAGTATCGCCATTTTCACGATGTTGATCTTTCTAATCCAGGAGAATGGGAGGTTTTGCCATTTTCTAAGTTCTGTTTTCATTTCCTTTTTCAAGATTTTAACGTTTTCATCATCTAGGTCCTTCCCTTCTTTGGTTACGTTAATTCCTAAGTATTTTTTTTTGTAGGGCTATTATGAATGGAGTTGTTTCCTAATTTCAGTCACACTTTTCTCATTGTTCGCATACAGAAAAGCCATTGATTTGGGGGGTTTAGTTATATACCCTACTACTTTGCCAAAGTTTTGAATCAGCTTGAGTAATTTTGGAGTGGAGTCTATGGGATTCTTTAAATACAAGATCATGTCATCTGCAAAGAGGGAGAGTTTTATTTCTTCTTTCCCTATTTGGATCCCCTTTATGTCTGCATCTTGTCTTATTGCTGTAGCTAGTCATTCTAATACTAGATTGAAGAGAAGTGGAGAGAGTGGGCACCCTTGTCTTGTTCCAGAGTTAAGAGGAAATGGCTTTAGTTTTTCACCATTGAGTATAATGCTGGCTGTAGGTTTGTCATATACAGCCTTTATTGTATTGAGGAATGTTCCATGGCTTCCTAATTTTTCCAAAGCCTTCATCATAAAGGGGTGTTGGATCTTGTCGAATGCTTTTTCTGCATCTATTGAGATAACCATATGGTTCTTTTTCTTGCTCCTGTTGATGTGATGTATTATATTAATTGATTTGCGTATATTGAAGCAGCTTTGCATATCTGAAATGAATACTGTTTGATCGTGGTTTATGATTTTTTTGATGAATTGTTGAAGTCAATTGGCCAAAATTTTGTTGAGAAGTTTTCCATCAATATTCATCAAAGAAATGGGTCTATAATTCTCTTTCTTTGATGAGTCCCTTTCTTTGATGAGTGTTATGATGGCTTCATAGAATGTGTTCAGTAGTGAACTTTCTCTTTCAATTTGATTGAAGAGTTGGAGGAGTATATGTGTGAGCTCTGCTTTGAAAGCCTTGTAGAATTCTGCTGTGAAATCATCTGGTCCTGGACTTTTCTTAGATGGGATGTCTCTTATTGCTGTTTCTATTTCAATGCTTGATATGGGCCTGTTAAGCTGGTTTAACTCATCTTTGTTTCGTTTTGGCATGTCAATATTTGGTAGGAAAAGGTCCATTTCTGCCAAGTTCTCGAACTTAGTAGTATAAAGTTTTGAGAAGTATTCCGTTATAATGTTCTTGTTGTTTCTGTGGTGATGTTTCCATTCTCATCTCTGAGTTTATTTATTTTGGTTTGCTCTCTTCTTTTCTCTGATAAGATTTGTAAGGGTCTGTCAATATTGTTAATTTTTTCAAAGAACCAAGTCTTTGTTTTGTTGATTCTTTCTATAGTTTTTTGGATTCTAATTCATTAAATTCTGATTTAATTTTCATTATTTCTTTCAGTCTACTAGAAGGATGATGACAAAATAATGACACAAGAACACAAGATGATCCATTTGAATACTTAGAGAACACTATGTTGAAAATGAACTTCCCTGCTTTGGCCTGAAGGAGGAATAGTGGAGATGGAGTAGGGAAAGTATACTAGGAGAAAACAAAGAGGGGATAACAAGGATCCACAAGAAATATACACATTACTGACGTAACTGTAACTTCTCTGCACAGTATCTTTTCAAGAAAATATTTTTTATAAAAAGGATAAAAAATACCAACAGCAAATATAAACAAAATGATTATTCCATTCAAATGCCCAATTACTCTGTATGTGGTAGTGGTAACTTGATCACATGTGACAAATATTGGATTGTGAATTTTTTGCTCTTTTTCAGTTTTCAAAGGAAAACAGCATTTCCTGCAAGGTACTTATAGGATGTAAGGTTGTTATAGACAATATACCATTTGCCATTAATCATATTATTCCCTAAGTGCTAAGTCAAAAAACTGTGTGAAATAATGATCATCTTATTTTTCTTGATTTAGGCAGATTGATTGATTTAGGCAGATTGATTGATTTAGGCAGAAATGTGAAAAGTGAAACTAAAGTGAAATATAATGTTTACCTCATATTTATTGGTATTCATAATGACTTAATTCCCCGAAAAATTCTTGTCAAATACATTGTAATTTTAAATAAGAGTATGAATGTCATGAAATAAGAAGCATACATTGTGGTTTGGAAATGAAGGCATGCTGAAAAAATAAGAATAAGAAAGCTAAATGAAAACAAAATAATAACAAGAAAAACACCACACTTTTATTATAGTGCAATGTCCAATCAAGAGAAGGGATAGTTTATCAACTGTATTATAAACAGTAATTCATTCAAGTTACAAGAACATGAGAGGATGTAACTTAGAGTTAAAAGTCGAATTTGAACTTGGCTAAATGAACTTCTCAGCAACTTGTCTTCATATAACGTTTTATTGGGGTCGTGTGTGTGTGTGTGTGTGTGTGTGTGTGTGTGTGTGTGTGTGTGTGTGTAGGTGTAACTTGCCAATAGTTGTAACATGATGTGAAATATTTCTAAAAATTTATGAATTTCACCATATCAACACGTAGTTTAATTTTACATATTGCTGGGTTCAATGAAGTGAGAAATCACATTCGTAATATTCAGCATGTGTTCTTTCTCTTTGTTGGTCCTTCTTGTTGGTCATACTGCAATCTTAAGAGTTCATACTAAATTAATCATTTTACTCTGGTGAAAAAGCTGGCAGTAGTCCATTCTTGCCTAAATGTTTTCTTGAAAGATCTCATTCCATTGTCGGTATATATTCCTATGTTTGGAGCATACATATCCTTATAAAATTTCTGAAGAATATCAGATTTTGTGATTTATTTGGTACTAAAAAGCAATACCTGAATTGGAGAATACTATTGACTGCTAACAACACTTTATTTAATTATTTTTGTACAAAACACATTACCATATATTCTGTAATCTGTAAATAACCGGGATGTATATTCATAGGGATTATTATACATACCAGGATTATGCAAATACCACTTGTCTTGGACTGGAAAGTGGGGCTCAGTGATAGTTTTTGTCTTGCATGCATGAGGCCTTTGGATCGATTGCTCAATACCACATAAACAGAAAAATGTAGAAGTCGTACAATGGGTGAAATATTAGAGGACTAGCCTTGAGCTGAAAAAGTGAGGGACAATGCTGAGACCCAGATTTCAAGAACCACAGCTGACAAAAAAAAACTCTTGGACATCACGGTGTGATGAGACTATATTCTATGATGAGGAGACTCCGATTAATTGATTCAATAATTATATCTACTTATAAAACATTGTTGTGATATTGAATGTAATTAAAAAAGGTCTGACAAGCATAATGGTGCCCCTCTGTTTAAACAGGGAAATAGTTTGTTTCCCTTAAGAAGAGTGCAATGTTTGTAAAATAATCACAGTCACAGTAGTTATAATAAGGAAAGATATAAAATGATGTAGAATTAATTATATTTAAAATGGATGTAAATCCTGTACCTTAAAATGTAACATGGAGTTGGATGTGGGTGGCTCATTCCTGTAATCCTAGCTACTAAGGAGGCTGAGATCTGAGGATCAAGGTCTAAACCCAGTCCTGACAGGACATTCTATGAGACACTTATCTCCAACAAACCACTAGAAATCCACAAGTGGCATTGTGGCTCAAGTGACAAAGCACTTGCTTTGAGCTGAAGAGTGCAAGACAGTACCCAAGTCCAGAGTTCAAGCCCCACCACCAAACATAAATAAAGGAAGAAAGACAAAGGAATGTGACATGGATTTATATGATATAACACCTTCTGATTTAAAAAGTTCTCAAAAAATTAACGAATTAATGTGGAGGAAAAGTGATGTGAAGTTCTGATATAATGCTAACACCTACCCCCGGGGTTTTCTCTAAGCTGTTGATGACTAAGAGCAAGACAGAGGGAAGAACTCAATATAGGTGTCAAATAAAGATATGTAGTGGCAGTTAGTCCTTATAAATTTGCAGGCCTAGACAGTATTACCCATATTTTTGGAATTTTTCTTGATAACAAATGAAAGAAAAAAAATTACAATCATATTTCAAATTTTGTGAAACTTTCTGTGAAATGTTTACTTATGTGTAATAGTCATTAGCAATATTGTCAGTTTTTGAAATTTCTTTTTTTTTGCAACTGGCATATTCTGATACATAAGAGATAGGCTTGTATAGATCATTGCGCTTGACCTCAGGGCCCTTCAATATCTCTAAGGTCTTTTTACTCAAGTCCAACACTCTATTGTTTTGAACCAATGTGAAGCTTACTCTGTTCTGGTGTTTCATTCGAAATAAAACTCTAATATACTCTCCTGCCCTGGTGCCTATAACCCATCAGGTACAAAAATTTACACAAGACTATGTTTTTGTTTTTGTTTTTGTTTTTGGTATGTCATGGAACTTGAAGTCTGGGCCTGAATGCTGTCCCTCAGTTCTTCAGTTCAACATTATCTCTCTACCACTTGAACCACTGCAGCAATTCACATTTTTCTGAGTGATTTATTGGAGATAAAAGCCTCAGGACTTTCTGGCCTGAGCTTGCTTTGCACGGGGATCCTCAGATCTCAGCCTCCTCATTAGCTAGAATTACAGGCATGAGACACCGGTGTTCAGCATACAAATATATCTTAATGCTGATTCTAAAATGAAGCAAAAGTAAAATTTGGGAATATTGACAATCAAAAGCTGATTTTGGAACGTTCTTTTAAATGGTAATAAACTTCTTAATATGCAAGTGAAGTGACTGAATTGCACAAGAGAAGACATATGAACATCGTCTTGTTTTCAAAACTGTAACATGAATATCAATGACATTTCCATTTATACGAGTTTGAGAAGGCAATTTTCTAAATTGATAGAAATAGATGCATTGTGGTGGTGTTGCACATATAGGACAAAACCTGCGATTTTTAGAAACTGCTATCAAAACACAATGGGAAAGTGGAAATAGAAGAATAATACATTATTTGATAATGTAGAAACACCCAAGAGGCAAATGACCTATAGAAATAGTATTTGGAAGGTGCACAAATGATACATTTTCGTTGATATCACCTAAAGTAAGTCGGATTCAGTAAAGCAGGATTCTCCCATAAGAAGGAAGAAAACATCCCGATTGCTTTGGTTTTACAAACAATTGTAGCCTTTTTGACTATGTCCCTTGAGATTTGTCTTTTTCATTGTGATAGGGCAAAGACTGGTCATTTCCTTTTCATGACCTCAGGACTTTCAGATCAACTTGTGCTTCAGTGAAATGAAACATAAAACAACCTGACAAGGTGTAATTATGGTCACTATTCTGTGAAATTCATTGAATTTCATGGCAACTGTGCTATTTTTAGGAGATATATGCCTTGTTTGAACTTTCTGTATTTTCCACGATTCTCCTCGCAGATATTGCACCTTTTGTTGGATTATTTATTGCTATGCACACATAACACCCCTTTATTCTCTCCTACTTTTTGTCTAGAAATAAAATCGAAGGAAAATTTACAGCTGTGTTATACCATTTATCACAGCAAAAATAATAAAAATAAGCTTGACTGGTATGGTTTGCAATCATAAAGTTTGTGTGGAGACAGACAATCTGTGTACTGGTCTTTTCATGAAACTTGCCAACCAACTGTGACACAGAACAATTAGGCCTCAAGTTTTAAGCACTCTGGATGATACTTGAAATACTCAAATTCTCTATTGTGTCTTGAATAGAAGGGGAAAAAAGAAAAAAAAACATGTCTTCAATTCTGGCAACATATAAATGACAATGGCTGGATGAAATTTGGCAAGCATATATTATTGTCTACATATTTCACACTGCATATGTTATTCTTCTTGCCAATAAAAACCTAATTTACTTCAAGAGCTAACTTAGAATATATTGCTTTTTTCAACTATGCATCCATAGAAGTATGCTCTCAATACCTACGTAACATTTTATTGCTCATCAAAATTTTTATATTGGAGTTATATCCTTGAATGTGTATCAATCAATAATCTGTTACACTAAATCATATTTTTTCATGTGAAATGATTTCAACGTTGTTTAGAGTTATTAAAGCAGATCAATGTCTGGAGTGCCTTATTCTAAAGTCATATTAAAATGTAATAATAAACAGAAATAAAATCACATATTGATGTATATAAAAATATATGGAATTCTTTGTATATTTTCATGAATCTCTAGTACCACATCTAAAATATTGAGCGTGCATTTTTTTACTATAATATGTAACTCCTTATTCAAGAAGAGAAAAAAAATGTTACCGATTGAAAAGTAGCCAATAAAATCTGAAACCTTATTGGTGTAATCCTAGGTAGGAGAACTTGTCAGTTTGAGACCATCATTCTGTCTATACCTTTCTTTTTTACCATGATTGATTCAGAAATTGCAAGGAATTAAATGAAGGTTAATTGCAGAGAATTTTCATCAAAAACATTGAGTGTATTTTGAATTCACAGAAGTTAAAATGTTGATAATGGAACTCTATTTCAATTTGCAGAAGTCTTAATGGCAATGCTTCATGAAAGTAACTAGACCCTTTACAGAGGAGATATTTGAATACCTTGTGTTGTAATATGACAGCATACATCCCAGGTATTTTTAGGACCAAAGAATTTTGAAATTCCTCTATCGAGAATTTAGAAAAATCTATCAATTAGTTAATGAACCAATTGGACGATTGCAGCACCGTTCAGCGTCATGGCAAAAGCAATCAGACTGAATGACTTGGAGGGCCACAGTTTTTCTGTAGAACATTTGCTTAGAATATGTAATAGCAAAACTTAATAAAGCTTACTGAGAAGTCATCAACATAAATCTTAGAATGATCTTTGTTTCTATCTCCTCAACTTCTCTGGTTTAAACTAAATAGACCTGGAAGAGGAAATCAATACATCATAGGAATACATGAACAGAAGTGATTATAATTAAAGAGGAATTAAAAATGACAATCGTCAAAATCATAACAAGGACTGAATAAACCAGCAGTAGATTAGGTGGAAAAAAATTAACAAAACAGATATGACTTCGAAAATCTGAAAGAAGAGAGAGTGTGTGAGAAGAGGGACAGAGAGAGAGAATGTACCCAAATGAGTGAAACCAGAGATGTGATATTTAACCTCATGACAGAAGAGGATAAGAGAATATTGGGAAAATCTAGTAAAATAAAGCCCTGGACAAAAAGGGTTTATAGATCATTTCTGGAAGTCCTTCAAAGGAAAACACAATATAACCCTCTTAAAATCTTCCATGAAACAGACAGTGAACGTTCACAATGAACTTGCTGTATGATGCAGCATACTGCTTAACCAAAAACCTTATATGGATTCATCAGTAAAAGAACTATAGAAACTTTTTTTGCTTGAACATCAGTGCAAACTTTCTCAATAAACTTCTGGAGAGCTGACATGAAGAACTAATAAAATATCCCACAAAATCTGACCAAAGGAGAATCATACCAGAGGGAAAAGTTGCTTCAACATATGTAAGTTAATCCATGTAATTCAGTACATCAGTATGAAGAAGCACACGAATCACAGGATCATGCATATAGCTGTACAAAGGCACTCGATAAGAACCCATGCCACATTATTATGACAATTATGGAGAAAAAAGAAACCCATGAAATATTTCTCGATATAATAAAGACTGCCTGTTCCCTTACACTTAATGGTGAAAGGAAAATACATTTCCACAAGAATTAGGTCTGAGAGAATGAATCCCTGCTCCCTAAAGCTCTTCAGTATGCAATAGAAATTCCTAGCTGATCTAATACTGTTATAATTTGGGGAGGAGAAGGGAAAATTTAAATTATTTAAATAAGGATACAGGTGAACCCATTGCAACAATGAGATGTACAAGACGTTATGTTCAAAAAGGAATTTCACAACTTTCAGGGTGGAGGATAGGAGGATAATAATCCTAAGGGGAAACAAAGGAAGAGGCAACAATGCTTGGTAAGAAATGTACTCATTACCTTGCTCATGTAATTGTAACCCTTCTGTCTGGTGTATATATATATGTATATATATATATATATATATACATATATATACATATATATGTATATATGTATATGTGTGTATATATATGCATATATGTATATATATGTATATCTATATGTATATCTATATCTATCTATCTATCTATCTATATATATATCAAAGGAAAAAATGTGATCCAAATAGGGAAAGAAGAAATGAATCTCTACTTCTTTGCAGATGAATTGATGCTCTATTGAAAGACTTATAGACTACAATCACAATCCTTTGGCTGTTCTAATCTTTTGGCAAAGTACAGACTTTACAACGAACTCAATAAATCATTTCTGTAGGCCCAAAATGAGAAGAATGAAGGTTAAACTACAAAAACAACTTCTATTGTGATAGCCTCCAAAAGAAAAATACCTAAGACTTCACGTAAGCAGAGACGTGAAGGACCTCTGTGAGGTACACATCAGTCAACTGAAAATAGAAATTCAAGAATATTTAATAACTTGAGAAAACCACACATGCTCCTATATTTGAAATATTGACATTGAGAAATTTGGGAAATTCTCAAAAGCAATTACCTCCAAATTCAAAGCAGTACTCGTCAACATCCCTAGAACATAATTTAATGGAAGACAAGAAGTAATCAAAAAAAGTCACATAGAAATATAGAAGAACCAGAAAGCAACCCTTAGCAGGAAATTCATAGCAAGAAAATTAATACTCCAAACTCGATTATTAAACCCACAGAAAAACCTCAAAACACACACAAACTCACTCACACACATATACATATACAGATATATGCAAACATATGCACATATATACACAGATGTGTGTATACAGACATATACATACATACCTATATAAAATTAGAACTGACATATGAACAGACCTACAGACCAATGGAACAGCATTAAAGACACAGAAATCATCCCAGAGATTTATGGCTGCCTAAATTTTGATAAAAATCATCAGATAGAGGGAATGGAAACTCTTCTCAATATGGTGCAGGGAAAAATAGCTATACCTGCATGAATAATTTAAAGTAGTTCTTTATATTTCAACTTAAGCTGGAACCAAGCCTAAATGAAACAAAGGCCTCAAAGTAGTTTATGTATAATGAAATATGATAGTATGGATTAGGGATGACGTATTGACCTGCGTACTCAGGTCAAAATTTAGTACATAACAATACAGTCACAACGAATCAAATGAGAGCTGAATATAAGGGATTGCGTTCAACTGGAGAACTTTTGCATGGCAACAGTCAGAGGTAGCAAGGTAAATATGAATACAAAACACACCATTTGGGAGACAATCTATTGAAATCTAAGTATACAACATGCAAGGGTGACAGAGCTCAAAAAATTAAATCTCCTCAATAACGAATTCACAAATCCTCAAAGAGAAAACTGTCTGATAAATAAGTGGGCTAAAGCCACAAGAGAAACTTCTCTGAAGAGGGAATAACAATGACCAGTAGACACATGAAGAAATATTCAACCTCTATAACCATAAAAGAAATTGAAACAAAACAGCATTGAGATTCCACCACATCCCAGCTGGAATGGCTATAATCAAGAACTCTAATAACAACAAATGCGGGAAGGGTTGTGGCAAAAGGAAACCCTACTGTATTGAAGATGGGAGTGTAAACTTGTTCAACCAATTTGAAAGCAGTATAGATGATCCTAAAAAGACTCCGCATACAGCTGTCCTATGACTCAGCAAATGATCACAAACAAGACCATACTAATCTTACCAGAACAACATTGTTTAATGCAGCATTATTTACCATAGATAGGAAATGAAACGTGTCCCGACCACCTCGACCAGCAAGGAAGACGCGACCCAGGATTCTTCTCAATGCGGTTTATTCAGGAACCTTGTAACAAGCTTCTCTCCCACTTCTCTCCTGCCCGCTTCTTCCTAGTTCTTCCTGCTTCTCCTTCCCCCTCCGCCCCCGCGCTCTGGTTATAAGCCTCCTGGATGGCCAGTCCCGAAGCGCCATGTGGCATATACCGATAGGGCTGCAAACACGGAACAAACTAGGAGCCAAGTCATAGCCACTGCAATGTTGGTGGGAATATAAACTTTTCCAACCCCTTTAGAAAGGCTGTTGTTTCTTTGAGGACTTGTTGGAGGATTAAGTTTTTTGAGTTGTAAGTATATGATAGATATGAGACCCTTGCCCATCGAATGGCTAGTAAAGATCTTCTCACAATCCTTGGACTTTCTATTGATCTTGCTATCTATGTCTTTTGCCATGCAGAAGCTCTGCAGTTTCAATCACCATGAATTTATATACGTGAAATCTGATAAGAAATATGAGTTTTTTTATGGCTGTAAGACACATTACTTATAGTGATACATCTTCAAGTCTCTTTGGATGATTTACTTTTAATTTTGGTAAGATATTTGTTCAACCCAAATTCAAGTGTACCGTTTTGAATACAATGACTGACAATTATTCCTTCCTCACAGTTGATTTTTATGAATGTAACCTTAATTTGTCGTCTTTGATGCACCTTGCATTGAATTTAATATTTTATATTAATAATGTCTCTTTTAATACTGTAATCTGTTGATACGCCTGCTATCCTTGAATGTGGCTAATATTATACAAATGCCTACAAAGGAAAAAAGAATCAATGTTGCTAATAATAATCGGTAGGTATTAGCTTGCTCAGGTAGCAAATACATACTTCTTACCCTACAAGATTGATAATATATAGCAAAGGAACTTCCTTGCATTAACAAGTTTGACTGCAAATTTGAAACAACTTCCAGGAATAAAAGAATTCAAATGAAATCTACATTGAGATTGCTATTGCCTCCTGTTAAAAAAACGAAATCATATCAGAAGCTGGCACATCTGTGACCAAATGGGAATGCTGCTAGTCTGTTTTATTACTGTAGACAAGATTCAACCACCTTGGAAAGCATTTTGGAGGTTCCTCATATATTAAAAACAGAGCTCCTGTATCAATCAGCAATCCTATTTCTTTGCATTGACCCAAAGGATCGCATACTAGGATACAATAAACATACCAACATGACTATGAATATTGTTATAATTACTTAATATAGCTAATGAATGGAAAAAACTGGTAGATCAGTCCCCTTTGGTATACTGCATATAACCATTTCTTGAAATGTTTACATGCTGTAAATTGCATTAAGCTATTAGAGGCCAAATGGGTTGGAGTAGATAATGGTAATGTTAAAAAAGACTGGTACTTATTACTCGAATTTGTCAGCTTTTTCCTTCTTATAAAAATCTAATT
Source organism: Dipodomys merriami (assembly GCF_024711535.1). Taxonomy (NCBI): domain Eukaryota; kingdom Metazoa; phylum Chordata; class Mammalia; order Rodentia; family Heteromyidae; genus Dipodomys; species Dipodomys merriami. The sequence continues at coordinate 6,397,858 of NW_027203159.1, read as the reverse complement.
ATTTTGTCTGTCGTTGGGCTGAAATCTTGGCCTTAGCACTGTCCTTCAATACTTCAGTTCAATGCTAGCTCCCTACCACTTGAGACACAACGCCACTTCCTGATTTTTCACCTTCTGTGGTGCTAAGAAATCAAACCCAGCACCTCATACATACTTGGCAAGAACTCTAATATTAAGCCATTTTCTCAGCCTAAAAGAGCACAGACACACACTCACATTGTCCCACCAAAAATTCACACTGAAAGAATGAAGGTATATGCAGCATGTTACTAACGTAAATTGCTCCAGGAAGGAATCCCAGCTTGAAAATATTTTCATTCATTCCTTCATATCTTCCTGTGCCTTGAATGATATATACTAAACTTATTCAAGTATAGAAGACCAGTTATCACAGATGAACACTGAAAAATAACAAAACACGATACACTTTAATTACATTTGAGATATTGTAAAATTTAGACCTAATAGATTTGTGAATACAGTTGGAGCAACACAATCTTTATGTACTCCCAAACCAATGAAGACTGATTTTAAAATTTTTTCCCGTTGAAAGAATTTGGATTTAGGTTGTGGCTGGGTTTCACAGTGGTTCATTGTCTAATTGGACAGTGTATTGTCTAATTGGACAGTGTGTACACAACCATTAGATCATTTTGCACATTAGATTATATATGTACAAAAACTTGATTTGAAAATTATCATACCACAGCCACTGTGCACCTCTCTGTATGGAACTTGTGAAATACCATTGAGTTATCAAATATCCTAATTCAGTATTTCATAGTGTATCATGTATACAGAAATTGAAGCATCTCTTCATAGGCAAAACTTAATAAAACGAATGGTATATTGTTTACCATAAAGCAAAACATGCATACATTTTGATGATTTTCTTAACAATTCCTAACATAGTAAAATATACTTGCAAAGTTGAAGGATATGATTTTACCAAGTCAGTGTTGTGTCTTCAACGACTATTTAAGAATAATTATCTATATATACTTACATATAAAAATCATCTATATTCATAGTTAATTGAATAGAGTTAGTACAGAATATATTAAAAAAAAACTATTCCTCTGCTTCCATTCAGCATACAGTTACTTACATTGTATTTGAGTCAATGAAAATCAGATTAAAATCATGGGTAATGTTTTCCAATGGAGACATTTTGACAAAGGAATTCAATTAAGGCCTATTTATATGTTGTGTTTTTTAAAAATAAATAATGTCAAATGTATTTCTCTGGTTTGGAAATAAACAACCTAAATATTCATGGCTTGATCTAAAGGTACATGAAATTAGAAAATGACACTGACAAATATACTCAAACAATTATGTGCTCTGTTCAACTTATTAATCCATGAAAAGTTGATAATTGCCAAATGAGAAAATGAAGAGTAATCCTCAGACATTGTCTTCCTCAACAAGTCACCAGGGTTTCTACGATATAGTTCCCCTTAGAATTTTTTTATCACATTACAAAATTGAAAATAGTATAATTCTGTAAGGTGATCATGTTCATGTGAATAGTTTTCATTCAATACAATTATTTTATCTTTTATGTAGTAAAGCATAGCCACTTATTTGAAATACACAGTAATTTTTTTCAAAAATAGATGAACAATATTTCATTGAATCTGATGGGATAAAAGGATTGATCAGAGAAAACCAGAAACCTATTTCCATGTTTACTTGGATATTCCCATTGAGTTGATGGGTAAATTTGAAAAGTGTAAAGAGTTTAAAATGTAGGAATATGTACATATTCCCACTTGAAAATTGAAATTGTTCAACCAAGAATGAGAAGGATTTTTGGTATACTCATTGCATTTAAAATCTTCTAGTGATAGTGATCATCACCCCCACATAGATTGTTTTTCTTCAGTTAGACAATAAGTTCAATCTACAAAGGTGCTGACTGTTAGGAAGGAAGAAGTTTATTGAGGACATTACACTGGTTAGCCATTTTATATAGTTTGTTTATTTTCTTCTCACCCAGGTACATGAGATCCAGATGAAAACTTCATTTCACTTGCCTGTTGTGACAGTATTTCATTGTGTTCCCAAATTTTGGGGCTAAGGTATATGCAACCATAATTGCTATTTAAGATACAGCTACTGATTTTAGGTGATAGATGAGGTTTGATTTCACGCATTTTGCTGTCTTATTTTACTTTCAGCAGGATGGAAACAGGTGTATTGAAGAAACTAAACTATTACCATGAAAAGCGAACTAAAAAGTAATTACAAGTAGTTGTAAAGCTTCAAGAAGAAAATTTAAAAATGCCTCTTTTAGACATGCTTTGTTCATTTGGTTAGAATTGCCAGGCTTCAATTAATATGGTCATAGGATTTAAAGATTTTCACTTGTAAGTATAAAATTATTGAGCAAAACATTCAATAAGTGAACATGACAGATGAAGGTGTCATCATTATTTAAAGGGATTTTTAATAAATAGGTAGATTGCTGTACACGACGTTATGTCAAAAAATGATCTTTACAACTTTGGTCCCCGGGGTGGGGGGCGGGTGTTGGGGACTAGGAGGAAGCAGGAGGAGAGATGGAAGGGATGGCAATGGGAAACAAAGGAGGGGGCAACAATGCTTGATAAGAAATATACTCATTACCTTCCTCTTCTAATAAGAATCCCTCTTTACAGTATCTTTGCAATTAAAAAAAAGAATTGAAAACTGAAGGAATTCTTTATACTAAACTCAGTCATCCTAAGAGAAAGAACATTGCCATGTTACCAAGTATTGACTACATGAGCAGGGAAATAATCATCAAGCATTGCTAAGGTCTAAAGGGACTTGTGCTAGAAATGAAGCTTAAATATACTTTCTTTTTAAAACTTATGTTCCATTGAGCATAATATATGCTTATTGGTTTGATTCCATGGAACTCAATGGTGAGCATTGATAGGAAACAGCCAAATTTACAGAAATATCAACATTATTCTATGCAACCAATTTTCTCATATAGAGAGATTGAACATTTTATATTTTGATGACTGAAGTTTGTTTCTAGATTATGGATTACAGCATTAAATAATTGAAAATTACTCCACAAAATTCTGAATCAGTGTACCAGTAGACTTATGAAAGTCCTTTTATCAGTATAATGTCATTTACTGAAACTATAGCACACTCTTGTAACTTGATAAACAGCAACAAGTCCAACTTACCAAGTTCTTATGAAAGACTTAATGTATAAATGTGGGGAAAGTGAGGGAATATTTAGATTCACTTTCAGAGATTCCAAATTTACTTCCACAGGGAGAAAACATTTTAATTGTATAGTTAGTTGTTTTGACTTACAGTAATATATAGAAAATAGAATAGGACACTGAACCTGTGAAATCTAAACCACTGACTTTAGAGACACTGAGGACAAAGTATATTATTTATGTATGAGAGGGTGGTGAAAAATATAAGCTATTACATGCTAGGAGAGTGAAAATAAATCGAGCATTTCTGATGTGTGTCAAAGTCTGTTTTCGATGGTACCAAACTTCCTGATACAAATGTGCAGTGGTTTTGAAACTCAAGAGAAATAATATATTTGTATTTTCAAAAGTGTAACATGATTATCAAGGATTATTGCATTTACACTGGTTTGATAATGCAGTTTTCTAAACTGATAGGAAGAGAAGCATTCTCCTGCTGCTGTATATATGAAGAAAACAGCAATTTTGAGACAATACCATGAAAAAGTCATTGGAATGTGGAAATAGTAGGATAATATTTGTTCACGATAGAATAATCTAGAAACTACGTAAATAGTGTTTGGATGGGGCAATTTTGTTATTTAATAAAGAAAATTGCATTCAGTAAAGACAAGAGGATTCCATCCATAAGAAGAAAGAAATCATCCCAATAGGTTTTTTTTTTTTTTTGTTTTTTTTGTTTTTTTTTTTTTTACAAAAAAATGTCATCTTTTAGACTGTCTCCCTTGAGATTTGTCTTCATTATGATAGGGTAAAGAATGCTCCTTTTCAGTTCATGACTCAGGAATCTCAAATCCCTTCCCATCCCTCCTCCTCAACTCACTCACCCCCCCAATTGTAAAGGTGTTTTTCATTATAATATCTTATACACCTCACTGGTACACGTGCCAACCAATATCCTGTTTCAGCATTTGTTATTTCCCTTCCCTCAACAAATTAGAAAAATGAATATAAAAGACATGAAAATAGGGGTTATAACTTGGGGGAAGAACATACAAGAGAAACAAATAAATCGCATAGAACAGTTTAGAATCATTAAAAGCAATAGCAAGAAAGTAGAAACAACTTATGTCCCTATCTAGGGATTCATTTCATTTACCATCTTCTTGCATGGTTATATGTACATAGCTATTGAACTTTTCTGCTCTTTCTTTATTTACACTATTTATTGTAAATAAGGGAAACCATTGAACCCTTGTTTCTTTGAGCTGGCTTGCTTCACTTAATATAATTTTTTCCAAGTCTTCCCATTTCCTAAAAATGGGGTGATGTCATTCTTTCTTATGGAGGCATTGAATTCGTTTCTAAATGAGGATTAGAAAGATAAATGTGGGGATAGTGAGGAATAGTGAATGTTGTGAATTAATGAGTTTTGTCATCTTGAATAAAAGTACTTGTTTACAAAGTAATTTCCTTCAGAAAGGGAATATTAGAGGATAAAGATATTTCACTGTGTAGATAGTAAATAGAGTGTAGAAAATGTGTCTAGTCTTAGAACAAAGAGGTAAATGATAGCACCCTTTTAGAGGTATATCTTTTCTCATAACACAATGGTTAAAAATGAAAAACACTGGGTTTTAATGTAATCTCACTTAAATGAATTCTGTCCAGATGAAAGAAGATTTTCCTACATTTTCAATATTTTGTAAATGTAGTTATTAATTATAGATCTACATGTCTGACAACTTTCCTTTTCCTTCCTCATTTATGTCTGGGTTTCCTCTACAGGAGGAAGCAACATCAAAGTGGAATGGAACACTTCATTGCAAATTTTCTCTTCAGAGATGCTGTGAAATTTCTTCAATGTTGTTTAAATACCTGTGGATAATTATTAAGTTACTTCTATGCTATTTTATTAGAGAAGAGTAAGAACAGCTGAGCACCAGTGACTAAGACCTGTAATCCTAAGTATTCAGGAAGGGAAGATCTGAGGATAATGTTCAAAGCCAGCATGAGCAGTAAAGTCCATGAGATATTTTTCTCCAAATGACCACCAGAAAACTGAACGTGGCGGTCTCTCTCAAGAGGCAGAGCTCAAGCCTTGAGCTAAAATGTGCAGAGACAATGCCCAACGTCACAGTACAAATTCCAAGACAGAAAAAAAAACAGAGAAGCACTTGCATCATTTCTGTGTAATTTTGAAGATTTAGAAAGCATAGTGTTTGGCAGAAGTGTTTCAAATTACTCACTACCTTATGATGAGATGGAGATGACATTTTTGCAGGAATTGTATAGAGAGCTTTGTCAAATTTCAGAATCTATCAGTTCAAATTTTTCCTTCAAACCTCTATGATGAAAACTTGAAAAAGGAAATCAAAACAGAACTTAGAAAATGGCAAAAACTCCCATGCTCCTAGATTGGAAAGATTAACATCGTGAAAATGGCAATACTTCCCAAGGCTATCTACAAATTCAATGTGATACCTATCAAAATTCCAACCTCATTCTTCAAGGAAATAGAAGAGGCAATCCAACAGATGCTGTAGGGGATGTGGACAGAAGAGAACCTTACTTCACTGTTGGTGGGAATGTAAACTTGTTCAACCACTTTGGTAAGCAGTATGGAGGTTTCTCAAAATACTTCACATAGAGCTCCCCTATGACCCAGCAATCCCACTTTTGGGCATTTACCCAAATGTTTACAAACAAGACCACACTAAAGCTACCAGCGCAACAATGTTTATTGCAGCATTATTTACCATAGCTAAGATATGGAACCAGCCCAGATACCCCTCAGTAGATGAATGGATCAAGAAAATGTGGTATATATACACAATGGAATTCTATGCCTCCATCAGAAAGAATGACATTGCCCCATTATTTAAGAAATGGAAAAACTTGGAAAAAATTATATTAAGTGAAGTAAGCCAGGCCCAAAGAAACATAGGTCCCGTGGTTTTCCTTATTTGCAATATCTAGTGTATGTATGAGTCAAGCAGAAAAGGTCAGATAATGTGATGTTAGGAAAATGAACCCTTAGATATGTATTTTAATGTGTTTGTCTTTCATGAATTTGTTTCTAACGCATTTATAAGATTATCTCTTTGTTGAGTTGTATGTCCCTCCCCCACAGTATAACCCCTGCTTTCAATACTTTTGATGTCATTATAACTTGTAGAGGAGATGGGGACAAACAAGTCGTTTAAGGTTACAGGTGGACCTGTTGCAACAATGAGATGTACAAGTTGTCATGTCGAAAACGAGCTTTACAATGTTGGTGCGGGGGGGGGACGGGGAGCATTGGGTAGGGTGGCTGGGAAGGGATGTGAAGGGTAAACAAAGGAGGAGGCTGCAATGCTTGATAAGAAATGTATGCATTATTCTGCCCATGTAATTTTAACCCCTCTGTACAGTGTGTTCCTCCAAAAAAATACAATAAAATACATTAAGAAAAAACTCAAAAAATTAAATCCTCCAACAACAAATCCTCAAAGAAACAACTTGCTGATACATAAGTGGTCTAAAGGCTTAAAGAAACTTTTCTGAAGAGGAAATATGAATGGCCAAAAGACACTTTAAAAAATGCTCAACCTCTCTATCCATAAAAGAAATGCATATCAAAATAACATTGAGATTCCATCTTATCCCATTTTAATGGTTGTAATCAAGAAATCTAATAACAACAGATGCTGGAGGGGATGAGGCAAGAAGGGAACCCTAATGCATTCTTGGGAATGTAAACTTGTTCAACCACTTTGGAAAGAAGTATGAAGGTTCCCGACCCAGCAATCCCACTTTGGGGCATTTATCATATGAACACAAACAAAGCCATACTAAGGCTACCAGTATAATTATGTTTATCACATTATTATTTACAGAAGCTAAGATATGGAACCAACCCAGGTTCCCCTCAGTAGATGAATGGATCAAGAAAATGTGGTATGTACACACACACACACACACACACAAACACACAAACACACACACACACACACACACACACACACACACACACACAGAATCGAATTCTATGCCTCCATCAGAAAGAATGACCTCACACCATTTGTTAGGAATTGGAAAAACTTGGAGAAAAATTATATTAAGTGGACTAAGCTAGACCCAAAGAAACATAGGTATGATGGTTTTCCTTATTTGCAATAACTAGAAAATGGGTAGGACAAACAGAAAATATGAAAAGCTTTCTACATATGACCATATTAGATGATGTTAAATGAAATGAATCCCAATATAAGGATATAAATATCTTTTTCTTTCTTCCTATTTTTTGTAACATATTTATCATGTTATTTCATTTTGTCTCTTTGTATATTCCTCCCCCCCAGGTGTACCCCATTGTTCAATGTATTTGATGTTGGTGCCCTTTATCTTGCTTATACATTTCTGTAATTTGGGGAGAGGAAAGGAAAAAAACAAAATGCTTAAATAAGGATACAGGCTGACCCATTATATTAATAAGATATACAAAACACTATGTCGAAAACAAACTTCACAATTTCAGCAGTGGGGGGGGTGTAGTTTGGGAGGTTTGAGTGAAGGGATGGTGGGGAAAAACAAAAGCGGAGGCAAAAATCCTCAATAGGAAATGTACTCATTACCTTGCTCATGTAACTGTAACCCCTCTATACAATATTTTTACAATAAAAAGTACAAAAATAATAATAAAAAGCCTCTTATCAGATAAAAAAGTATTAATGGTAACGGAAAATTATGTTAATTTCTGATATATAACTAACTCCATCCTTCCCTCCTCAGGGATATTCTCAAAGCTACTACTGAGTAAGCGTATTTAAAAAGAGCAAGACACAGGGAAGTACTCAATGTTAGTTTTTATAATATAAGTAAATCAAAGAAAAATGGATATGAACGGGGAGTTATTCCTCGTACTTTCCCAGGCCTGGAATATGTTAGCTATATTTTGTAGAGCTTCTCTTGATAATGACATAAGGAGGTCAGGTTTGGCCAGTGCCATATTGACCAAATGGTAGATTGTAGGATATAGCATATTGTCATTCTGCTCATGGAAGGATCCTCCCCATTATCTGCCTCCTGGATAAGGGGCATGCCCGGACCCCTGGAGGCAAACCCGGCACTTGGCTGATAGGTTACTGAATCTATCAGTCTAGTGTCTGGGACTGGAAGTTTCCTGAAGATCTGTCCCCTTCACTGACCTATTTAGGCCCTGACCAGCCTAGCGACCAGTGACTGTAATAGTGTTCTGTATCCTGTCTCCTGCTTGTCTCCAGTCATCATGGGATCCAAACTCAGCTCTCCATTGGAGCTGTATTGGCTTGTTTGTATTCTTTTTGTTATTTATTTACTTTTTAGAGGTTTCCTAGCTCTGTTATATGTATTTGCGTGCTTCCTATCTTTGTAAATTGATGGCATGCAGCCTGTTATCTGTATAATATAGACTCCAATATTCTGTATTTCATCTTCTGGGATGATTCATCTTACAACAGAAACATGACAGAAGGAAATAATTCATAATGATATTTCAAATTGTCGGGGAAATTATCTGTGAAATGTTTAGTGATGAGTAATAGCCAGTGGACGTAATGTCAATATTACCTTTTTGCAACTGGCATCTTCTGGTACATACCAGATAGAGTGTTCTATAGGTCATTTGGATTGAACTCAGGGCTCTTGATATGTACATATATGGTCTTTTTGTTCAGGGCTGCACTGTACTCTTTGTGGCACTGTGATGATTCCGGTTTTCTTGTGGTTTGAGATAAAAGTCTAACATGCTATCCTTTCCCTGCTGACTTTTACCAACCATCCAAAATTCCCAGCCTCCTGAGTACCTAGTTGTGGAGATGTGAGCCACCAGCCTGCAACTAGGAAATGTTATGCAAGAATATGTTAATGCAGTTTCTTAAATAAACAAAGGAAACTTTGGAAATATTGATACTCAAATCTGTTTTTGAAGTCTGTTTTCGATGGTACCAAACTTCCTGATACAAATGTGCAGTGGTTTTGAAACTCAAGAGAAATAATATATTTGTATTTTCAAAAGTGTAACATGATTATCAAGGATTATTGCATTTACACTGGTTTGATAATGCAGTTTTCTAAACTGATAGGAAGAGAAGCATTCTCCTGCTGCTGTATATATGAAGAAAACAGCAATTTTGAGACAATACCATGAAAAAGTCATTGGAATGTGGAAATAGTAGGATAATATTTGTTCACTATAGAATAATCTAGAAACTACGTAAATAGTGTTTGGATGGGGCAATTTTGTTATTTAATAAAGAAAATTGCATTCAGTAAAGACAAGAGGATTCCATCCATAAGAAGAAAGAAATCATCCCAATAGGTTTTTTTTTTTGTTTTTTTTTGTTTTTTTTTTTACAAAAAAATGTCATCTTTTAGACTGTCTCCCTTGAGATTTGTCTTCATTATGATAGGGTAAAGAATGCTCCTTTTCAGTTCATGACTCAGGAATCTCAAATTAACTTGTGATTCTGAAACATATAATAATAACATAGACTACCGGACAATTTATATACTAAATTTATATACTAAATTTATATACTAAATTTATATACTAAATTTATATACTAAATTTATATATTTATATACTAAATTTATATACTAAATTTATACTAAATTTATATTTAGTATACTAAATTTCATGACAACTATGTTAGTATTAAGAGACAGGAGCCTTGATGGAATTTTCTGTGTTTTGTACAATATACTCTCTAAATGGAGAGTATATCTTTCTTCTGATTATTCATTGCTTTGGACAATATACTCTCTAAATGGAGAGTATATCTTTCTTCTGATTATTCATTGCTTCTGCTATCTAACACTACTTTCTTCTCTTCCATTTTTTTGTCTAGTAATAAAATCAGAAGAAATTGTTCAGTATGTTAGTAGCATTTCTTACAGCAAGAAGTATAAAAAGAGTTTCAACATATTTTCCAAACACGAAATTGTGGGTGGTGATAGACAATCAGTAGACTGTTCTCTTTATTAAAAAGGCCAACTGACAGTAACAAAATCTGAATGGGCCAAAAGTCTTATACACTTTGGATGCTATTTGAAGTCTTGAAATTCTCTAATATGGGAGAAAAAGAAAGAAAAAAATGCACAAACTCTGTCTTCAATTCCAGTACAATATAAATGACACCAACTGGGTAGAAATATTGTCAACCATATAACATTGTTTAAATATATAATATTGCACATATTTCATTCTTCTTGCCAAATGTAAACCTAATTATGGAAGAAGTAACATAGAGTATATTCCTTGTATTTAAGAAATACATTTACAGGATTTGCTCTCATTAAGTATATATGATTTTATTGCTCATCATATTTTATATCAATGAATTATATCCTGGACAGAGTAATGATCAATATTTTGTTATACAACATCAAAATTTTTCTCAGTAATACCATTCTTTAGGATAATGAAAGCAGAAGATGATTGGGTGACAGCTTTATTCCAAAGTCATATTGAAATCTAATATTAATAAAAATGGATTGATTGATATAAAAGATATATAGCATTCTTTGTACAGTTTGCTGAAACCATGTAAATAATGAAAACATATCAGGCCTACAATCTTGTGAGTATAATGTATCAGTACTTCAGCAAATTTAGAGTGTTAGAAAATTTAAAATTATCCAATAACATAGAAACCATACTGAAAATGTATACTAATATTTGGACAAGCTGTCATTTTGATGCTACGCTTCCAGCTATCTTTATTTCTCCCCACAGTTTGGCGAGAAATTGCAATAAATTATGTTTATAAATCTTCCTCCACATAAATTTCAAATAAAACATTGAGGGTAATTTGAGCTCATGGAAGTTCAATTGTTGACAAGCGAACTCAATTTCAATTTGTAGAAACCTTCTTTATGGTAATTTGTCATGGAAATAATTGGAACCCTTTACAAAATAGAAATATAAGTGCCTTGTGCTCAAGTAAGACAGCATTCACCTCGGAATTTTAGAAACAAATTTGAAAGTCTCCATCATGATTTTGAAAAAATCAAATTTAGGGAATTTGATTATTATACCCATTGGACCACAGCCTGACCGTTCAGACAGTCATGGCAAAAGAATTAAGATATGGTTTTAGAAGGCAACACTTCTACTATAGAATATTAGCCTACTACATGTAAGAGCAAAATGTAATAAAGTTTACTGACAAGTCATCAATCAGAAACTTAGAAGGATCTTTTTATTTCTACACAAATTCTCTAGTCTGTCTTCAACAAAATGTTTATCCCTTCAATAGGTAGGGAGATACGCCACCTCCAAAAAGTCATGACCCTCACAAAATTGTTATTTTTCACTACATGTGGATGGCAACTCAGTTTCTCTGAAGGCCCTTCTAAAGCTTTCTTGCAGTTTATGAAGAGAGAGCTCTCTGCCTTACTTATGCGTATGGCATATGAAATCTCACTTCCAACCACAAAGTGGAAGAGAGGGTCCTACTTCACATTAGTAGTATTTTCAATCTGGTAGTCATTAACACAGTGTGATGAATCAATGGACAATTACCATGGGTAGATTTTCTTCACCTTTCAAAGTGAATAGCAAAGTAATTACAATGCTAGTGCTTTCATCCATCAACCTATCCATCACTGTATTGATACTGCCATAAATTTCCAGTCCTTAAATTTATGCAAGGAGATTTGCTACCTAAATATTGCAGCTTATCCCAGCAATGAGTAAATAATAAATTTTAATTATAATACGACCAAGATACACAGCATTAAACTCAACCCAAGAATTGCCAATGCAACTTGGAAAGTAATTTTTGCCTGATTATATCTTTCCCATTGGGATCATCAGTTACCAAATATTTCACCATAAATTTTACTCCTATTGTGCTATGGAATTTCAGACATGGATTATGTATGCATTCTGGGATTGTTTTCAGCCTAAGCAATTATACATTTCAATGTGCAGTTATGCTAATTATGAACATTCATGAATGAAATTCATTATCTGCCAATTATAGCAAAGAATTATTCCTAACAAAAACTATAAAATACTAAATCAATGATAACTAAATTAACCAGATTCTACTTTTGGCATAGTAAACTACACACAGAGTTGATATTCCTCTTTCTTCATTTAGAGTGTGCTTTCATTATTACTTCTCACTTAATGTCACATACAGCACTCTAACCTAAAATCACATTTGATTTTTGACATTTCAAACTATCTGCTATCAATTGTTTGTAAATATTATTTCTATTTCAAAACAAAAGGTCTGAAATGTCTTAGGTAAAGCATTGACACGTGAATTTCTAGTAGCCAAAATTAGTACATGAAGTAAATAAACACTAAAATCGACTAATTTTTCCTATTTGGATTTTACTTACTTAAGTAATTATAATTTGTCTTTGTATTTTAGTTGTTATAAAGAGATCACACTATCCACAAAATTTGCTTATATAGCAGTATCCAGTATAATTTTCTGGAGCTTATCATATTATGTTCAAGCAAAAAAATCTACTAAGAAATGTTAAATTGTGGCAGGTAAGGAATTGAGAAGCAGGAGTAATCTACATTTCCTGGTTCTTTCTGGCACACACACACACACACACACACACACACACACACACACACACACACACACACACACACACACACACACATTATGCTTTGTCCATTTAATTTAGTACCCAAACAATTTAGGCAAAAATTTGGAAGAGGAAATCAATTCATGGCAATCAAATCAATGGCAAGAATTGACTACAAGTAATTATATTTAAGTTACAATTAAAATGATAGTCTTAAAAACAATAAGGAAGATTGAATAAACAAACAGTAGGTTATGTGAAAAAATTAATAAAATGATAGACCCTTAGTAAAACTGATGAGAGAGAGAGGAATGTATGAGAGACAACGAGAGAGAAACCCACAGAGAGCCCAAATAGTGAAAACAAAGATGTAAAATGGAATCTCATGATAGTCAAGATTCAGAAGAGGATAAAAACATTCTTAGAAAATCCAGCAAAATAAAGCCCAGGATAAAAAGGATTATCCAAGCCCAGCACCGTGGCTCACGCCTTAATCCTAGCTACTCCGGAGGCTGAGATCTGAGGATCGTGGTTCAAAGACAGCCCAGGCACAAAGTCCGTGAAACTCTTATCTCCAATAAACTACCAGAAAACCGAAGTGGTGCTGTAGATTAACTGGTAGAGCTCTGGCCTTAAGCTAAAGAGCTGAGGGACACCTCTCAGATACAGAGTTCAAGCCCCAGGACCCACAAATAAATAAAAAGGATTATGAAGTGATTTCTATAATTCATTCAAAGCATGACTAATGATAATGCTTCTAAAAAACTCATTAAATAGACAGGGAAAGTTCCCTACAGACTTGTTGTATGAATCGAGCAAACTGCTTATTCATAAACCCGTTATAGTCTCATCAATCAAAAAATTCAAGACATGTTTCTTGCATGAACATTAATGTAAAACTTCTGAATAAACTTCTGGATAGCTGACACAAAGAACTAACAAAAACAAAAACAATAAACAAACAAACAACAAAAAAAGCTCTGAGCAAATTTGAATCATACCAGAAGGGCAAAGTTGGATAAATATATGGAAAGCATGCCAGTATTACAACACATCAATATGAAGAATCATATGAATCACAGAATCAAGTAAGCAGTTGTAGCAAGAGCAAATTTGAATCATACCAGAAGGGCAAAGTTGGATAAATATATGAAAGTCATGCCAGTAATTCAACACATCAATATGAATAAGCACATGAATCACAGAATCAAGTAAGCCATTGTAGCAAAAGCATTCAGCAACATCCCTCACCTGTTTCTTATGAAAACTCCAAACAAAGTGAAAACCCACGAAGTATTCCTCAATATAATATAATCTTTGGCTTCCACTACTACCTCAATCAAATCCAATATCTTCCATTTTTAAAGCATATTTCCAATTATCTCCTATAAACACAAATATTGGTGTCACTGGAACTTTAAATAAAATCAAATTCAATTTGTCTTCATTCTTATCTACATTCATTTGTATGGTTGAGCACATTGTGATAGAGCCAAGAGAATAGAAAAGCTAAGGTCATTTCAAAAGCCTTTCCCCTACATTCTCAATTTTGAACTAACTTTGTTGAAGTAGATGTTGATTAACTTTAGTGCAATACTATATGATGCACTCATTCCGATTCCTACACATATACTCCATCTTCTCAAAGTACTATGTGATTCAACATTTCGTTTTGTAAATACTATATTTACAATTCCATCATGGATCCTAGAGTGCCAATTACAGCTAATTGGCCACTGCCACATTCTAGAAATTCTAATTTTCTCTAATTCAGAAATTATTTCCTTAAACATTTCAGCTAATGAAAGTTATTGCCCTTACAGTAAGTTTATTTCTTCAGTTTTCTTTAATGATTATTTAAGTGGATTCATTAGAATTTTATGTTCATTGGGGATAAACGTATACAGCAGCCATAAGGGATGACACAGTAGATATTCTGAGTAACTGATGAGAGATAACTTTCATTTTTATTAACATTAATTAGTTACACGAAGGGTCTTCATTTTGTCATGTCCATCTATGAATAATATGTTCCTTTTTCTCTCTCATCATTCCCTTTTATAAACTAATCTTATCGATTTATTTTCCAATTGTTACAAAGTTACATAAAGTAATTTGACCATTTCAGCTTCTGCATTCTTTCTCCCTCTTGCCATAGATACACACACCCCTCCCAGTAAAAGCATAGTTTGCCTTCCTAATATTCACTTTTGTTAAAGTTTATATTAACTGTTAAAAGGAGTTTTATAATGGTATCACCCATATGTGTATACTGTACTTTTATAATCTTCATTTATTTTATTATTTATTTATTTATTTATTTGTAGGTTTTGGGGCTTGAACTCTGGGCTTGGGCACTGTCCCTGGGCTCTTCAACTCAAGGCAAGCACTCTACCGTTTGAGCCACAGCACCATTTCCGGTTTTCTAGTGGTTTATTGGAGATAAGAGTTTCACGGACTTTCCTGCCCAGGCTGGCTTTGAACCACGATCCTCAGATCTCAGCCTCCTGAGTAGCTGGAATTACAGGCATGGGCCACTGGAGCCCGATCATCTTCATTTTATATATGCTATAGAATATAAATTATGTATTACATATATATGTATAAAATATTGCTTGTGTTTATATATTGTTTATATTTTGAACTGTTTGTTTTGCCATCTCAACGCGTATGAACTTCATCTTTTGAAAAGAGCTTTTTTTCTTAATGTAATGGTCTCTATATCCTGAAAGGAAAAATATTAGTTTCTCATCATTTCTAACGTATCTAGTTTGTTTTTACAGCTTGCCTGTTGTGAATAATGCCTCAGTGAACATGGATGGTCAGGTGAATCACTTATATCCTGACTTACAGTACTTCAGATGCATATTTAAGATATCACTGTTTAAATTTTTGAGCAACCACCATGCTGATTTCCACAGTGGGTTCTCTAGTACCCATTGTGCATAAAGATTTATTTTTGCACTGCATCCTTACCAGCTTTAGTTTTTGGTGTCCTTGATAAATGGTTATTCTGACTGAAGTGATATATAATCACAATGATACTTTGATTTTCGTTTCTTTTATAGACAGGGCTGTTAAGTGTTTCTTCATGGATTTAGTGAACTTTTGCCTCTTCTTTTGGGAAGGATCTCTTCTATCCATCTATTTATTAATTTAGCTATTGAATATTTTGGGTTTTAGGTTTATAGACTTCCTGAATATTCTAGCAGAAAAATTTCTTGAGATAAAAAATTGGCAAAAAATTGTCACTAATTTCATAGGTTAAACTTTTAGCTTAATGAATACATCCTTTAAAATGAAGAAATATTTTCGATTGATGTAATCTCCTTTGTCAATCCTTTTTTCTCTTCATTGAACTGTTGAAGTTATATCCAGGAAGTGACTGTATATGTCAACAATTTCTTGTATTTTTCCTCATAATCATGGATTGGCAAAAGTAATACTCTGAAAATGTTCGTAATGCCAAAAGAAGTCTACAGATTCAATGTAATATCCATCAAAATTTAATATCATTCTTCACAGATATAAGAAAAAATAGAAAAAAAAATCAATCCTAAAATTCCTATGGAAGACTGACTGATCTTGAGTAGGCAAAATAATCCTTAGGTGGAAAACAAAGCAGTGCTAGATATCACTTGACATCAAAGTATACTACTAAGCCATAGTAACAAAACCAGTATAGTATCTCACAAAACGACACAAAGGCAAAAGGAACATACTCGGGAGGCCTAAGCATAAATTTACATACCTTCAGCCATCTGATTTTGCCAAAGGACCCCAATACATAGATTAGAAACAAGGTATCATCTTGGTAATCAGGACATCGATAAGCAAAAGTCTCAATTCAGGTCTTACACCATACCCTATTAATAATTAGTCAACCAAGAATATTAATTTAAAGCTTGAGCTTTTAAACTAACCTGGGATAAATTATTCATATACTAAAGTGTAGGAATAAAAAGGGAACAGTTTGCCTCACATATTAAAGACAGATTTACTTTTCCATTGTGATACCCTGTAAAATTTTAATCAGCAGTAATAGTAAAATCATAATTCAAAACAAACAACTGAAAACACACTATTTTTAAAAGTCAAAATAATTTCTCATCTAAGACATTTTCTGCATCACAAAACATTACTCTGAGCTAGAAACATGGAAGACTTGCTCATAAAACTACACAACAAAGTTTGTTACTTTAAGTCCCAAGGAAATTACTGAAGATTCACAGTAAAAGTGAAACTCTTGGGATACCACTAACAGCTTAACATGTAGAGTTTAGTTTTCATATGAATTCCATTTGAAGGAAGAACAAGATAGAAATATTGTTATTTAGCTAAATAATTCAAAGTACTAAAAACAGGAAAGGTGTGAATTTTACAGGTCAACTTAGGAATGAAATGTACATATAAATTGTTGGGTGTGGTCGACTGAAACTCTCATTTGAATCATCTGATTTCCATATGAATGGTAAATACATTTTATAGTGAAAACAAATAATCTTTTTAAAAAGGATATATTTGACAAAATTATCCCATTTATAAATGATAAATTCACATGGAGTTTATAATTTGAGAACAAGAAATTTGATCAAATGTTCAAAAACCAAACGAACTTATTTCTGTATTGGTTTGGGAATAAATTGTTCCAACACATGCAGCCATATTATCCAGAAAAAAGTAATAGAAAAAAATTCTAGCCATGAAAAAAAAGAATAGACATAAACACTATTTGAATAAAGTCATAAATTGTGAGCTATATTAGTATGTTACATAGGACAGGAAGTCATTTTAACTACAATAGGAATCATTTATTTAAGTTCCTTTGCTACACAGAAGTTCTGCAGCTTTATGCGATGCCATTTGTCCAACCTTTCTTTCATTTGTTGTGTTTCTGGGTCTGTATTGAGAAAATTTCAGTCTGTGCCTAGGAGACCTAGGGTTTCTGCTATTCATACTAAAGCTACCAGCCCAACTATGTTTATGGAAGGATTATTTACAATAGCTAATATATGAAACCAACACAGATCCTACTCAGTAGATGAATGGATCAAGAAAATATGGTATAGATAGATAGATACTTACACACTCACACACACACACACACAACACACACACACATATACATACATACATATATACACAATGGAATTCTATGCCTCTATCAGAATGAATGGCATTGCCCCATTTGTTAGGGAATGGAAAAACTTGGGAAAAATTTATATTAAGTGAAGTAAGCCAGGCCCAAGGAAACATATATCCTATGGTTTCCCTTCTTTGCAATAAGTAGTATATGTCTGGGACAAGCAGAAAAGGACAAAAGTTATGTTCATATGACCATATAAGTTGATGTTAAGCTAAATAAACCCCAAAATAGGGTCACAAGAGGTTTTCTTTCTTACTATTGTTTCGCACATATTTATAATATACCATGTGATTTTTTTTGTTCCTCCCCCATGGTATAATCCCTGTTTTCACTGAATTTGATGTTGGTGACTTGCATCTTGTATATACACTGCTCTAGCTTGGAGAGGGGAAGGAAAAATGCTTAAGTAGGGATACAGGTTGACCCATTGTAACAAGGAGATGTACAAGACATTATGTTGAAAAACTAACTTTATAAATTATGCTGGGAGAGGAGAAATGTAGTTCTGGAGGTGGAAAGGAAGGGAGGGTAGGGGAAAAATAAAGGAGAACATAACAATCTATTTTAAAAAATGGGATAAGTTAGTTAACTTTTGAAAAGTTTCATGGTGGATTTAGAACTTATGGAGACATAAAGTTAAACAGTATGGAAATCAGGTGGTCCAATATCCTTATTAGTTCTATTATTATTGAGAATTATAATTGTGTTTCAATTTGGACCTCAAAATGGGACTTGAACATCATGCTAATATATTTTCAAGTGAAAAAAATTAAATGTAACAAATGCTCACCATACTGTGGAGAAAAGGAGCTGTTATACTTTTGGCAGAAAAGTGAATGGGTTCAGTGAGCCACATTGGAAAAGTATAAGATTATCTTAACTAAATTAATGTGAGCTTAGCCTAGCCTCCAGGTGTTACCAGAATTTCTTTGGTGGCTTTTGGTGTTGACTTCTCATTTTATTCCCTTGTGGTCTGAGAGAATGCAAGGTATAACTTCAATGTTTCTGAATTTGGACAAGTTTGCTTTGTGGCCTAAAATGTGCTCTATTGTAGAAAATGTTCCAGGTGATGCTTAGAAAAACGTGTATTCTGATGCTGCTGGCTGAAATATTCGGTAGATGTGTGTTAAATCTAGTTGACCTATGTAGTTGTTTAGACCTGTGGTTTCTCTGTTGAGTTTTTGTCAAGTTGATCTATTTAGTTTGGAAAGTGGTATGTTAAAATCCCCAAAAACTAATGTCTTTGCATCTATGTGGGATTTGAGGGAAAGTAGTGTTTCTTGGATAAGTGTGGGTGCTCCTTAGTTTGGCAAATAGATATTTAGAATTGTAATATCTTCCTGAAGGAGAGATCCCTTAATTAGTATGTAGTGACCTTCTTTATCTCTTCTCAGGAATTTTAATTTGAAGTCTATTTTATCTGATATTAGGATTGCAACTCCCGTCTGTTTATGGGGGCCGTTTGCTTGGTAGATATTGTTCCCGCCTTTAACATTGAAAATGTGTTTGTTTTTTTGGCCAAGGTGTGAATCCTGAAGGCAGCAGATAGAAGGATCTTGCTTTTTAATCCAACTAGACAGTCTATGTCACTTAATTGGAGAATTAAGTCTGTTAATGTTGAGAGATAGAACTGAAAGGTATTTGAGAGTTCCTGCCATTTAATTTACCTTATTGGGGGCTGCACCTCTTCGGTTCTTCCTATGGTTCTTGGATTCTCAGTTTGGGTGTGGTTTCTTGGCCTTTATTGTGGTTTTGTTGGTTTTCTCTTTGTAGGACATCTTTATGAATCTTTTAAAGGGCTGGTTTGGTGGAGATATATTGTTTCAATTTTTCTTTGCTATGGAAGATTTTTTTGGCCTTCAGTTATGAAGCAGAGTTTAGCTGGGTACAGTATATTTGGTTGATAGTTGTTTGTTTTTAGGGCATGGCATACATCATTCCAGGCTCTTCTTGCTTTGTTTGTCTCTGCTGAGAAATCTGAGGTGATTCTAACTGGTTTCCCTTTATAAGTAATGAATCTTTTCTCCTTGACAACTTTAATGTTCTTTTTCCTTGGTCTGAATTGATCCTGTGTGGATTATAATGTGACGATGGAATGTCCTATTCTGGTCTTGTCTATTTGGAGTTCTAAAATCTTCTTGTATCTGAATAGGCCTATCTTTTTGCATGTTTGGCACGTTCTCTTCCTAGGATCCTGTTAAACAAATTCCCTAGAGCATGAATTTCTGCTTCTAGGTGCTCCTCTACACCCATTATCCTCAGATTAGGCCTGCTGATGGTGTCTTACAAGTGTTGGATAGATCTATCATATTTCTTGGACTTGTCTTCAATGGTTGTATGTTCTTTCTCTATAATATCTAGACTGACTGTCTTCAATTCCCAAGATTCGATCTTCTGCATGGTCTAACCTGCTGTCAAGTCTTTCTACTTAGTTTTATATTTCTTTTCCTTCTAATTGGTCAGCTTTGATGGCTTCAAATTCTTTGTTGAAGCTTTGTTTTAGATCATGTATGGAATTATTTACTTCCCTATTTATTTCCTTAATTTGGTGTTCAGTGTTTATTCTCAAATCACTTAGTTGATTGGTTATGGTTTCCTTGGTATCTCATTCCTTCTGTTGGATTCCATTCTGCATTCCTTTTGTGGTCTTCCTGACTTCCTTCAGCTCTTTGTTAATGGATCCCATGAATGCGTTTAGTGGCCATTGTGTATTTTCATCCTTCTCTCTCCATTCCTGCATTACTCTTTACTTAGCTTCCTCACATTTACTCCATTCCTGTAGTTCTCTTAGGGTACTCTCAGCCTGTTAATGCCTTTCCTGTCTTTCTCTTTGAGTGTTCTCAAGCTGCTCATGCAATTCCTGTATTAGTTTTTGAGTAGCTTCCTCACACTTATGATATCCCTGTATTAACCTTTGGTTTGCCTCCTCTCTCTCCCTATCATGCTCATACAGAGTCCTTTGCATGTTTTCAATCTTTTTATTTATTATATTTACCAGCAGTGTTTGTAGAGCTATCTGGGAACTCTCCTCTGGATTATTCATTACCTGTTTTGTCTCCTGATTATCATGAGTGGGTATTGAGATACCCAGACTTCCCAGTTTTCTTGTGTTTTTCCGGCTTGCTCTGCCCATTGGGATGAAAATAACACCAGTTTTGTGCTAGAACACTATCTTAAGGCAAGCATCCACCAAAGTCTGTATTTGCACAGTCAAAAGTCTGCAGATACTATCTAGTTCAAGAGATATATCTTTTCAACATCAAACAACTATATATTAATGGGCTACTAACCGCAAAGAAGAATTTGGTAAACCAGAAATTATTAGGTTTAGGGAGAGATGTGGATTAAAATAGGAATAGAGAGATGTGGGAAGGCTCAGGGGAGTTGACTAAGTTCTAATCTAAAAGTGGGAAATAGTTTTGATAGGATGAAAGTAGAGAGAGAGAAAAAAAGAAGAAAGAGAAAGAGAAAAAAAGAGACAAGAAAAAATAGAAAAACAAAAATTAAAAATTAAAAATTGCACTGGTTAAAAATTATGCAGAATTTAAAACAAAATATTTAGAGAAGAACGTGGATAATATGAGTGAATTGGAGGGATATAAAGGAGATGTGGAAAACTAAAAAATAAAAATGCTTAAAATATTATATAGAAATAAAGAGGTAGTACTGCTATTATGGAATTTAAGTCTAAGAGGTTTTGAATTGAGTAATAAATTTCTGGATTAAGTGTATACAATGGGGAGTCTAATAATTGACTGAGGTTATATCTGAGGGTGTACAGAACAGCAAGTAAGTCACACAAAGAAGAACGAAGGGGAAGAAAAGGTGAAATGAATGAGAAAGAAAGAAAAAATAGATCTGAAGTTCAATAGAGCTAAACAAAAAAAGGAAAAAAAAGAAAGAAAAGAAAGAAAGAAAGAAAAACGCACACACACATATAACCCTAAAATAAAAATTATAAGAGGAAGAAATAGAAAGTTACTAGAAAACATTTTTAAAGGTAAAAATTAAAAATTAAAAAAAATATTTAGAAAAAAATTTATAAAAAGAGCACAAAAGAAAAAAAAAAGTTCTTTGAATTTTTTGGGAGGGGTGGGAAGATTGTGTATCTCCTTTGTGTCCATAGCCAGCGTCTTGTTGGAGTATTTGATCTGCTTGTGGTGTTTGATTTTCCTGTGGCTTGGTTGGGATTGTTTGAGCAGGCAGAAAAATGCTCTGCTTTACCCAGGATTTTGTGATCCTCCTCCCAGGCTAGTTCAATGTGAGGGAGATCTGCTTTCACAGAAAGAGGGAGATGGCTGTTTTCTCAAGTATGGATATGCTGTGATGAGGCTAGGTTCTGGGTAGAGTTGAGGCCTTTCAGCAAACAGTAGCTTTACCCTGGGGGGCTAGATTGTGAGAGACTCACAGAGCCCAGCCTGGAGCCATTCTCAGGGTTTATGTTTACTGAATTTCAGTTGATTGTCAAGGCTGCTGTAGGGAGGGGCAGCCTCTGGCTCTGATTACCCAGTGAAGTAAGCCACTCCTGGGGCTGGTGCCTGAGCTGGGTGACTTTTCCCTGGGTGGAGCTGAATCTGGCACATCAGGTTAGATTCTTGTGACCTGCTAAATGACTCTAGTTTTCTTCCAAGGCCTGAGCTGGAGGTAGCAGCTCAGCCAGACCTTCAAAGATGGAGATCTCTGGTACTGAGGGGGTGGGGTGGCCTTCCCTCCTCTGGTCCCTGAGAAGGTGTGAGAATGTCTGGCTTCTACTTATGTCGAATCTTGGTTCCTGGGTTTTCTCTGGTCTTTGAACTGCAGGATGAAGATGTCTGCTCCTTGTCAGTTCTTGCTGGTTTTTAGTAGAATCTGCTCACCCGCCTCGTCTGGCTCCTTCGTTCCGGACTCTGTTGTAGGTATGGCAGTTCCAGCCACCGTTGCCACAATTGTGTCACAGCGGTGGCTGCTGGCAAGTGCTCAGATCTGTTTTTTTGCCTGGATTTTCCCTCTCTGGCCTAACTCTGTACTGTGATGGCACACTTGGTGTGATTCTCTGGCTTAGGACTGTTCACTGGAACACTAAGTCTGCTTTCTATGTGAGAACTTGTTTAACCTCCAGCTTCTCCTCCGCCATCTTCCTGGAACTCTCCAGTAACATTTACATTAATACTAGAAGGTTATTATTTCCATTCTTACCCAACAATATTATCTTTAAAATTATCTTTGAACGTAGCAAGTTTCATCCACTAAGCCTAGTCATTGAGAAGGGCCACGTGTAGTGTATATTCCGTGATTACATATATTCCACAAAATCATTTGGTCCATGCTAGGACAGACACATATGCTTATTGTTGGGTGTCTTGGACCTGTCTGCCTGTGATGGTAATTTTTGCATGTTGCTTCACGATGTTGCAAATATCCAAATGGAACTTGGATGTTGAAAAGTATTCCCACTTTGTTCACTCTATACCTATGATTTATTTCACATCTTCAATTAGACATTTATGTTTATTTTTTTCTATGACTATTCAGGATAGATTTAAATATTTACATACTTTCTTATTTACTGATAGTTTGGGGTATGTTCTTCTTCAGGTTCATTTTCCACCCTCTATGAAATCCTCCTTGACCTGCATCACATTGGATTTCCTGCCTTTTGAGTCCATAGTATTTTCTGCAAGTACTTAGGGAACAAGTCTGTTGTTCTCTCAATGTTTTCTCTGTACCAGAATTGATGAGATAGAAGGCATTCTTCCTCTAATGGCCATCTCATTTGGTGATTTCTCTTTGGATGTCCCTGGACTAAAAATATTATTTTCATTTAATAATTTGAATTGTCCATGTTATAATACATTTTAAAATAATGTAAATAAGGGCAATAAGACCTAACAAGTATTTTACTGATTGGATTTGAACCAGGTTCTTCAGTGTGTGTATCCATGAACAAATAGATGAAGATTCAGTTAAATATTGGATCAATAGTTAGTTTAATTTTCTCCAGCTGTTGCTCTTGGGAAATGTTTATAGTAGCAACCACATTGAATTGAATGAGGGGGGGAATCATAGGAATTTTGTCTGATAGGCATAAATTGGACTGGATACAACATTGACTAAGAAAGAATGATGAAAAATGATAAAAACGTGATTAACTGAAATACCAAATTCTTGATAAATGAATATATAGGATTGCAGATTTAGCAAAAGTACATGATATCCAGCTGAATTTGAATTTCAGGTAAACAATGAATGATTTTTAGTAGAAGTATGTTTATCTGCAATGCAAATTCAACTTGGTATTCCATATTTCATTTGACAACTCAATCCTTGTGCATAATTCATTAACATAGTGTATCACTTTCCAAAATCTCTTGTGATTTGTCTACTGAAAAATCAACAAGGTTAAGGAATCCAAGGAAAGATGAAGGTAATTTGATCAAGAAAGTGTGTCAGCAAAGCAGTGTTTAGAAGGAGAGGCAGATAAGACAAGTTAAGCAAACACCAAGTTGGAATCTGAGTGATCCACTGAGAGGAAATGAAAGATGGGAGGAGAGATGGGAGTCTGCACATAGAGTTACTATATAGAGTTAAAATATGAATAAATTTGGAAAATAAGTTCAGCAGTATGGTTTTACAGCAACTATAGTAAACAAGAAAATGTTACAGTCAAGTAGATGGACTGAAGATTATCAGTAAATGCTGTTCATAATATGTGTGATCAGAAAACATTGAAACATGTGAAAACTACCAGAACAACTATATTTATCACTATATTTATTGACTATAGCTAAGATATGGAACCAACCCTGATGCCCCTTAGTAGATGAATGGATTAAGAAAATGTGATCACAGACAGAGAGACAGACAAACACACACACAGACACACATACACACAGACACACACACACACATACACACACACAATGGAATTCTATGCTTCCATAAAAAAGAATGATGTCCCTATTCATAAGGAAATGGAAACACTTAGGAAAAATCATGTTAAGTAAAGTAAGGCAGACACAAAGAAACATAAGTCTCATGGTTTCCCTTATTTACAATAATCAGTATATTATATATATCAGGATAATCTTGGCAGATGAGCAGAGTTGCTCAATAGATATGTAGATATGACCATATAAGATGATCCTAACATAATGAACTCTAAGGCATGGACTCAAGAAGTTTTCTTTGTTGTTGTTGGTTGTTTTAATGTACTATGTGATTTTTTTGTTTTGGTTGTATGTCCTTTTCACTATAATATATGATCGGCTGTTACTGTATTTCATTTTGGTACCCCAGTATTGTATATATCTTTTTGTGAATTAGGGAAAGGAAGGAGAACAACAGACAAAGGACAAGGAGGCAACAAATCTAATAGCAAAATACACAAGAAAATATGTAGGAAAAAAGCTGTACCATTTGACTGGGGGGGGTTGTTAGGAGGAAGAAAAGTATGACGAAATTGAGGGAAAGTGTAACAAGGTGGACAAGAAATGTACTCTTTATGTTACTTATTTAACTGAAAGAAACCCCTCTGTACCATAAAACCCCCTGACTATAAAAAAAATAACACATTAAAAAAAGAATCCAATCTAGATCAGTCAGGATGGTATGGATCCACAGAAGTATTTCTAAACACATGGGAACCAATCAGAAATGTAATGAGAAAAATACTTCCTGTGAGTCTGAACAAATGACTTGTACTCTTAGTTTGTCCTCAAGTTTCAGTCTTTGCAAACTCTAGTACTTCAACTGAAAGATGTATATTTATATATGTAGCATATGGATATACATATATGTGTTTGTGTGTGTGTATATATATATATATATATATGTATATATATATATATGCATGTGTGTGTTTGTGGTTGTGTGGGTGTATATTTGACCTAAGCATTCCAAACTTTGTAATCTAGGATTCCAAATGGAACTGAGCTCAGAGAAAAATATCAGAAGTTTTGAAGACAATAAACCTTATACCATTAACTCATATCAGGTATAGAAGAAGAAGTTGAATGAACACTATTGCAGATTAAATTTGGAAGCATATCTTTGGATGAGAATCTGAGTTTTCTGCCCTTTGCTTCTGTTCAGAATATTCTTTCATATGGGCCATCAACCAGTAGAAGGTTTTGCATGTTTTTTTATAAGACAGAATTCTAACACAGAGCAGAGCCACTTATCATAAAGTAAGTAGATAGTAAACCAGTTGTCTACTATCTATTAATTTTAACTAAGGGAAAGAGAGAAAAATGCAAACACAAAGTTTGTGAAGAGAGTAAAACCTTTTACAATATAAAGCATTAGAAAGAAAAGGAAAGCCGAATGTCCCATTGTCCCTCAGTCCTCATATACCAGCATATTTTGACTCAGATTGGAAAAGGAAAAACAAAGAATGTTTTGTTTTACCAAGAACCGCTGAAAAAAAATGTGGCCTGACTATAATGTGAGCATATGATTGGGTTATATTGTGACATAAGTGCCAATATGAGGATAGAACCAACCAAACAAATAATTTAATAAGTGGTCATTTCTCCAAACAAGTACAAATTGTTGACAAATATATAAAGAACTATTTGAAATCTTTACCTATATATAAGATGCAAAAATCAAAAGACATTGAGATTCTGTCTTCTTTTAATCAGAATAACTATCCTCAAAGGAATAAAATAAAACAAAACAAAACCCCCAAACAAGTGTTAGTGAAGATGTTGGAAAATACTAATCTCTATTCCATTTATGGCAATGTAAATTGTTATAGCCACTATGGAAATCACCATGGATGTTTATCATTAAACTAAAATAGAACATATGATCTAGTAATTCCATTTGAGCATGCATCCAAAAGAATGTAAATCAAGATGCAATAGAGACAGCTGTACAGCAACATTTATTGAAGCATTATTTATACAGCCGATCAATGCAATCCAGCTAGGTGATCCATTCAAACAATGAATTAATCAAGAAAATATACTGTATGTATACAGTCGAATATTATTCATCCATCAAGAATTATGTCATTTGGAGGAAAATTGAGAAAATTGAAATTCACCATGTCAAAGGTTCTAAATTCATCAGAAAGACAAATGTATCACATTGATTCTTATATGTAGATTTGGAGCCTTAAAAAATAAATAACATCTACTAACAAGATTATTTTGGTATAAAGATTACAGAGAGGGAGTGGCAAATGGAGTAGATTAAAAGGAGATCACAGTCTTCTATACAGTTTTATGGGACCACAGGGATGTAACCCAAAATGCTTTTTATCAAAGAGCATTATATAAATGGAGGTAAATAGCAAAATGGATCTCTTTCTATAAATATATGGGTTAATGTAAGTCACAAACCAAAAAGCGGTATAACTAAAATACTTTTCATTTCTTTGATAGACATAAGTAAAGGAATTGATTCATCCTAACTAAAGTTGTATATGAATAAAGAAATACAGAATATGAATGTAACAATAAATCAAATGGAAAAAATATATTAAAATTCAACTATATAACTTGGGGGTAGAGGAAAGTCAGGCGGGAGAGAATGAGGAATGGGATGATACTGTTCAAAAGGAAATGCACTCTATACCTGACATGTAGCCTAACCACATTTTATATCATTTTTATAATAAAATTTCAAAATTGCTAATAGTAACCAGAAATTTTGAAAATATATTCTGGAATTGTAATTCAACCTATAATATAAACCCAAACAAAGCATAAAAATGTAAAATGATTACTGGGAAAGAATCAAAAGGAGGAAAGTGAGGAAATTTTTTTCTTGATTTTTATGGTAGTAGGATTAATACTTAGGATTTCCTACTCAAAAGGCTTTCTTTTTCTTACTTATTTTTCTGTATCTAATACCATTGGTCCTACCTCCATGGCCTAAGGTTAATTCAAACAGAAAAGGGCACATGATACACGAGTAAATATTCCCTGAAACTTAAGTAAAATAGAGGTGCTGCTTTATAAGTTGCATCCTGAAAGATGCTCTTTTGTTTCAGATATGATGACACGAAAGGGTCTCAAGCAAGTGAATTTTTTTGAATTAAAAAGAAAATAGAATCTCTAAATGAACCCCAAGATAAGGACTCAAATGATTTTTCTTTTTTGCTGTTGTTTCTAATGTACTTATAAGATGATTTCTTTGTTTCTTTGTATGTCTTTCCTCCACGGTATAACCCCTGTTTTCACTGTATTTGATGTTGGTATAATTTGTGGAAGGTAAGGGAAAAAAACAAACTGTTTAAATAGGGACACATGTGGAGCCATTCCAACAATGAGATATACAAGATGATATGTAGTAAAACGAACTTTATAACTTTGGCAGGAGGCGGATGGAGATGGGAAGGGAAGGAAAGGGGAAACAAAGGAGGAGGAAACAAAGCTTGATAAGAAATGTACTCATTACCTTGCTCATGTAATTGTAACCCCTCTGTACAGTATTTTCACAATAAAAAAAGTAAAATAAAGATTCGTTTTAGATAACTGCAAAAAAAGAAAGAAAATAGAATTAGTTACTACCAGTGGATACCTCATGAAACTTGAAAATGGGTATTCACAATTGAGAGTATTATGAGGGAAATCTGCTTTTTGTTACTATTTGTGTTGTTATATCAAGCATTTCCTTAAATAAGTTTTACAAAACGTGCACTCAAAGTCATAAACCAAATCTCTGAATTATTAGAAAATTATAACTAAAGTTAATGTTTATTCCCTGTTGCTTTCTCTCTTCATATAAGCTTATGTTAGAACATTTGGTATTATTATATACATTTTAGTAACTGCATACTCCATTAGAAAAAATGTAAGATTATTTTATGCCATTAAAATAACATTTCTCAACATTCATCTACGAAGACAAAATTTGCATTTTTCTACTACAGATTAATTTGACTAATTTTAAATATTAATATAAATGAACCATACAGAATAAAATTTTAATTTTTGCTGTTAGCAGTTAAATTATTTTACTATGTAATAATCTAATTCATGAACCTAGAATATCCTTTTGCATTTTTCTTTTGGTATATTATTTTCCACTTATTGATGCTTATATACATTCAATGAGAATTCATATAGAAGAGTTTCAGTGGATGTTTATAGTTTTCTCTAAGCATTTTCTTTGGATGTCTTTTGTATTTTCTATTCTTTCTTGTGCTCTCGCCTTCCAATACTGTTTCTGTTAGCTTGAGTTCAACATTTTGTCTAATTCCAATTTCTTAGAATATGAATTTTGCTATTTATTTATGTATTTATTTATTTATTATTGTTGTTCATTGGCCTGGACTTTGTGCCTGAATGCTGTCCCTCAGCTCCTCAGTTTAAGAATAGTGCTTTCCCACTTGAGTCACAGCTCCATTTTTAGCTTTTTTCTGCTTATGTGGTGCTGAGGAATTTAACCCAAGACCTCATGCATATAAGGCAAGCACTCTACCACTAAGCCACCTTCCGAGCACCACATTGTGCTATTTTAATGCTTGCTCTAATGTTCAACATACAGAGTAACATATTCTAAGTCCCTCTAAAAATAACAAGGTACTATTCAAGGTTGGTTTCCCTAATACATGAGATAGTATACCCAATTATTCTCTCATTTCCCTAATAAAATTGCTGTCGTTCATTTCCCTGAACCCAAACCACTAATAACGTTATGCATTGTTGCTTTTATTACTTTTAATAAATTATTCTATAGGTAGACTATAACTAACAAAAGGACAGTGCTTTATTTTGATATATTGAAAACACAAGTTAACTTATTTTTCTTAATTAAGTTTTTTATTGTAAAAATACTGTAAAAAGGGGTTACATTTACATGAGCAGGTAATGATTTATTTGTCAATGATTTCTTATCAAGTATTGTTGTTTCCTCCATTGTTTTTCTGATATCATCCCTTCACTCCCTCCTCTTCAGGTACACCTCTCCCCCTGGCCTACCTAAATTGCAAAGTTCGTTTCTCAACATAGCGTCTTGTCATCTCAATGTTGCAATGGGTCAATCTGTATCTCTAAACAATTTGTTCTGTCCCTTTCCCTCCCCAAATTATACCAATATCAAATACAGTGAAAACAGGGGATATAACAACGGGAGGGGCAGACAAACGAATCAAAAAATAACATGCTACCTTATCGATATGTTAGAAACAATAGCAAGGAAGACAAAATCACTAGTGTCCCTATCTTGGGGATCATTTTGCTGAACATCATCTTATCTGAGTTTTTCTACTTGTCTTAGGCATATACTAGTTATTGCAAATAAGTGAAACCATGGGAGCTATGTTACTTTGGACCTGGCTTACTTCACTTAATATAATTTTTTCCAAACCTTTCCATTTCCTAACAAATGGGGCAATGGCATTCTTTCTGATGGAGACATAGCATTTCATTGTGTATATATACCACATTTTCTTGATCCATTCATCTACTGAGGGGCATCTGGGTTGGTTCCAGATCTTAGCTATGGTAAATAATGCTGTAGAAAACATAGTTGTGCTGGTAGCTTTAGTGTGGTCTTGTTTATGATCATTCGGGTGAATGCCCAAAAGTGGGATTGCTGGGTCATAGAGGAGCTCTATGTGGAACTTTTTTTCAGGAACATCCATAGTACTTTCCATATTGCTTAAAAAAGTTTACATTCCCACCAACAATGCAGTAGGGTTCCTTTCTGTCCACATTCCCTCCAGCATCTGTTGGTATTAGAGTTCTTGATGATAGCCATACTAAGTGGGGTGAGGTGGAACCTCAATGTTGTTTTGATTTGCATTTTTAAAGGCTAGAGAGGTAGAGTATTTCTTCATGTGTCTATTGGCCATTCTTATTTTCTCTTCAGAGAGGTTTCTCTTAAAGTCTTTTGCCCACTTATTTATTGGACAATTATTTCTTTGAGGATGTGCTGTTGGGTGATTTAATTTTTTGAGTTCCAAGTATATTTTAGGTATGAGACCCTTGTCCATTGTGTGACTAGTGAAGATCTTCTCCCAATTCATGGGCTTTCAATTGATCTTGATATCTATATACTGTATCATGCAGATACTCTGCAACCTCATGCAATCCTATTTGAATAGCCCTTCTTTGATTTGTTGTGTTTCTGAGTCTCTTTTAAGAACATTTCGTCCTGCGCCAAGAAGACTAGGACTTCTTCTTTTCTGTCCTCTGTTTTCAGAGAGTTTGCTTTGACTCTGAGGTCTTTGATCCATTTGGAGTTGATTCTGGTGCAGAGTGATATACAAGGATCTAGCTTTAGTTTTCTACAGGTGATTAACCATTTTTGCCAGCACATTTACTGAACAGGTTGTTCTTCTTCCATTCTATTTTCTCAGTTGCCTTATCGACGATTAGGTGGCTATAGGTATGTGGGTTCATTTCTAGGTATTTAATTCTATTCTATTTGCCCTCAGGTCTCTTTTTGGCCCAGTACCAAACTGTTTTGATTACTATGGCTTTGTAGTAGAATCTGAAATTTGGTATTGATATTCCTCCAGCACTTCTCTTTCAGTTAAGGATTGTTTTTGCTATTCGGGGTCTCTTCTTGTCCCACATGAATTTTTGGATTGCCTCTTCTATTTGCTTGAAGAATGAGGTTTGAATATTGATACGTATAGCATGGAATTGTAGATAGCCTTGGGAAGTATTCTCCTTTCATGATGTTGATCCTTCCCATACAGTTGCATGGAAGAATTTCCACTTTCTAAATTCTGTTTTGAATTCCTTTTTCAGTTGTTTTTTCAGTTTTTATCATAGATGTCCTTCACTTCTTTAG
Organism: Dipodomys merriami; assembly: GCF_024711535.1. Lineage (NCBI taxonomy): Eukaryota > Metazoa > Chordata > Mammalia > Rodentia > Heteromyidae > Dipodomys > Dipodomys merriami. Next base: position 6,366,232 of record NW_027203159.1, on the reverse strand, counting down.
TTAAGTTAGTTCCTACGTATTTTATTTCGGGTGGGTCGTATTATGAATGGAGTCACTATCCTGATTTCAGCTGCACTCTTCTCATTATTGATATACAGAAAAACCATTGTTTTTTTTTAATGTATTTTTATTTTGAAAATATTGTACAGAGGGATTAAAATTATACGGGCAAGATAATGAGTTATTATCAAGCATTGTTGCTTCCTCCTTTGTTTCCCCTTCTCATCCCTTTCTGTCCCCCCATCCCAATCCCCCCTCCCCACCAAAGTTGTAAAGTTTGTTTTTCGACATAACGACTTATACATCTCATTGTTGCAATGGGTCCACCTCTATCCCTATTTAAACGATTTTTTTTCCTTTCCCATCCACAAATTATTTTTCACGGCTAATTTTATACCTTGATACTTTCCAAAGTTTTGAATCAGCTTGAGTAATTTGGGAACGGACTCCGTGGGATTCTTTTTTGGGTCCGGTCCTGGGGTCTGAACTCTGGGCCTGGGCGCTTTCCCTCAGCTCTTCAGCTCAAGACTAGTGCTCTACCACTTGAGCCACAGAGCCACTCGCGGCTTTTTTTTTTCTTTTTGCTTATGCGTGCTGGGGAATCGAATCCAGGGCCTCATGCATACAAGGCAAGCGCTCTACAACTCAGCCACCTTCCCATCCCGTCCGTGGGATTCTTTAAAGACAAGATCACGTCATCTGCAAAGAGGGAGAATTTTACTTCAGCTTTCCCTATTTGTTTCCCCTTTATGTTTGCATCTTGTCTTATTGCTGTAGTTAGGGATTCAAATACTAGAAGTGGAGAGAGTTCCTGAGTTTAGAGGAAATGACTTTAGTTTTTCTCCATTAAGTATGATGCTGGCTGTAGATTTGTCATATACAGGCTTTATTGCATTGAGGAATGTGTCATTTATTCCTAATTTTTCCAGAGCCTTCATTATAAAGAGGTGTTGAATCATGTCAAATGTTTTTCTGCATCTATTGAGATAAATGAATACTACTTATCCTTGCTCTTGTTGATGTGATGAATTATACTAATTGATTTGCATATACTGAACCAATTTTCCATTCCTGAAATGAATCCTCTTTGATTGTGGTGTATAACTTTTTGTTTGAATTGTTGAAGCCAAAGTTTTGTTCAGAAATTTTGCATCGATGTTCATTAAAGAAATGGGTCTATAGTTCACTTTCCCTGAGGAGTCCCTGCCTGTTTTGGGGATGAGAGTTATGATGGCTTCATAGATAGAGTTAGGTAATGAACTTTCTCTTTTTATTTCATTGAAGTGGTGGAGGAATATAGGTGTGAGTTCTGCTTTGAAGTCCTTGTAGAATTCCACTGTAAATCCATTCGATCCTGAACTTTTCTTAGACAGGACTCATTTCTGTTTCTATTTCAATACTTGATATGGGCCTGTTAAGGTGACTTAACTCATCTTGGTTTAGTTTCAACATGTCGATATTTGCTAGTAAATTTTCCATTTCTTCCAGGTTCTCAAACTTATTAGCATAATGGTTGGAGAAGAATTCCCTTAATGTTCTGGATCTTGGTTGTTTCTGTGGTGATGTTTACATCCTCATATGTGAGTTTGTTTATATGTGTGTGTTCTCTTCCTTTTCTGATAAAGTTTGCTAAGGATCTGTCAATTTTATTAATTTTCCGAACTTTTTGTTTTGCTGATTCTAATTCGTATAATTCTGATTTAATTCTGATTCAATTTTAAAATTTAACTTCCTTTTTGCGTGTAAAAACAAAAATTTTGGACCTGTCTCATTTTCCTTCTTTCTAAAGAAGATTCAACATTATCTGCACAACAAGTATATTGGTAACAAATGACTTCAGTTTGTTTATCTGAGACACACACACTCTCTCTCCCCTTCTCTCTCTCTTCATATATATATATATATGTATATATACATATATACATACATATATATGTATACATACATATATATCTATATATACATATATATAAATATATATATGTATATATATATATATATATACATATATATATACACACCCTGAATGAAGATTTCCTTTCTTTCTTTTGGCCTACAGAAAAATTCCAACAACTTTGTAATTAATCCGTCTATTTTTTGATATTTAACATTTTGCTTTTGTAAAAGGTAGCAAGACCTTCATACATGATATACAAAAAGACATTTCATTCCATTTTACTATCACTCCAGCCCTCGTTTGTTGGTAAATTGAAGATGGAGTCTGTCAGACTCTTCTGCCTGAGCTGGCTTGGACATATGATTATCTCATTCTCATCTCCCTGAATAGCTACAATTACTAATGTAATCTTTTTTAAAATATTTTTATTGTGAAAATACAGTACCGAGAACTTACAGTTATATGAGCAAGATAATGAGTACATTTCTTATCAAACATTATTGCCTCCTCCTTTGTTATTTTCATTAATACTTTATTAAGTGTTGAAATATGATTCATAATTATATGGAGGCATTTGTCACAGTCTTCACATGTTTAGAGTCTCTCCAAAATATGAGCTTTGTCTTGTTTATCTTTAACACCTTCCTATAGGAATTTCTTTAGATGATTTATACTCAGAAGCCGTTCCTTGAGGATTTGCCTCCTCCTTTGTTTTCCCCTACCATCCCTTCCCTCCCACTTCCACAACTACAACCCCCCCCAAAGTGTAAAGTTCGTTTGTCAAAATAGTGTCTTCTACATCTCATTGTTGGAATGTGTCAATCTATATCACTATTTAAACATTTTGTTTTTTCCGTTCCCCTCCCCCAATTATATCAGCATTAAATACAGTGGGAGAGAGACATTATACCATGGAGGAGGGACATACAAAGCAACAAAAAAATCAAATTGTACCTTATAAATAATAGTAATAATAACAACAAAAATACTTTCAATTCACTGGTGAGGTCTAGTCTATGAATCTCACCTCACTCAACAGTTTGGAGTAGGAGATGGTTTCAGCATTATCCCAGGGAAGAGGCTAAACATTTTTACCAAAATATTTGTAAGTATTCTACAGGGCATGGATGATTTATTGTTCTTGTATTTAGTTGCAATAAAATCTAGAAAATGATAAATCGAACATTGGAATATATAGCTTCCTAAAATATGAGTTTTTTTAAAAATAATAACAATAAAAGGATATGAGAGCAACTGCCATGCACAAGAAAAATATGGGTTTATCTTGATCCCCTTAAGAGAAAGTCATTTCACTTGGTTAATTAAGCTGGAGTTATTGTTTGTTCTCCAAAGACTACAGAAAGATGTATAAATGATAATTCACAAGAGGAATCACCACCATACCTAAGGAAAACACGTGTAGGAAATCTGAAATATGAGTGGATGTCTTTGAAACTAATAAATCATAGAATAATATTTAAATGTAAATGAGGTAAAGGAAGAGATGAATGGTTTGTGACAGGGCCGGAAGAACAGAATCTATCTCAGAATCTTTTTCATCTCTGTGCTCTCAAACATGGAAGGGACCGGTTGTGCTGTATAGGCAAACAGAGGAACTTATCTGTGTAGAAAAGAGGACAAGCCTACTAAGCTCTACCCTTTGCCTCTAGACTTCCCAAACCATGCTGTGGTAAATAGGAGTGGCTTAAGCTTGTCAATTTCAATGAGATTTGAAATTTTGCAGTACAGAAGCTTTTTATTTTAATTGCAAATTTTTTGATGTTTGCAAAAGTCGCGGAGATCTCCAAAGATTTCACCTTCTGCAACTGTTGCACCTAGCTATTCAGAGTAAGAGTATAAACCAATGCCTTGTTTTCAAATTCGATCTTAGGAGTCACCTGAAATGATGTGCCAGTTATGTCTATACTCTAAATTGAAAAGGAGGAATGCTATTATTGAAATCTATATCTGAATTATTTTAATGCTTAAAGCAGAATATTGGGAATTAAATTTTAGCTAGTTTAGCATGTTAACTTGCATATGAGTTCTTGTATGATTTTTTGGATGAATGGTTCAAGTCAATTGGCCAAAATTTTGTTGAGAAGTTTTGCATCAATGTTCATCAAAGAAATGGGTCTATAGTACTCTTTCTTTGATGAGTCCCTGCTTGGTTTTGGGATGAGGGTTATGATGGCTTCATAGAATGAGTTCAGTAGTGAAAGTTATCTTTCAATTTCATTTAAGAGTTGCAAGAGTATTTGTGTGAGCTGTACTTTGAATGCCTTTTAGAATTCCGCTGTAAATCCATCTGGTCCTGGGCTTTTCTTACATGGGAGGTCTCTTATTGCTGTTTCTATTTCAATGCTTGATATGGGCCTGCTAAACTGTTATAACTCATCTTTGTTTAGTTTCAGCATGTCACTATTAGCTAGGAAAAGGCCCATTTCTGCCAAGTTCTCAAATATATTAGCATAGAGGTTTGAGAGATATTCCTTTATAATGTTCTGAATCTTGGTTGTTTCTGTGGTGATGTTTCCATTCTCAACTCAGAGTTTATTTGGATGTGTTCTCTTATTTTTCTGATAAGGTTTGCTAGGGGTCTGTCAATTTTGTTATTTTTTTCCGAAGAACCAACTCTGTTTTGTTGATTCTTTTTATGGATTTTTTTGGCTTCTAATTCGTTTAATTCAAATTTAATTTTAATTATTTCCATCTTCTGGATTGGGATTTGTCTTGCTGCTCTTTCTTATTGTGAAAATACTGTACAGAGGGTTACAATTACATGAGCAAGATAATGAGTATATTTCTCATCAGGCATTGTAGCCTCCTCCTTTGTTTCCCCTTCCCATCCCTTCCCATCCTCCTCCAGCCCCCCCACCCAATCTTCCCCGCTCTCCCCCTAGCAACAAAGTTGGAAAAAGTTCGTTTTCGACATAACAACTTGTACATCTCATTGTTGCAATGGGTCCGCCTGTATCCCTAATTAAGTGATTTGTTTTTCCCCGTCCCCTCCCCAAATTATACCGACATCAAATACAGTGAAAGCAGGGGTTATATTGTGGGGGAGGGACATACAAAGCAACAAAGAAATAATCTTATTAATCTGTTAAAAAACAATTGTATGAAAGAAAAAATCATTTGAATACATATCTTAGAGTTCATTTCCTTAACATCACCATATCTGACCTTTTCTGCTTGACTCAGATATATACTAGATATTTGCTGCTCTTTTTGAAGGTAGTTCAAATGTATCATTAAATTGTTGGCTTCAGATCTCTCCAATTTGTTGATGTATGAACTCAGAGCTATAAATTTGCCTCTGAGTACTGCCATTGCTGTGTCCCAGAGGAGCTGGTAACATGTGTATTCATTTTTGTTGAATATTATAAACACTTGAATTTCCTTTCTAGTCTCTTCCATGACCCATGGGGGATTCAAAAGTGTGTTGTTCTGTCTTCATGTGTTACAGAACATTCTTTGGTGGTTTTTGGTGCTGAGTTCTAATTTTATTCCCTTGTGGTCTGAAAGAATTCAATGAAAAACTTGTACAAGTTTGATTTGTGACATAAAATGTGGTCTCTTTTGGAAAATGTTCCATATGCTGCTAAGAAAAACGTGTATTCTGATGCTGATAGGTGAAATATGTGGTCTGTTAAATCTGGTTGATCTATGCAGTTGTTTAGATCTACGGTTTCTCTGTTGAGTTTTTACCAAGTTGACCTATCTAGTGGGGATTGTGGTGTGTTAAACTATCCAGTAATTAATATCTTTGGATCTATGTGAGATTTGAGGAAAAGTAGTGTTTTTGGATAAAATTGGGTGCTCTGTTGTTTGGCTATAGATATTTAGAATTGTAATATCATGCTGAAGGAGGGATCAATTAATTGGTATGCACCGACCTTCTTTATCTCTTCTCACTAATTTTAATTTGAAGTCTATTTTATCTGATATTAGAATTGCAACTACCTCCTGTTTACAGGGGTCATTTAATTGGTAGATTTTGTTCCAGCCTTTCACTTTCAAAATGTGTTTGTTTTTATGGGCAAAGTAGGACTCCTGAAGGCAGCAGATAGAAGGATCTTGCTTGTTAATCCAACTAGACAGTTTGCCACTTAATTGGAGAATTAAGTCCGTTAATGTTGAGAGATAGGACTGAGAGGTGTTTGAAAGTTCCTGCCATGTTATCCACCTTCTTGGGGGCTGTGACAAGTGGGTTCTTCCTATGGTTCTTGGATTGTTATTTCGGTTGTGGTTTCTTGGCATTTATTGTGCTCTCGTTATTTTTCTATGTGTAGGACATCTTTAAGTATATTTTGTAGGGCTGGTTTGGTGGAGATATATTGTTTCAGTTTTTCCTTGCTATGGAAGGTTTTTATTTGACCTTCGGTTATGAAGGAAAGTTTAGCTGGGTACAGTAAACTTGGTTGATACTGTAGGACATGGCATACCTCATTACAAGCTCTACTTGCTTTGATTTTCTCTGCTGAGAAATCTGACGTTATTCTATATGGTTTCCCTTTATAGGTGATTAATCTTTTCTCCTTGGCAGCTTTGAGGATCTTTTCCTTGTTCTGAATTTATTCTGTGCAGATTATAATGTAACAGTGGGATGTCCTCTTCTGATCTGGTCTATTTGGAATTCTCCAAGCTTCTAATGTCTGAATAGGCCTTTCTTTTTGCCTGTTTGGGAAGTTCTCTGCTAGGATCCTGTTAAAAATTTTCCTACACCATTAACTTCTGTCTCTATGTGTTCATCTACTCACATTATCCTCAGATTAGACCTTCTGATGGTGTTTTCCAAGTGTTGAATAGATCTATCATATTTCTTGGAATTGTTTTGGATAGCTGTAAGTTCTTTATAATATGTAGGCTGTCTTAAATCCCCAAGATTCTATCTTCCACATGGTGTAACCTACTGACAAGACTTTCTACTTTGATTTTTGTTAATTTCCTTTGTAATTTGTAGGCTCTGATGGCTTCAAATTCTTTTTGGAGCTTTGTTTTTCATCTTCTCTGAACTTCTTTATTTCCTTAATTATATGTTTAGTGTTTAATCTCAAATCGCTTAGTTGATTAATTATAGTTTCCTTAGACTTGCATTCCTTCTCTCAGTCTCCATTCATCATTCCCTTTGTGGTCTTCCTGATTTCTTACAACTGTCTGTTTATGGATTCTATGAATGCCTCTATTGATCTTTTTCTATTCTCATCCTGCTCTTGCAATTCCTGTATTACTGTTTAATTAGCTTTTTCATGTTCACGCAATTCCTGTAGTTCTCTTTGACTGTTTTCAGTCTGCTCACACATTTTTTTCCTTTCTCTTTCACTGTTCTCAGCCTGCTCATGCAATTCCTTTATTTCTCTTTGACTGTTCTCAACCTGCTCATGTAATTCCTGTATTAACCTTTGAGTAGCTTCCTCGTGCTCACGAGATTTCTGCATTAATCTTTGGTTTGCCTCCTCTCTCTCCCTGTCATGCTCACACTGATTCCTTTGCAGGTTTTCAATCTTTTCATTCACCATGTTTACCAGTAGTGTCTGTAGAACTTTTGGGAACTCTCCTCTCATTATTCATTATCTGTTCTGTCATGAGTGGGATTTGAGATACCCGGTCTTGCCATTTTTCTTGTTCTTCACAGCTTTTTCGGCCATTTGGTATGAAAGTAACACCAGTTTTGTGCTAGAACACTATTTTAAGGCAAGCATCAACCAGAGTCCTGTAGTTGCCCAGTCAAAATGGCTGCATGAATTAGATATGATCTAATTCAATAGTTACAATCTATTCAACATGAAATAACTATAGATTATGGGCTAAGGTCAGCAAAGAAGAATTTGGCAAACCAGTAATTAATAAGTTTAGCAGGAAATGTAGGAAAAATAGGATTAGAGGGATGTGGAGAGGCAAAAGGTAAGTGAATTTAACCAAGTTCTAATCTCAGAGAAGAAAATGGATTGGACAGAATGAGACGAGAAAGATTTAAAAAAACCGAAACAATGGAAAAACAAAAATTTAAATTAAAAAAATGAAACACAAAAATCATGTAAGTTTAAAGAAATGGTATTGAGAGAAGAAAAGGATAGGATGAGGGGTGGGAGGGATAGAAAGGAGACATGAAAAACAAAAAAAACAACATACTTAAAATTAGTTACTTGAAAATTATTTAGGTATAAATAGATAATACTTCTATTAAATCAGTTAAGGCTAAGACCTTTTGAATTGAGTAATAAATTTCTGGATTAAGTATGTACACACTGAGGGATAAGGCCTAATAATTGACAACTGGGGCTGACAAGAAAAGCAATGACATCACACAAAAAAGAAAGAGAAACAAAATGAAAAGAATTTTAAAAAGGAACAAAAGATTTAAAAAATGTAGACACTCACATACAAACCATAGTCTTGGTTCCTGGGCCATCTCTAGTCTGAGATCTGTAGGATGAAGATATCTGCACCTTGTCTGTTCTTACTGGTGTTGAGTAGAATCTGCTCAATTGCCACATCATGTGCCTTTGTCCCGGACTCTCTCTGTTGGTATAGCAGCTACAGCTGCGGCTGCTACCGCTGTAGCTGCAGTTACCAGCAAGTGCTCACATCTGTCTCCTTGCCTGGATTTTCTCACTCTGGCCAAACTCTCTCTACTTGATGGCACAATTGGTGTGATTCTCTAGCCGTTCACTGGATAACTAAAACCGCTTTCTATGTGAGAGCTTGTTTAGCCTCCAGCTTTTCCACCATCTTCTTCTGAACTTCTTTGCTGTGTTTTTACATGGATTATCTATCCATCAGCATCAGTGATGCGTTGATGGCAACAAAAATCAATATGTTTTTAGAGTTTTTGATTTTAGCCATTCTAACTGGAGTGAGGCGGTATCTCAATGTTGTTTTGATTTGCATTTCTTTTGCGGTGAGGAAGTTTGAGCATTTATTTCTTCATGTGTCTATTGGCCATCCTTCTTTCCTCTTCACAGAAGTTTCTCTTTAATTTAAGTCTTTAGCCCACTTATTTTATTGGGCAGTAGTTTCTTTAAAGATTTGTTGTTGGGTGATTTAATTTTTTGAGGTACATATATTTTAGATATGAGACCCTTGTCCGTTGTATGGCTAGTGAAGATCTTCTCCCAATCCGTAGGGTTTCTAATGATCTTGCTAGCTATGTCCTTTGCCATGCAGAAGCTCTGCAACTTCATGTGATCCCATTTGTCCAAACTTGCTTTGATTTGTTGTGTTTCTGGGTTTCCCTTAAGAAAATATCGGCCCATGCCAAGGAGACCTAGGGTTTCTCCTATTCCATTCTGTAATGTTTTCAGAGTGTCTGCTTTGACTTCGAGGACTTTGAACCATTTGGAGTTGAATCTGCTGCATGGTGATATATAAGGATCTAGCTTTAGTTTTCTACAAGTAGTTAACCAATTGGTCAGCACCATTTACTGAAGAGGCTGTCTTTCTTCCATTCTATTTTTTTTTAGCTCCAGATGTTGGAGGGGATGTGGACAGAAGGGAACCTTAATGCATTGTTGTTGGGAGTGTAAACTTGTTCAACCACTTTAGAAAGTAGTATGGAGGTGCCTCAAAAGACTCCACATTGAATCTCCCCTATGACCCAGCAATCCCACTTTTGGGCATTTACCCAAATGTTTACAAACAAGACCACACTAATGCTACCAGCACGACTATGTTTATTGCAGCACTATTTACTATAGCTAAGATATGGAACCAACCCAGATGCCCCTCAGTAGATGAATGGATCAAGAAAGTGTGGTATATATACACAACGGAATTCTATGCCTCCATCAGAAAGAATGGCATTGCCACATTTGTTAAATGGAAAGTCTTGGAAAAAGTTATATTAAGTGAAGTAAGCCAGGCCCAAGGAAACATGTGTCCCATGGTTTCCCTTATTTGCAGTATCTAGTATATGTCTGAGTCAAACAGAAAAGGTGATGTTAGGGAAATGAACCCTAAGATATGTATTCAAATGTTTTTTTTTCATGCGATATGTTTTTAATAGATTTATAAGATTCTTTCTTGCTTTGCATGTCCCTCCCCCACAATATAACCCCTGCTTTCACTGTATTTGATGTCGGTATAATTTGTGGAGGGGACGGGGAAAAACCAATCGTTTAAATAGGGATACAGGTGGACCCATTGCAACAATGAAATGTACAAGTCGTTATGTCGAAAACAAACTTTACAGCTTTGGGAGGGAAAGTGGGGACGATTGGGTGAGGCCGGGGGAGGATGGGAAGGGATGGGAAGGAGAAAAAAAGGAGGAGGCTACAATGCTTGATAAAAAATATACTCATTATCTTGCCCATGTAAATGTAACCCCTCTGTATAGTATTTTCACAAAAAAAAACTAAATGGAAGAATGTCAAAAATATCAATATGTTTTGATCTAACTGCATTTTTAGATTAAGAAGTATTTGTTTAATGAAATTAGGTGCTCTAGTATTTGGTGCATAGATATATAGAATTGTTATATTTTCCCGAGGAAGAGTTAACTTATTACTATGTATAGTCCTCCTTTGTTTGTTCACATTAATTTTAATTTCAAATCTATGTCTTCTCATATTAAAATTTCTACTCCACTCTGTTTATGGGGTCCCTTTGCTTGAAAGATTTTATTCCAGGCTTTCAGTTTGAGAACATAATCCCTAATTTTTTCTTGTAGACAGAAGATCAATGGGAGCTGCTTTTTGATCCAATTACTTAATCTGTGTCACTTGTTTGGAACATTAACATGGACTTAATTGAGTTGACAAATATTTGTTTGGCAACTCCTAAAATATAACTCAACTATGAGGCTATGCCTCACCTTTTCTTATTAGCTTGATACGGCTCTCTACTTAGGGGCCTTCTCTCTGCCACTGTCATGTTCTTGTTGGTTTCCTATATCTTTAGCTATTTTTTCTATTGTTGATTTGGTGGGAAAAATTATTTGTTTTTCTTATTGTGCAATTTTAGGTTTTTCCCTCAGATACATACAGGTGTTTTGCTGAGTACATTATAGTTATAGTTGTTTGCCTGTATTATGTGGCATACAGAATTTCAGGATCTTCATTCTTTCATAGCCACAGATGAGAAATTTGTATTTATTCTGAGAGTTTTTCCTCCATAAATAATCAATTGTTCCTCCCTGAGAGCTTCAAGGATTTTTTCCTTAGTCTCTACTGATCCTGTGGAAATTACAATGTGGCAAGAAGATGTTCTTTTCTTGTCTGGTCTATGATTTCTATGACTTCTTGTATCTAAATGTGTCTATAATTTTCCATATCAGGAACTTCTCTTCTAGAATTTTATTAAATACATTTCCTATCTCTTTCACTGTGTGGTCTTTGCCTTCTTGAATATGTAGTCTTAAATTAGGTCCTTTGATCCTTGAAGTTCTTATAAGATGATTTATTGTTTCTTGAATTTGTTCTAGAAAACTGTCCCTTCTTTCTATCTATACTCTCTTCTATATCATGTAGTTCTCTGGCATGGCTTTGTAATTAATGTTTATATGTTTATATGATGGTTTTCCATATATGTTTATATGGTTAGCTAATTGTTGTTATCCAAGGTGAACCAACAGAATATTTGGTGACTCAACAAAGCCTACTACATGTTCAATGGAAATATATGTGATAATGGAGATAAAGAAAGCTCTCTCTCTCAGCATAACTAAGTTTCTGAATGTTATTCATGACAAATTCCTTCATGTCCTTACATAAAATTATAACATTATATACAAGAACAAGACACTACATTCATATTCCATCGCAATTGCATGTAATGTTTTAACATGTTCATTGACATAGAAGCAAACATTCAAAGTCCTAAGTTTCAAATAGTCCTCCTGAATCTCTATGCTCACTCTGCTGGTTTACCTTCAAGTATTACTGGTCTGTTTTGACCTTTTACCTTTTGCTGCTGCAGAGATTTAAAAAAAAAATCTTTTACATACCTTGACCCGGGGATTTTCTATCTGTGATGTTCTATGTGGAAGGAGGACAATATTTAAAAATGCCTTCATTTGCCTCTTTGGGAGGTATCAGTTTCCAAACTGTAACTGTATGAGAGAAAGCAAGTCTATAGCAGTAATTTAAGGAACTTCAGAAGTATTATCTTCCACTGCTGGACATGTACAGGTTTTCACAAGTGAGAGTTGGAGGTTCAGGGGATATTAGAAATGTCTAATTTGGTGCTACATCAGGTGTTGGAAGAGAGTGAGAGAGACTGCATTTATACACCTATCAAATTTTGTCATATCAAAGAGTAAGTATTCAAAGAAAATGAGCTATCTATAGTTTGAAAATATGGATGGAAAATTTACAGTAGGCAAAGGGATATTTTTATATTTTAAATGTTATCATTAATTTTCTTTCAGAAATCATTAATTTGAAACAAAATCACCAAATGTCAAATATGTTTAGTTTGGTGCCAGATCACACCTGTAATCCTACTGAATCTGGAAACATTTCTAATTAAGCGGAATATAGTAGACAATAATGTGTGGGTCAAGTGGTTGAGTAGTATATTTGAAGGAAAAAGCCAAGAAGTGCATGAGGCTCTGTTTCTGGACCTGAACTATCAGAGCCACATTCACACACACATACATACACACACACAACACAACCACCCTCATGTGTAATAGCTACTGAATGAAGTAAGTCAGGTTCAGAAGGAGAAAGGGTGTATGAGATTTCTCACATGTAATGTGTGGAACATGCAATACTTTAAAAAAATTGTAATCTATCTATCTATCTATCTATCTATCTATCTATCTATCTATCTATCTATCTATCTATTGATCAATCTGACTAAACTAAGGTATATATTGGTATAGAAATTAATGGTATGTCATCTTTGAAAAAGAGATGGAATAAAAAGTGGACTCCAATAGAGTTTGAACTTTAGTAGTGATATTCCTCCACAAGTGTTCTTTCTGTTAAGGATTGTTTTTTGCTTTTCAAAGTCTTTTATTGTTCCATAGGGATTTTTGGCTTGCTTCTATTCATTGAAGAATGTGGCTGGAATATTGATAGGTATCGCATTGAATTTGCAGATAGCCTTTGGAAGAATTGCCATTTTCACGGTGTTGATCCTTCCAATCCAGGAGCATGGGATTTTTTTCCATTTCCTAATTTCTGCTTTGATTCTTTCCGACATCTGTATTCCTTTTCGTGAAATTTATTTTTTACTATTTAAGTAATTCTACTAAAGTTTTCACAACAATATATTAATTTACATATATATGTATATAGTGTATATATTATATATAATGACAATTGATCTACTACTGTGTGATCATATGGTAAGAATTGGCTTCTATTGCTTTAGTTTTAAGTTGGAATTATTGGCCAAATAACACAACCCATATTGTGTTTATATTTCTTGCAAAAGGAATACTACTGAACAAATATTCCTAAATTATTATTATTATCAAGACATGGGAAAATTACATTTGCTTTTATCAAAGTTCACATTTTGTCTGTCTTCATGATTTAAGTAGTTTTCTCAATATAACTGGATCATTATTTTTGATTACAAAACTAAATACCCATTCAGTAGCAAGCAGTTAACACTCGTCACAATGTAAGAAGTCCCCAACAGTAGATTATGCACAAATGAGAGTGCTTTTTAACTAAGATGAAGGAGAATAAATCATCTAATCTGAGAAAGAAAAAGGATGATTCTTAAGACTTCCTGTCAATGTTGTGCAAAACACTGGAGTCAATTGCTCAAGTGAAGTTCTGATGTTGATCTTGGTGATAATAAGGCAAAGAAAAGATGTTATTGGAAGGATTAGTACACACATCAGAAGTCATGAGGAACTCAAACTGGTAGCAAGTATCTGAGACTATTATATGTTAAATGCACACATATAATATTTTATATATGTATAACGGGTATTCACTTATGGAGGTAGAAGTGCGGGTCTCATGGAATTCCTTCCAGGGATGGTTTTAAACTACTATCTTCCAATCTCAGTGGAAGACGGGATTACAGTGAGCCAACAGTTTCTGACGAGTGTTCTTTCTATCACCTGTATAGATAGTATGGATTTTGTTTTGTCTTCATCCTTTACATCTTTGATTTATCTTTATTTTTTATGTGTGTGTGTGTGTGTGTGTGTGTGTGTGTGTGTGTGTGTGTGTAGGTGTATATGTGTGAATGAGAATATGACATTTGTATCATTCCAGTAGGAACTATAAAGTCAAAGTGTGTGATAACATGTTCCCATGATGCAAACAGAGTTTCGCTCTGATTTGGGGCCTTAAATGAAAGATAAGTTAATCAAAAGCCTAAAGAGGTATGAGGGCTGAGCCTACCCACACTTCTAACCCCATAAATGAATACCCATTATACATATATAAAATATTATATGTGTACATTTGATTCTTCTGTTTTGTTTTCAGGGATTTCATATGAAATAACTTAATGCTTATGTGAGTTTTTTTGTTTTTGTTTTTTTGTTTTGTTTTTGCTTTTTTGCCTCAGGAGGTTGTGGAGCTTGAGTTCCAAGCATAATTAGTTTCCCTGATCCCTTTTATGCTCAAACCAGGCACTCTAACAAATTGACCAACAACTCCACTTTTGGATCTTTGGTGGTTAACACCAGAAGAATCAAATGTCCTTTGGCGATCTGCTGAAGGCAGAAAGAAAACAAATTTGAAAGCAATCCAGGATGCTTGGGGGTACTTTTAAAAGACTCTAAAAAACTACAAGACCCATACCTAACAATAGTGATGCTGGAATATGCCCTGGTTATGGGCTGCAGAACTCCTGATATGGTTGTTTTTAGATCATTATGCTACCTGTTTGGTAATAAGCTGTTGTAAAAGAAAAACCTTCAAAGGACCACTGCATAAATACAGCACTCTAAGCATATAAGTGTCATCACATTAGCTGGTATTTGTCCAGTTCTTCAAAGCAGATCAATTAGTCATAGTATTTCCTATCAGTTCTAGGGCTTGAACTCAGGTCCTAAGCACTGTCCATGAGCTTCTCTGTGTTCAGACCAATTGCTTTTGCACTTAAACGACAGCAGCAATTCTGACTTTTTCTTTTTATGTGGTACTGAGGTAGTGAAACCAGGGCTTAATCGATACTAGACCAGCAGTCTACGACTAAGCCACATACCCAGCCTGGCACACAGTTTTGAGAGAATTTTCACCTCTCTTTAGAAACTGTTGCTCAAATGATGACTATACCACATATAGTCATATTTTCTAGAGGATGGTTGTTGGAAGTGAAGGGAAACATTCTGTATTAGTGCTCTATTCATCAAGAAAAAACACGGAATGGAGGCAATATTTTAGATGTATTAACCAAAAGCAAAGATAGTACAAGCATAAAAGTAGGGCTGTAGCAAAGAAACGATACAATAAAGCCATGTAATGATATATTAATGCCACTACAGCTACCTTATAAAGACTGAAATAAAGTAAAAAGTAACCAAGTAAAAGTAAGTTACCCAGAATACTTATAATATGAAAGAAAATACTACAATCTGACACCTAGCTCACACACTTTTGGTCATTCAATCAATCTTCTTTTAGTGACAAGTGAAAAATCTAGTCTGACCTCTTCTGTTACAATTCTTAGACCTGAAAGAAAGGAAAGGTTAAAGGAAAGAGGTGGAGTTAATTTCCTCTCCTTATTACATCATTATTCCCAGCCACTCTAAAAGTAAAAATGTAAAAGTTTCTTAGAAGAAAGTCATGTAATGTTTTGTCAGACTTAAGTGGAAATATGTTATAATGTTGTACTTAGTAGGGCCTTTCCAATATATTGCATTCTCTAGTCTCCCACAGTGTAATTATGTAAAATTGTAATACAGTTTTACCAAGAACAGTTCATTGGGATGTAGTGATTATTGGAATGAACCTAAGACTTTCACATCTCATTTAAAACTAGAAAAAAACAAACCCTTGTGTTTATGGCCTAAGTTTACATAAATAGTTCAAATCTAATTGCAAATACAAGCAGTTTGAATTTTATGTTTACCTGAAGCTTGCAACATACAGACTTAAACATCCCTGATTTTAAATAAAAACAGATTTATATTAAGAAATAAAAACAAAGAAGGCTTGTAAAATATTATCACATTGATATACAGAGAAAATTTCCTGACTACTTCAGACAATGTGGGAAGAGGTAAAGAATCCAGATGGAAACTTGGAGGTTTTGCCTAAGTTCTGCTTTAAAATAAAACAGATTTTACAAATGCATATCCACCTTAGAAATTTCTACAACTGAAGATTCCTATATTGGAAAAAAGTGAACCTGATGTCATAACATAGTGCACTTTACCATGAAAATACCTTCTTTCCTATGAAAATGAAGACAATTAGTGTGAAAGTAAATATAAAAATAAATAACATAAATGTGAATGAGAAAGAAAATTAATGGAAGTGAAACTATTTCTGATAAATCTTGGACACAAGACTTATTAGACTTTCTGGCAATTGCCAAGTTGTGACAGTGGTCAGAGAAACTATATTTAGAATAAAAACCTTAGGGACAAGGGGACATAGTTTCGTATAAGAAGTACCAAGAGAGACTTACTTAGAGATGATCAAGAGTACTGAAAACAAAATATGTTTTATCTGCAGTTGCTCAATGGAGCACTAAAGCAAAATGAATAAAAATTACTCCTATGTGCACGAGTTTACATTGGTAAGCCTCCAAATAAACTTGTTCTGCATGATTAGATGAAAAAAATCTCAGAATACACAAAAGGCAAATCTATGAAAGATGGTAAAACTGTAAGGAATAAAATAGCCTGGCTTTACTGCCTCATGGCTGTAATCCACGCTACTTAGGAGGCTGAGATCTGAATGTCAAGGTTCAAAGTCAGCCCAGGCTGACATTCTTATCCCCTCCCTGCAATACACTACTAAGAAATAGCCACAATTGGTGGAATGAATCATAGGGTAGAATGCTATCTTTAAGCAAAAAAGGGAACAGGGAAAAACATGAGTTCAAGTCTGAGAAATAAGAAGAAAAGAGAGGAACTGAGATAGAAAGAAAGAATGAAGCAGTGGCACTGTGGCTCAAGTGGTAGAGCGCTCGCCTTGAGCTGAAGAGCTCAGCGAAAATGCCCAGGCCTAGATTTCAGATCCCATGACAGACAAAATGAAAAAAAAAAGAAAAAATGAGAGGAAGGAAGGAAGGAAGGAAGGAAGGAAGGAAGGAAGGAAGGGAGGGAGGGAGGGAGGGAGGAAGGGAGGAAGGGAGGGAAGGAGAAGGGGGAGAAGGAAGGAAAGGAATGAAGAAAGAAGAAAGGAAGGAAGTTAGTAAATAATACATCCCTTGGCTCTCTATTTCACAGACCAAAGCAAAAAAGTCAACAAACACTATCCAAGACACAGGGAAGTTGTTGTTTTGCAATGTTATTTTTCTCCCAACACTTTTGACACTGTTGTTTTTTAAAAGCAACATCATGCTCCAACCATACAGGATATCCAACTATGTAATTCTGACACCATATTGACTGACTATAGTCCATACATATTTAGAACTCTGCCCAGCATACTGTCTGTTTCACAGAAGCAAGTACAAAGCATGGGTTGGCAATGTCTAGTTACTGGTCCCTTCCTGATCTGATCAAGGGCTGGCACCTGAGATACCTCATTAACATCTATTCTAACCATGTTGGGAGATGATTATGAAAAACAAGATGCTCCTATTTCTCATAACATACTAGAATTTCCACATAAAATAGATCTTAAACATCATACTACACCTCAAAATCAACTAACATAAAAATCCATTGTCCAGAAGGCCAAAGTTCATGGTGTACTTCAGACTGAATGTTCTCATCCTTCCCAATTGCAAGAAATTACAGTCTGGAACAACTACCACATGAAGAAACAGAACAGGTGAAATGGGTTTCCCAACAGCTTTTCTATCTAGGTAAGCAGCAATGATTACAGAAATCTGACCCCAATCTTTCTGTTTAAAAGTGTAATGGAGACAGCGAAGATAAAAAAATATTATAGGAAATTTCCCTCCCACCCCTTTTAACACCATGCTTTGCAAATTTTCAGTTTTCCTTATATGAACCAATCAGTGAAAGAACAGTGAAGTTAGCTCTCACAAATCTAAAAAGTTAGTTTTAAAAAACTTAGTTTTGAATTTTTTTAATTTCAGGACTCTACTGCTACCTAAAGCCTAAAGCATCAA
The DNA here is from genome assembly GCF_024711535.1 of Dipodomys merriami. NCBI lineage: Eukaryota > Metazoa > Chordata > Mammalia > Rodentia > Heteromyidae > Dipodomys > Dipodomys merriami. The sequence goes on along the minus strand of NW_027203159.1, from coordinate 6,348,162 downwards.
ACCTATCATATATTGTCACCCCAATTAAGGACAATCAGAGGTTGAAAGGTTTTCTAGATCTAACAAAAACAGATTTTTTGTCACATTCTATCATCTGATATTAATAAATATTGGTTTTGGAAAACAAATGTTGTCTAGAAAGAATCAGTAGCCCTAAGAGGTCAGAGAAGTGAAGGTTTCTCTTTCACTCCAACCTTATAAATGTGTGTGCATGGATGCCTCTTTTTTTCATAGGTTAAACAATCAGGGAAGGGAGGAACATGAATTTCAGGGTCTTGATAAACAAGTCCTATTGGAATACACTGAAAGACTCAAAAGAAATATGTCCCAAAAAAGAGAGGAGGGACACCAGTCTTCAGTTCTTTCTCTGCTTCATGTACAAAGGCAGGTCTAGGCTTACCCCCTGAGAAGCTGGCAATGGCTGCTGCCACCTGACTAGGAAGATTTGCTCAGTGGGAGCTGATGCCAGCTGGCAACAGAGGCCTGCAGACAGCAAGGAGGCCACTTCACAGACACCAGGCTTGATACAAGGCTTTCAGCTGCCTTACCAGCTCCACACCACCGTCCAGGGAAACCAACTGACCCCAGGGAAACCATATTTCTGGTTCACACAGCACATACTCCATGACGCCAGTTTCCCTTCCCAATGTTTTGTTGTTGGTTATTTTGGGGGATGTGGGCCTGAATACTGGGCCTGGGCACTGTCCCTCAGCTCTTCAGGTCAAGGCTAGCACTCTACCACTTGAGCCACAGCGCCACTCCCGGCTTTTTTCTTATGTGGTGCTGAGGAATTGAACCCAGGGCTTCAGGCATGCAAGGCAAGCACTCTACCACTGAACCAACTTCCCGGCCCCTACCTTCCCAATGTAATAATGAAAACAGTCTCCATGCTATGCCATCTCAGACATCACTGAGCACTAGACATGAGAAGCAAACATGGCTGCCACGAATAGGAAGCATCTGCACCTCACCTCACTTTCCAAGAGCACTCTTGATTATATAGTTCTGGAGCTAAGAAGCAGCCATTATGCATGACGGGTTATGAAAACTGATCCCATCCCTGCACACCTGATTGACAAGGAGGGCAAACTGGATCCTCCAATAACCAATTCCAACAACAGTGCTTTTCTTTGCTGACTTACACCTGGCCCTGTCTAGGAACTGAATGCATTTAGCAAACATTGGCTCCTGGTTTTTCATATTGCACACCTGCTTCTTTCTGTATGCATCAGGCCTTGTCTGTTTATTGCTCATGCAAATTGTACCGCAAGTGTTTTCAGAAAATTCCATTCCATGTTATGTCCATGGGGAAACATACATCTCAACAAAGGACAGTGACTGGGTCTTGCTAGTACTTGGCAACTAAATGGTTTGGCTCACTTCTACAGTAAATTGTAGACAGTCTGGGGCTGCCCCAGGTCTTGGGGTTTAGCACACAATTATTCAGAAAAACAGATTGTGTTCCAGTTCTTTCCAGAGTGATTTCACTCTAGATTTCTGATAGTGTGTACACAGGATACATATACCCCAAATCCTAATTGACAGAACCAAGTTTCTCTTTCAAATGAATAACACACTGAACATAGTAGGTATCCCACCAATACACCCTAATTCCTCAAAACATTGCCACAGGTGACTCAGTGCCCTTGAGGATCCTGAGGCCTGGGTGACTCCATCTTGAGCTAGCGATCATCTTCTGAAGTATGAGTTATGCAGCTGACCATGAGCCCGACCTGGGAATGAACAGAAGCAATTCCCGAGTGATTAGGAACATAAACAATCTTTGGGAAAACCGCAGGCAGGCAGGTTCTGGAGGGCATGGTGACCCAGCAGTCAGGCCACAGGTGGTGTTTGTTTAAGAAAGGAACCCTGCCGTTTAGCAAGTATCTCCTTGAGACTCACTGTGGTGCAAGCCAACCAGTTTAAAGTACATCAGACCTCTGATCTAACCAAAACCTGTTTCCGCTTTGTGGTGTGCCAATCATACTATAGAATTGTATTATGGTTTTCCCGCGATGTGTAATAATTTGTTATAAGATGCTATGATGTACTATAACCCTGGGCTTGGGGCCTCTTAGCGTCACCAGTTACCTGGTGCACGGAGGACTGAGCTTGAGCTTTCAATAAAGACTTCTTTGCTTTTACGTTGGTGAGTCTCTGGTGGTCTTTTAGGTAAAGATCTGCAAATTCGGCTTTACACCCTGAACCTGCAAAGATCTTAAAAGAGCAGTCAGCCCAACTTACAGCATCCACCAAGTTATCTGGAATTTCTGCTCTGTGTTTCCCTCCGTCCTTCCCTCCCTCTTTCTTTCCTTCTTTCCTTCTTTCCTTCTTTCCTTCTTTTCTTCCTTCCTTCCCTCCTTCCCTCCTTCCTTCCTTTTGTCTCTCTCCCTCCCCCTTTCTTCCCTTTCTGGCTGACTTCATCCCTTCCTGTCCTCCTTCCTTTGTTCTGTTTTATTTTGTGTTGCACAGGGACTTGAACTCAGGGGCTGGGGGCTGTACCTGAGCTGTTTTGTGTCAAGATCAAAACTAGACGTCTTGTTTCTTTGACCCACAATGACCTTTCGGGTCTGTGACCCATGGAGAATACACATTTCAGGCTTTCATTTCTGATACTGAATAGACATTCCAGAAGCGTGGCATCCTAATACACAGGTAAAGCAGAAGGGCCAGGAAGACCCTCCTCTGTAGGCACCAAGAAACCATCACAGCACAATAATAGAGTTGGCACTTTTGCTGGTGATGATCTAATTTGGTACAGATCTGGACCATCTGCCTTGGCCCTATGTATCTCAATGGCTTTGCAACTTAGGCTCAACCTGGGAAACTCACTCAGAGTCAGGAAGGATGTTCCTTATCTACCAATCTTGAAGGTGGTAGCTTTCCAGAAGGCCATGATAGAGCCATAGTCTCAAATGTCTCAGTTGGAGATTGTAGCTCTGGTAGTTCTGCAGGACAGGCATGGAAATGAAACTGAAAAGTCAGAGCTGGAAACATTGGCTCAGTGTGGTCAGGATGGCTGAGAGATAGACAAGATTGAAAGCAGAGTTCTCCAAGACCAGAGTATCCAGGGATTTGACCACTTACTCTAGAAGGATTCCCAGAATGGAAGTGGCTCATTAATAAGCTACTCAGATTCAGAAGCCAACTACATTCAACAAAAATATGTCCCACAAAAATAAGCAAAAACAAGAACAGAAGAAAGAATGGGGGGAGGAAAAACAAAGGAATTAAAGAAGGAAGGGATGAATGGAAGGCTTTGGGAAAGAACAGGGAAAGGGATAGAGCAGGGATGAAAGAAGGAAGTGAGAATAGTAGAAAGAGAGTGATGGAGAGAAAGACAGAGATTTTCCAGATACCTTTGTGGATGTTGTAAAGTTGGGAAGTCTTCAATTCCTGGATGCATTGTAGGCAATGGGCCATCTATGGGAATGTCTTGAAGGATTAAGGGTAAAGGATGGGAAATCTGTTGTGTTCAGTGTGTTAACCATTTGCACTAGGAGCAGAGGTGGTGGAGTCAGGTCTATAATCCTTTCACTTTTGTGTTAGAATTTGTCTTTGAGTTTCTGCAGAAACTCAAAGTATGCTGGGTGTGGCTAAGTAATCCCAGCAGAAGCTGCTGTTAGATTGGGAGGTATTTGTTGATGAGGATGGGGTCAGGTTAAAAGCCAAGAAGCCAGAGGTCATCAGCAGCGTCCTAGAGCCTGCAGTCAGTTCTTTGCCTTGCTGGGATCCAGAGAGACCTGCACACATGGTCTATGTTGGGTCCACCAGGATGAGCATCAGGCCCCCACCCATGCTTTAGCATCTAGTCACCCAAAGCCTATTGAGCAACCAGTCCTTTGCATCTCAATCCTGGAGGATCTTCTGGTGGTATTGTTCCCTATACACTTCATGGAGGCCTGTGCCCAGGACCACACAGATATGCTGAAGGCCATGGTGCAGGCCTGGCCCTTCCCCTGTCTCAACCTGGAGGACCTGGAAGTGTCACCATACCTGGAGAACTTCAAAGCTGTCATGAATGGTCTCTTTGTGCTGGTACTTGCCAAGAAGGAGCACCCCAGTTGGTGCAAACTGCAAGTGACCATTTCTGAAAGTGCACAGAGATCTGCATATGGGGCTACCACTCCATGGCCAGGATCTCTTCGTCAGATCTCCTGACTGAAAGCCCAACAGAGAGTTGGCTGAAGGGCAGCTATTTAACATTACCATTGACTTGACCATCAAAGATGGAACGAAGGATGATTTCCTAGACCAGCTATTCTAGTGGGCCAGGAAGAGGAAAGTTGAGCTGTGCTCACCCAAGCTGCAGATTCTGTCTGGCTCCATCTATAAAATCCAAAAGGCTCTGCATACGGTGAACCTGGTCTCCATCCAGGAACTGGTGCTGAACAATTTCTGTGATGAAAAACCTTGGTTCATACCTGGAAAAGATGAAGAACCTTCACTTCCTCAACCTTTACAAGGTGAGTGGTAATGACTAACTTCCAGCTCCAGGAATCCCTGGTAATCTCACAAATTCACAGCAGAGTAGCTGCAACATATGTAGGAACGTCGTGCTAATGGTATTTTCCTGAATGGAAGGATGCCCACCATGTTCAGGAGCCCAATGCCTTTGAAGACCTAGTCTTTTAGTTCGTATCCACTGAAGGAAGCTGACCTTAGGCTTTGATGCCAGTGTCTCTGAACCAGACAGCTCAAGGTCCTGCGATTGAGGAGTTTGTGCATGTCCTTTTCAATCCTGCGATCCCTGATGGCGCAGGTCACTGGCACACTGGAGACTCTGGCCTTGGTGCACTGTGACATAACTGATGCCCAGCTTGGCAATCCTACTCGGCCTGAGCCAGTGCTCCTAGCTGCGCTTCCTCAGCATCTTCATGGCCGTCCTGCACAACCAACTGTGCCAAACTGCCAGGCTAGGACTTTTTATCTGAGGGCACTACAGGGTCTCTCCGTAGAGCTACCACCTTCCACATAGGGGCCTAGGGAACCTTGATCTGAGAGATTAGCTCAGATTCAGGGTCTGTTGGCCCAGGCATTGAGATACACGTGGCCAAACCAGAAGCCCAGATATGTACTGATTTCTGTCATCACTGGCAAAAGGGCCAATTCCATGGGCTGGGGCCCTATGACTGCTGGCTGTTCACCCAGGAGGGCCTTTCTGTTCTTACTGTGTAGTCAGATGCCTCTCTCCTTGAATCTCCTCTCAGCACCAATAAGGAATGTAGGACACAAGTGGATTCTCCACGGGGCACAGACACCATCCTTCAGTGTGTGTGGAAGAGATTAAGCGTCTTTTCCTAAACTTCGTAGCTATCCAACCCCAGGACTTTCTCAGCCCGGTTGGCATATATTTGTCCTGTGTACACATCACCATGAAACTGGTGTAGACTCCACATGGAACAAATGGAACACGAACATTTTTTGTGTGTGTGAATGGATGTAAGCTAACTTACAATTCCTGGGGCAATCCCTCATGATATATAATTTAATAAATCCCTCACTTAATAAAGCAAAAATTACATGAAGGAAAAGTATGATTAGAATGTCATTTCTCAGCACCAATAAATTACAGTATTTTTTGTACTGAGAATCCTAGCTACTCAAATTGTCAGAGATATGAACATCACAGTTCAAAGCTAGCCTGGATAAGAAATCCCTGAGACTCTCTTTTCTAGTGAACAACCAAAAAAGGCTGGAAGTGGAGCTGTGGTGCAAGTTGCAGAATGCTGACACTGAGCACAAAAGCTCAGGGACAAATCCCGGGCACTAAATTCAAGACCCAGGATGGCACAACTGAACACACCAACAAATATACTCATGAACAAGGTTACAATTTTGGAGAAAATGGAGGGCGCTGGGGAAAATTCACCATCAAATACCAAATGATAGCCCATGAAAGCAAGATAACTCTTTTCCCGTCTCCAGTATGTTTGATGATGGGTATCCTAGTTACTCAGCTAGTCTGGGTCTAAGGATGACAGTTGAAAGCCAGGCTGGGCAGGAAGGTCTTCGAGACTCTCAGATCCATTCAGTCACCAGATACACTCTAAATTGTCCTATGGCTTAAGTGTTAGAATGCTTGCTTTGTGCATAAAAGCTCAAGGACATTATCATGGAATATAAAAGGGTATGGATTCTGCAAACATGTTTGTGACAACAAGTATCATCCCACAATACTGTAAAAACTGTGAAATGTATGTAATGACTTAATCTCTATAAAGAAAGAATAAAAAGCTAAAAGGCAGCACTCCAAGCCCTGAATTTAAACCCAGGTCTTGACACACACACACACACACACACACACACACACACACACACACACACACACACACACACACAAAGAACCAATAAAAAATAACTAAAACTATGATCAAGCTCAAATAAAAATAAATCCAATTTAGAAAAAATTAACAAATTTTTTTCAAAATTAAATGTTGTAAGTTATCCCATGTAACAAAAGCATTTCTGCTTCTGCAGCATAATTTTGGATGTCAATTTTCAGTATGCAAATGTGGTTTATGTTTGATCAAACATGTCTTAAAACTTCTGGCTAATTTCAATTTGTTTTTCTATAATGAGAAGTCACTCTGCACCTACTCAGAAAAGCCAAAAAATAAGTGAAAAATGAAAATATGGCCTTCTGTATCCTTACAAGGGGCACTAAAAAAAACTATATGACAAGATTTTCCTATGAGGGAACAGAGTTTTACTGGGTTTTAGTGCCTCAAATCAAGATAAGATAATCAAAGCCTGGGGACAACATCCTATGGAGCTGAGAGGGAATAGTGGCCACCCACACTTCTGCCTCATCATTGAATACCAGGTATATATATTATATATTATATGTATGTATATATATGTATATGTATATATATAATATATATTACATGTGTATATTACTACTCCGGGATATTTATCAGTTTGAGTTCATGACTCTTCATCATCTTTTCTTTGCCTCATTATTACCAATAACAACATCAGAACTTTGCCTCTACAATTGAATACTATTTGAATAAGATTAACAGGATGTCTTAAGAAACATCTGATATTTTCTCATACTCAGATATGATAGCTTGCTTTCCTTCCTAATAGCCAAAATGCTACTGCATAATGGATAATTGGAGACCTCTTATGTTGTGATGAGTGTTAATGGGTAATTATTATTTTACTCACCAATAGTAACCCAATTCTATTGAATAAATCATTAAAATAAAGAAGAAAGATAACCTGAACATTAATAGAAACTGATGTATTTTGATCATCTTGATACTAACACTAAAATAATTTAGAAATATTTGCTAAGTAGTATGCCTTCTGAAAAGAAAATAAACACAGTAATGTGGATATTTTTCCAATCATTGATTTAAAACTAAAACAATAGAAGTCCATTGTTAGTACATAATCTGCTCTTCATAGAAATAAAATAACATTGGACTCACATATTGTATGTTGAAGGAAATCATTTGTAGTACTCAAATTTAGTAAAAAATAAGTTTTCACAAAATAGAATACAAATGTCAAAAGAAAGGTACAATAAACCAAAGGAGAGTGCAGAAGAGAGGCATATTACATGACCATTTGTCATAGTTGTTCTTTAAATATAGTATAAAAGCAATAGTTCATTATTTTTAAAAAGGAATAATTCACTTCTCATACAATTAGAATATTAGAAATGAGCTTGGCTTACTTCACTTAATATAATTTTTTTCCAAGTCTTTCCATTTCCTAACAAATGGGACAATGGCATTCTTTCTGATGGAGACATAGAATTTCATTGGGTATATATACCACATTTTCTTGATCCATTCATCTACTGAGGGGCATCTGGGTTGGTTCGATATCTTAGCTATAGTAAATAATGCTTTAATAAACATAGTTGTGCTGGTAGCTTTAGTGTGGTCTTGTTTGTAAACATTTCTGTAAATGCCCAAAAGTGGGATTGCTGGATCATAGGGGAGCTCTGGTTTCCCTTATTTGCAATAGTTAGTATATGTATGAGTCAATCAGAAAAGATTAGATAAGGTGATGTTAGGAAAATGAACCCTAAGATATGTATTTAAATGTTTTTTTTCTTTCATGCATTTGTTTCTAACGCATTTATAAGATTATTTCTTTGTTGCTTTGTATGTCCCTCCCCCACAGTATAACCCCTGCTTTCACTGTATTTGATGTCGGTATAATTTGTGGAGGGGAAGGGATAAAACAAGTCGTTTAAATAAGGATACAGGTGGACCCTTTGCAACAATGAGAAGTACAAGTTGTCATGTCGAAAACAAACTCTACAACTTTGGTGGGGGGGTGTGGGGAGTATTGGGTGGCAGAGGGGAAGCTTGATAGGGATGGGAAGAGGAAACAAAGGAGGAGGCTACAATGCTTGATAAGAAATGTACTCATTATCTTGCCCATGTAATTGTAACCCATTTGTACAGTTTTTTTCACAATAAAAAATAAAAATAAAAAAGAAATGAAACAAATACTTTTTATCAACAGATATAATATCAATTGGTAACATACAAAGAAAAGGTACATATGTACAGATAAAATGTATATAATTTTGTGTGTATAATTTTTTTAACTGATTAAAAAAGAATGACTTGAAAAGTATATTCAGCCATGGGTAAGTAACATACTATGAATCTTTACTTATTAGCGATTACTTCATAAAACCAATACCTTATAATATAAAACTGAAGTGTAATTTTATGGCAAATAAACCCATGCTTGAAATTCTGAAACAATACAGAGAAAGCAGAGAGAGAGGAGGAAGAAGACAGGTAATTAAAGCAGAGACAGACAGAGATCTCAAAATCAGAGACAATGGGGCAGGCTGATCCAACAAAACAGAATGAGGAATATGGAAAAAAGCAAATTTGTGAATGGACATACATAATGATGAAGCGACATACATTCAATTGAATATATGAAAACATGGCACTTTTAAAAAGGAAACTGTGAATGAATTCTGACTAAAAAGAATAGTAATGTATAGCAGGAAGAAATTATATTTTTAAAAATAGGAAAATATGCATAAACAAAACTACTATGAAGTTTTGGTTGAAAGCCAAACTGAGCAGAAAAGTAAAAAAAATAAGATTTTCAGTTAAGTTTCACAGAGCAAAAGTGTAGCTCAACTGGTGAAGCACTATTTTTGAGAAATAAATATATTAAATAAATAAGTAAACTCAAAGACTGTACCCAGGCTTTAAGTTCAAGACCCAGACTGGCAACAAAAAAATAAATTTAACCAAATGATTGAGAAAGCAAAATTAGAGAACTAGAATTAATGAAAATATACTAGTGGAGATGATTGTATAAGTCCACAGTAAATATAAAGAACCAAAATATATAGAATGAAATTGAAGTTTACTTAGATTTGGCTACAACTTGTGACTCTACCATTAGTTGAAAAATGAGTGAGAGTCAATCATTGAAGTCATTACAACCATATAAACTAATATCTGATGGAAAAATGTAGATGGTCTATACATTTAGTTATGTATATGTTTCTCCTAAAATGTGTTTTGTCCCAGAAGCCATGCAGAAAATTTCATTTTCTTTTTATTGTGAAAATACCATACAGAGGGGTTACAATTACATGGGCAAAGTAATGAGTACATTTCTTATCAAGCATTGTGAAAATTTATATCTGACCTTAACAATATGATGTAACACTTGAGGGAAAAGATATAGACTAGGAGCACTGCACTGGAAGCCAAAATGGAGAAGACTGCTGTAGCCACCATGACTTTCCCCTTGTCACTCTGGTAGACAGAGAGGAATGTGAGCCAGCAAGCTGAAGGTTATAAATTTGGCTTCATTGAAAGTGTCAGGCAAGATCCTGGCCAGGAAAGCCACAATGAAGCTGGCCAGGACCAGGAATCCCAGGTATCTCAATACACAAAAGAAAGCTGTGAGGGCGCCCTTGTTACACAGGATAATCTTATAGACACATTCAGAGTGTAGATCTGTGTCAATGTAGGGAGGTGAAGTCCACAATCAAAGTACACAGAAAGACACCTGGATCAGAGTATAGTTGGGAATGAAGAAGTTAGGAGACCCTGAGAGCAGCAGCCACCTCATCCTTTTCCCTGGAGAAGTAAACTTGAAGGTCAGAACCACCTTTACAGTTTTGGCTGAAACAGCAGAAACAGCTACAGTGAATGCAACTCCAAATGTGGTTTGCTATAGAATGAAGGTGATTGTGTTGGGTGGGACAATAAACAGCAAAGAACAAGAAAACAGAAGATGGGAGAGATAAGCAGGGTGTAGCTGAGACCCTTGTTATTAGCTTTGATAATGGCAGTGATGTTTCACAATGTCTCCAAGAAAAATGTAGTGTGTGTACATAAACCAATAGCCATGTAGGCCAAGGCCATCCCCAATGGCTCTCTGTAGGCCAGGAAAATTTCAGCTCTTTGGAGGCACTGGTTTCTCTCTGTATTGGCATTCTGATGATTAGGACACTTCACATACTGCTCCATATCTTATAAGGAAGTCGAATTATTATCAGTCCCTTTTCACTGCATAAAATAATATTAGGAAATCCCTATAAGAGAAAATACTAACATTAATACTAGCAATAAAAAATATTAACAATTATTCTCTGATATGTGCAGTATTATTTCTACTTCTTATTCATGTTTCCACAGTCATTCCTACATTTTCCTTTTTTCCGTTTGAATCTTTTTTTAATCTACAGTTGACCCATAATATTTATTTCCCTTTGGAAAGCCTATCAAAACTTTTTTTGCACATGATAGGAGCGGGTAGCTCATGAGACCTGAGGATTGTGGTTCAAAGTCAGCACGGGCAGGAAAGCCCATGAGACTCTTATTTCCAGTTAACCACCAGAAAACCAAAAGTGGTATTGTAACTCAAGTGGTAGAGTGCTTTCAATTAGCTGAAGAGTTTAGGGACAACAGCCAGGCTCCGAAATCAAGCCCCTTGACAGACCAAATTAAAAAGAAAGTTTGTGCATGTTAAATGCTGCCATAATAATTCTGTCTTTTGTGCACTACTCAATCCACTAATCCAAAATTCTGAACAGTAATGTTTGAAATTTCTTCTATGTTGCTATGCAATAAAAATAAGAGCCCTTTAGCTCTTTCTTGCAGTCACTACATTTGTCCCTCCTATTCATCAGTAATCTGGTGGGGAACAGATTTACAATCATCCTATGCAAAATGATTTTGCTGCTTCTTACACCAAACCCAACACAGAATACACACATAGTTGCAAGAACATTTCTGGGCAGTAGGAAATGAAGTGTGCAAGATGTCGGTTTACTTTGTAGCCTAAATTTAATTTTAACGAAGATGGAGACCATGTAGATATAAAAGTCTTGCACTTCATATGATAGACATTAAACATACATTTCTAAATAATGGAATAATCATGGATAAAACAGTAGAAAAATTAATCTTACAAGCAATTCAGACCCTGTATTTATTTCAAGAACCAGTATTATCCAGTGTCGTGATTAAATTACATAATAAAAGAAGGAAAATTTTGATGATGCAATTATTACACAAAACTTTTGTTTTTCATGGATTGGGTAATCCTAGGGAGAAGTAAGAATTTGTCCCTAATTCATGAACTTATCTATCCCATGAGCCATCTCATTCTCTGAGCAATGGGCACAATCAAAGCAACAGGAAGCCTTTCCCTCCTGAGGGGACTGAATCCAGGACCACAACTCTCACTGCAGACAAAATGAGGAGGCTGAGGACAAAAGGATATATCTCAGTAAATGTATAGTTTTACATAGCACTATAAAGTATAGGATTAAAGAATAGGATTAATACAGATATTATTTCTATGAAAATAAATGTAATTTAATGAATGCAGTTCTAGTTTCCACCTCATAAATTGAAAGGTTTAGGTAGTATAACCTTAGTCTCTACATATCCTGATGCACTACAGAGAATTGTGGGACCAATAAAATGTGGAGGATAATTATGAGAAAGTTAAGGTTTGACAGCACTATGGAGTTTTCTTGAATTCATGTAATTATATGCAATCTCCTAAATATTTGTGACATGATGAGGAGCAAGGAGAAAGAATCCTCTTGAAGCTTTAAAATTGTGCTATAAGGTAAAGCGCAGGCCTCACTTTTGTAAGGTTATGTGAACCCCAGGCTCTTCATATCTTCTGTTTATCTCCCTTACTGATTCTTCTCACCACAGATGCCTAAGTAGCACGCCAACAAACTAGTGAATGGATCCTCTATAGAAGGGAGCACATAAAGATGATCTCTAACATGGAGGTAGTTTTGCAAAATCATTGCTGATTTTTTTAGTAGAAAAAAACAAAAATAGGAAATAAATTTATTCCAAGTTTACTTGTTCATGTATAGAAATAACACAATGGAAGCGCTTTATAATTTGCACAAATTCAGAAACATAGTAAAATTTTTAAAAATCCCTTCAAATTTCAGTGATGGCGATGGTATTCACAAATCAAGGACTGGAAATATGTCCAGAAATTAAAATTACCTGTGCTGGGGACTCATGTATGTAATCCTAGACAATCAGAAACTTGAGAATTAGAAATACTAAGCCAAAGTGAACTAGGGCAGAAAAGTCCTTGAAAGAGTGTGATTCAAGTGGTGAGCATCAAGCCTTACAAATAAAAGCCAATCAAGAACACAAAGCAATGTCAAAAAATGAACTTTACAACTTTGGCTGGGAAGGTGGGGGTTGGGATAGAGGGAGATAGGAAGGAATAGAAAGGGGAAACAAAGGAGGAGGCAACAATGCTTGATAAGAAATGTACTCATTACCTTGCCCATGTAGTTGTAACCGCTCTGTATGTATTTTCACAATAAAAAAAGAGATGGAAAAAAAGAGAATACAAAACAGCCCGACTCTGGTAGCTCACACCTGTAATCCTAGTTACTAAGGAGGTTGAGAGCTAAGGAACACAGGTAATAGCCAGCTCCTGCAGGAAAGTCCTTGAAACTCTTATTTCCAATAAATGACCAGAAAAAACTGGAAGTGACTCTGTGACTCAAGTGGTAGGACACTAGCCTTGAGCTGAAGAGAATTCACGCCCCAGGACAGACAAAAAACAAAACAAAACAAAAAATAATGAAAAGGAAACCAAGCACTGATAGCCCATACCTATAAACTTAGCTACATCATGAAGCTGAAAATAAAGAACAAGAAGAAAATAGAGATGTGGGACAGCCCCACATACAACAAGAGAATATTTCAACCAACTTCTATTGAATAAAGGAAAAGGTATAAAAATGATGTAAATAGACTGTGTGACACAGATCAAAGTTCGCAATTTGCAGGGTGGAACTATAGTTTAAGTGAGTTATTTAGAAAAAGAATATTGTTCAAGAATTGAAAAGGATCGTGGTACATCACTGGGTGTAGACCTGAGTTAAATCTCCCATCTCTTGTAATTGCCATATTCCACATATCTACAGGAAAGACTTCATGAATAAATATTGCTATTTGTACTCAATAACATGAATGACATTTTACTAACCCAGACTATTTTCTGCATGTCTATAAGTAGTTATGAAACACATTGGCTGAAATTGTAATTATCAATGTGTCTATGTTAGCAAAGTAACAAAAATACTCAAACCTGTTTTGGGATATTAAGAGGAAAGTTAGCTTAACATGGGGAATAAGAAAAATAACCTAGGAGCTGGGAAGGTGGCTCAGAGGTAGAGTGCTTGCCTTGCATGACTGAGGCCTTGGGTTCGATTCCCCAGCACCACATAAGCAAAAAGAAAAAAGTCAGAAGTGGCGCTATGGCTCAAGAGGTAGAGGGCTAGCCTTGAGCTGAAGAGCTGAGGGACAGTGCCCAGGCCCAGAGTTCAGGCCCCATGACCGGAGCCCCCCCCCAAAAAAAAGAAAACATAAGCCAGGCACTGGTGCCATATAGCTGTTTTCTAGCAACCACATTTTCATATTTTATAGGATTCCTATTGTCACTGGGATTATAGGTACAGGTCATCCATTCCAGTTTCTCTTGGTCAATATAGTGTTTTATGGACTTTTCTGTCTTCCATTCTAGGGCTCCCAAGAAACTTGGATTATAGGTGCCAGTCAGTGGTATTCAGGTATAACTTGGGGGTAACAAGGTCTTCATTTCATACGCCAGGTTGATCTTGAAATTTTCAACCATTCCAGATTCCCTTTAAGTCAACATTCTCGTGTCTATTTCTCAAGTGCTGGGCTGGTAGATATGCACCACTATGCCTTGCTTTTTAATTGTTTTTATTGTTGTTGTTGTTGTTGTCACATAATGCATTTAAATGAGCCATCAGCATCTGGATCTGTCTCTTGTTGCTTCTCTTATTCCTTCCTTCCTTCCTTCCTTCCTTCCTTCCTTCCTTCTTTCCTTCCTTCCTTCCTTCCTTTCTTCCTCCCTTCCTCCCTCCCTTCCTCCCTCCCTTCCTCCCTCCCTTCCTTCCTCCCTTCCTTCCTCCCTTTCTTCCTCCCTTCCTTCCTCCCTTCCTTCCTTCCTCCCTTCCTTCCTTCCTTCCTTCCTTCCTTCCTTCCTTCCTTCCTTCCTTCCTTCCTTCCTTCCTTCCTTCCTTCCTTTCTTCCTTGCTTACTTCCTTATTTCCTTCTTTCCTTCCTTCCTTCCTTCCTTCCTTCTTCCTTCCTTTCTTTCTCCCTTATTTCCCTCCTTACTTCCATCCTTCATTTTGGTATATTCCACTCTGTCTCTGAACTTTGAAGCCTCCACCCACAGCTTGTTTCAGCTGTTGAAAAGTTAACCCTCCATGGACACACAGCACCCAAAAAACCTGATGTACAAACATAGTTGCTGAGAAGTATGATTAGCTAATTACACATCCCGCTTTCAATTACATATTTCCATATATATATATATATATATATATATATATATATATATATATATATATATATATATATACAATATACAAAGGTTACAGTTACATGAGTAATATAAAGTGTACCTGTCCTCTTGAACATTGTTCCCTCCTCCTTTGTTTTTCTCCTACCATCACTACCCTGTAAAATTCCCCAACTTCCCCCTTCCCTCCCCACAGTTGCAAAGTTCATTTCAACATACTGTATTGTACATCTCATTGTTATATAAGTCAACCTGTATGTTTACTTAAGCATTTTGTTATTTCCCTTCCTCCCCCAAATTAGAAAATGAATATAGAAAATGGAGGGCATAGGCATCAAATACAGTGAAAACCAGGAATGTACCATGGGGGAAAACTTTAAAAAAGAAACAAATTTACATATTACATTATAAATACCTTTAAAACAATAGCAAAATATAATAAATGACTTCTGTCCTTATCATGGGGTTCAATGTGCTTCACATTAACCTATATGTACTTAGGTTATGACTTTTTTTTGCTTGTCTTAGATGTATACTAGTTATTGTATAAAAGGGAAACCATGGGATCTATGTTTCTTTGGGGCTGGCTTACTTCACTTAATATATTTTCCAAGTCTTTCCATTTCCTAATACATGGAACAATGTCATGTTTTCTGATGGAGGCATAGAATATCATTGCATATATAAATATATATAAAATTTTCTTAATCAATTCATGTACAGAGGGGCATAAGGGTTGGTTCCATATCTTAGCTATGGTAAATAATGCTGAGATAAGCATAGTTATGATGGTAACTTTAGGTATTCTTGCTTGTGAACGTTTGGGTAAATGTCCAAAGTGGAATTGCTGGGTCATAGGGCAGCTCTCTGAGGAGTCTTTTGGGGAAACTCCATACTGCTTACAAAGTGGTTGCACAAGTTTAGTACCACCAAGAAAGCCGTAGTGTTCCCTTCTGTCCACAGCCCCTCCAGCATCTGTTGTCATTAGACTTCTTGATAATAACCATTCTAATTGGGATGAGGTGGAACCTCAGTGTTGTCTTCTTTGCATTTCTTTTATAGCTAGACGAGTTGAGAATTTATTCCTGTGTCTATTTTCCATTCTTATTTCCTCTTTAGAGACGTTTCCCTTTCAGTCTTTAGTCAACTTATTAATCCAGTACTTGTCTTTTTGAGGATCTGATTTGGGGAATTTAATTTTTTGAATTCTAAGAATATTTCATTTATTTGTTTGTTCATTTTATTATTTTATCTGTCATGGGGCTTGAATTCTGGATTTGGGTGCTGTCCCTGTGTTCTTCAGCTCAAGGCAAGTGCTCTACCAATTGAGCCACAGCACCACTGCTGGTTTGTTTGAGTAGTTTATTGGAGATAAGTCTCAAATTCTTTCCTGCCCAAGATGGCTTTGAGGTCACAGCTTCTTTAATAGCTAGAATTGCAGATGTGAGCCACTGTCGTCTGGCCTCTAAATGGGTAATGAAGGTCTTTTAATTTGTGGGCTTTCTTTTGATTTTTCCTACTATATCCTTTGCCATGCAGAAACTCTGTACTTGCATGTCCAACCATAAGTTGATTTTTTGTGTTTCAGAGTTTGTATTAAAATTTCTGCCAAGGAGTCCTACAATTTCGTTTATTCATTCCTGTAAGGATTTTAGAGTGTCTGCTTTGACTTCAAGGTCTTTGGTCCAGTTGGAGTTGATTCTGTTGCAGGGTGATATAGGGGGATCTAGCTTTAGTTTTCTACAAGTATTTAATCAAGTTTTCCAGCACTATTCATTGAAGTTGCTGCCTTTCTTCTATTCTATTTTTCTGTCTCCCTTATTGAAAATAAGTTGGCTAGAGATCGGTGACCATTTCAGCATTTGTATTCCATTTGTCCTCACGTCAGTTCTTGTGCCAGTACCCAGCTGTTTTGACTTTTTTGTAAAAGTTAAATGTGTTATTGATATCCCTCCAATATTATTCTTTCTGCTAAGGATTGTTTTTGCTATTTGGGGTCTTTTATAGTCCCATATGAATTTTTGGATTGCTTCTTCTATTTCATTGAAGAATGAAGTGAAGTTGGAATAGTGTCAAGTAGCCTTTTACATTATTGCCATTTTTAAGATGTTAACCTTTCCAATCAAGGAGCACGAGATGTTTTTCTACTTTCTTAGTTCTTCTTTAATTTGTTTTCAGATTTTAAAGTGTTCATCATAGAGGTCCTTCACTTCTTTAGTTAACTCAACTCCTAGGTACTTTATTTTTTGTGGGTCTATTAGAAAATTCGTTTCTTTCCTGATTTCAACTGAACTCTTCTAATTATTGATATACAGAAAAGACACTGATTTTGACCGTTAATTTTGTACTCGGCTAATTTGCCAAAGTTATTGTTCAGCTCAATAATTTGGAAGTAGAATCTATTGTTTTTTTATTATGAGATTATTTCATCTGCAAAGAGGTAGAGTTTTGCTTCCTTTTTCCCTATTTGGATTCTCTTATGTTTATATCTTTTCTAATGGTTCTTCCTAGGCCTTGTAATAGTCAACTGAAGAGAACTGGAGAATGGACATCCCTGTATAGTTCCTGAATTTAGAGGAAATTATTTGATCTTTTTGATATTAAATATATTGCTGTCTGTAGGTTTATCATACCTAAACTTTATTATATTGAGGAATGTTCCACGAATTCTACTTTTTCCTGAGCTTTCATCATAACGCAGTGTTGTACCATGTCAAATGCTTTTTCTGCATCCATTGAGACAATCATGTGTTCTTATCCTTGCTCTTGTTGATGTGATAAATTATATTAATTGATGTGCATATAGTGAACCAGCTTTGCATAGCTGAAATCAATCCTGTTTGGTAGTGTTGTTTCATTTTTGGTCAGTTATTGAGGTTGCTTAAAATTTTATTGAGGAGTTTCTCATCGATATTCATCCAAGTAATGGTTCTGTAGTCTCTTTCTTTGATGTGTCCCTGCCTGGTTTGGGGATGAGGCATAAGCTGACTTCATAGAAAGCGTTTGGTAGTGTCTTCACTTTCAACTTCATTCTTGTGGGATCTGTTTTGAATGCCTGGTAGAATCCAGCTGTGAATCCCACGCCCCATTTGTTAGGAAATTGAAAGACGTGGAAAAATTATATGGAGTGAAGTAAGGTAGGCCCAAAGAAAAACAGGTCCCATGGTTTCCCTTGCTTGCAAGTATTTGTACATGTCTAGGACAGAGACGGTTAAAGGCTATGTACATACAAGTATATAAGTTGATGTTAAGCAAAATGTTTGTTTTTGTGGAAAAGGGGTGTCTCTGGAAGGCAGAAGATAAAAGCATTTTGTTTTTTTGATTCAACTAGACAATCTATGTCGCTTAAGTCAATCAATATTGAGAGTTATGATTGAGAGGTTTTTGCTAGTTCTTGCCATGTTATCCACTTTCATGGAAACTGTGCTAATTGGATTCTTCTTATGATTCTTGGATTCTCTGTTTGGGCACTGTTTCTTTGCCTTCATCATATTCTTGTTGGTTTTCTAAGTGTAGGACATTTATAGGTATCTTTTGTAAGGCATGACTGGTTGAGATATATTGTTTCAATTTTTTTTGCTGTGGAAGCTTATTTGACCTTCTGTAATGAAGGAGAGTTATGAAGGGTACTGTATTCCTGGTTGCTAGTTGTTTGTCTTTAGGAATGACATATAGCATTCCAGGCTCTTCTTGCTTTGTCACTCCAGAGAAATCTGAAGTTATTCTTATTTGGTTGCTTTCATTGGTGACTGATCTTTTCTCCCTAACTGCTTTAAAGATCCATTCCTGGTTCTCATTTGATCCTTTACAGATTACACTGTGATGGTGAAACGTCCTTTCCTGCTCTGGTCTATTTGGGGTTCTAAAGGCTTCTTGTATCAGAATGGGCCTATCTTTTTGAAAATTGGGCAAGTTCTCTGCTAGCTTCCTGTTAAATGACTACCCTAGACCTTTAACTTCTTTCATTAGGCCCTCCTCTAGACCCATTACAATTAAATCAGTCCTTGCAATGGTGTTTTTCCAATATTGAATATTGAATACATCTATCATATTTCTTGGATTTGTCTTGAATACTTGTCTGTTCTTTCTCTTGTCATTTCTTCGGAATGGTCTAACCTACTGTCAAAGTTTTCTTATTTTATTCTTTCATGTTTGCTTCCTTCAAATTCGTTTTAATTTTTGCTTTAGGTCGTGTATGTGCTTTTTTACTACTTAATTTGGTTCTTAGTGTTCATTCACCCATCACTTAGTTGAGTGGTCATGCGTTCATTGGACTCCCTTTCCTTCTGTTGGGCTTCATTCAGCATTCCTTTTGTGGCCTCTATGGATTCCTCCAGATTTATGTTTATGGATTCCATGAATGTGTGTATTAAGCTTTTCTTATTGTCATCCCACTCATATAATTCCTGTTTTAATCTGTGAATAGCTTCCTCATGCTCATGAAATTCCAGTAGTCATCATTTTGCTCACATAGTTCCTGAAATACTCTGTAGTAAGTCTCATCTGTCTGCTTTCAATCTTTTCATTCAGTATGTTCACCAGTAGTATTTACAGAGAATTTTGGGAAATCTTGTCTGGATTATTCACTAACAACTTTATTGCCTGTTTATCATGAGGGGAATTGGGATTCCTGGACTTGACATTTTTTATTGTGTTTTTCTGGCTTGTTCTATACATTGGAGAATGAAAGCAAGATCAATTAAGTTCTGGTACTCTATTTTAACTCAAGTAACCACTAAAACCCTGTAGTTGTACAAATTGTTTGAGGCAGTCAAAATGAGTACTGATACAATCTACTTCAACAAATACAGTCTACTTCAACAACTATGGAACCATGGTATTAGAAAGTCAAAGAAGTAGTCAGCAGACCAGAAATGAATGGGTTTAGGGAGAATTGCAGTGAGAAAATAACATTAGCAGAATGTGGGCAGGGAAAAGGATTGAAGGATTCAGAGAAATGAAAGTGTATGAAGAAAAGAGGAAATTAAGAAAAAAGGGAACATGAAAAAATAAAAGCTTAAAAAATGAAATGGTACAGATAATGTGATGTCAGGAAAATGAACCCTTAGATATGTATTTTAATGTTTTTTTCTTTCATGCATGTGTTTCTAACGCATTTATAAGATTATCTCTTTGTTGCTTTGTATGTCCCCCTCCCACAGTATAACCTCTGCTTTCACTATATTTGATGTCAGTATAACTTGTGGAGGAGATGGGGAAAAACCTGGTGTTTAAGGATACAGGTGGACATTTTGCAACAATGAGAAGTACAAGTTGTCATGTCCAAAACGAGCTTTACAACGTCGGTGCGGGGGGGGGGAGGGGGGTAAGGAGAAGGATTGGGATTGGGGGGAGGGGGGAGGCTGGGAAGGGATGTGAAGGGTAAACCAAAGGAGGAGGCTGCAATGCTTGGTAAGACATGTACGCATTATCCTGCCCATGTAATTGTAACCCCTCTGTACAGTATGTTCACAAATAAAATTAAATTAAATTAAAAAAATGAAATGGTAAAATTAAATGTATAAAGAACTAATAGTACAATCAAAGGAGTTAAAGTTGAGAGTTTGTGAATTAAGTGATTTGAATTAAGTATGTACACAATGAAAGATAAGACCTAATAATCAAAGATGGATACATATTTGGGGATGAATAGAAAAGCCAATATGTCACGCAAACAAACCTCAAAAAGATCAAAAGGGAAAAGAGCAAAAATAATTTTAAAAGCACACACCAAAATAAAATTGATGAATAGAAATAGAATAAATCAATGTTAAACTTTAAAAAAAATCGTAGAAAATAGTTCTTTGATTTTTTGGGGGCGGAGAATCCTGTGTCTCCCTGTGTCTGTAACCATTCTTTTAGTGGAGTCTCTGGTTTTCTTGTGGTGTTTGGATTTCCTGTGTCTTCATTGGTTTCTTAAATCAGCTTGAGTATGCAGAAAGAATCGCTACCAGCATTTCATCACCCTCCTTTTAGGCTAGATCAGTGGGAGGGAAATCTGCTTTATATCACAAAAGAGGGAGATGGCTGTTTCCTCTACTTAGAGTTGCTGTGATGGAGATAAGTGGTGGATAAGGTTAAGACCTTTCTGGAAACAGTACCTTATCTCTGAGCGTCTAGCTCCTGAGACAGTCTCACAGCTCAGGCTGGAGTCGTTATCAGGATTTATGTTTACTGAGTTTCAATTGTGTTTTTCCTACCCGTTCTGCCACTACATCTGCTGCCTATGATTCAGTGGAGAGTGACAACCTGTGGCTTTGTTACCCAGTAAAGAAAATCACTCCTTGGGTTGAATGTGTTCTGTGTGGAAAGACCTAATTTCACCTGTGTGGAGCTGAGCCACCCAGGTCAATTTCCTTGACTTGTGGAATGGCTCCTATTGTCTTCTTCCAAGGGCTGAGTTACTAGCTAGCTGCTCTGGACATGTCTCTGGCAGGATCAAAGATGGAGTACTTCTCCAGTAGTGGGTGATACATTACCTTCCTACCACTGTTCTTGAGAAGGAGTGAGAATGTCTTGGGTGTAAACACAAATTTCCCTTGAATTCTTGTCTGTCCTCACTCTGCTACTTTCTGTGGTCAGCAGGATGAAAAATTCCACTCCTTGTTGCTTCTTGGTAGCAGTGAGTAGGATCTAGTCCCAGACCACTATTGGATCCTTTGTCCTACGTTCTCTCTGTACTATGATGGCACATCTGGTGTGACTTTCTAGACTTGGACTTTTCACTACAAAACTAAGACTAGTTTCAATGCAAGAGTTTGTTTTGCCCCCACCTGATCTTCCAGTATCTTCGTCCAAACCTATAATTTCATGATTTTTGTCCT
The DNA here is from genome assembly GCF_024711535.1 of Dipodomys merriami. Classification (NCBI taxonomy): domain Eukaryota; kingdom Metazoa; phylum Chordata; class Mammalia; order Rodentia; family Heteromyidae; genus Dipodomys; species Dipodomys merriami. The sequence continues at coordinate 6,326,491 of NW_027203159.1, read as the reverse complement.
TATTTTTCAAACCAGAATTTATTTGACCAAAATATTTAGCACTATTAAGTCATCCTAGATATTAGGGAAATACTAAAATTTTATTTTTAAGTTTAATTCTTTACTTAAGTTTAATTGCTTTTCACCTTTTGCTTCAATACATGGAATTCAATCCTTGACACAAGAGAAAAGGTGATAATTCTTTAACAAAATGTGTTTTGATTTAGCATTTAGGAAGTAATAGAGTCTAATGTCAAACCACATATTGTATATACTGACTCTTATGTCCTGCTCCCATTTTTAGTATATATATATATATATATATATATATATATATATATATATATATATATATATATATACACACACTTATATATAAATGTACATATATACTAATGTATATATAGACACATATATACACTATATACAAATGTATATATACATACATATATACATGCAAATATATGTATTTATACATATATGTATTTATACATATATATACATAAATGTGTATATATGTACATATAGAAAGAGCTATATTCTCATTTGAGAACTTAAATGTAGCAAATAACTCTCAAGTAAAAATTGTTATATGTGATAAAGTTGCCTCTACCACATACATAGTAATCAGCCATTTGGGTGTAATGATCAGTTTTGTGTTGATCATTTGGAAGGGACAGTCGAATAAGGCTAAACACGAGAAACACAAACAGGATTTTGGAAGTTATTGCATGGTTGACACTATAAGGGCTAAAACTTGCCTTGAGAAATATATTCAGTAAATCCAGCTGAGGCATATTTACTACATAAAATTACTACCTGCCCAAATACAACAAACTGGCAATTATCTAGAAGATTGTAAAATCATTCATATTGACATATTTTCATGTATCGTGATGTCATTTCTTTCCTATAATTTGGACGAATAATATTGAAGACAATAAATTTCATTTAAATATGTTTTGTTCAAAACTAATTGACTCAAAGGACACAAAGATTGGTTGATTGATTGTAGTTTGAGATAATAAATTCTACAATGTAATAAGAGTCATGAATTTTGATAAATGCTAAGAACTCTACATGCATATTTGGAAAGTACTGTTGTTCCACACAGAAATGCTATCCAAGGTTTTACCAATTTTAGAAGTCAATATTATAAATGAGTGCAATCATTAAGTACTACTTGTGTTGCACATAAAGACTTTCATGGTTCATATAAACTGGTGCTATGCAGATTTTTATTTCTAAAATTACACTTTATTTTGAGACACTTTTACACATGAATACACAATACACTAAAATATTCCTGTTGCTAATTGCTCTGGTTCTTTAGGTATATTTGGTGAAGATTTACATTGTGAAAGAAAGTTGGAAAATTGTAGTTATGATATCGGTTAGATATGAGAGTTCAGCTGATAATCACCAGATATGGCTATTTTGAAAACAGGTTTTTCTAGTGATGTTCATATTCAGACCATTATTTTTCCTGTGTGAAATCTTTGGAGAAACCTTTGAAAATGAGTACAGTTCTTGCGACTGATTCCATCTTAATATCTAATGAAAGAGACTTTACAGGGAAACCTAAGCATTTTCTATGCATTTTGTATTGTGTAGAGACTATAGATGTCTCAAAGAATCAATAGAAGGAAAAACCTATCACATGGCATATTAAAATGGAAAAAATATATGAGAATATAAAAAGAGATTGAGTATTTCTACCCTTCGAGACAATGACCATCTACATTTTTCCATAAGTGTTCATGGCCAGAAATGAAAACCTGTTTGTGGTGGTTGTAGCAATTATCAATGACTACAGTTTCAGACTCCGTGCTAGACTTTTTTATTAATTTTTTTCTTGTAAAAATGTTGTACAGAGGTATTGCAGTTACATGAGTATGGTAATGGGTGCATTTCATAGAGAGTACTGTTACCTCTTCCTTTATTTCCCCCCTACCTCACTTCCCTCCCCACCTCCCCAACTGCTCCCACCCCCCACCCTGACATTGTAAAGTTCATTTTCAATATAGTGTCCTGTTCATCTCATCGTCACAGTCAGTCAGCCTGCAACCTCATTTAAGCATTCTGCAAAATCCTTTCCCCTCCCCAAATTACTATATATATATATATACACACAAGGTGCAGAGCACCAGCATCAGTTTGGGGGAAGAACATACAATAAAAGCAATAAAAACATACAATAAAAACAAAAGAATCACACATTGGCTTCTTGAGGAGCCACTGGGGTCTGGCTCCATGTCATATTTTAAGGCACAGGTTTTACATATTTTGTATATGTTACATGGTGTAAAATATTTCCTAAGATAATTTTTAAATATATTTATATTTCCATGCAATTACTTCATTCCTTGCTGGATAAATTTCACTAATGAGGAAATTATACTGCACACCAGACACTATGTTAGCAGGAATATAACAATTCAATTATAATTTTCTGGGAATATTTTTAGAGAAGAGAATAATTACTTCTTCAGAACAGATTATCGAAACAAGAGTGATAAATGGACTTCTGTGTAGGTATAAACAGTATGACATACTATAGATGAGTTACAGTTTAAGAAAACACGAGCAGCACCCTTCTATTGAAGCCTAGCAGAATTCTATTGAAGCCTAGCCACTGAATTTTATGGTGAAATCATAGCCCTCAGAAGTGGAATCTTCTCTTTGGTTTTGGGGCCTGAAGGGAACATTTCACTGGACATAGGCTGGCTTGGTGATAAAGGACCTGAGATCATGAACGGGAAAATGGTTACATCAGTACCACAATAATTGGGGTCTCACACAGGGGAGACACTGGAATTGAAAACTGTATTTGATGGCAGGGTTTCTTGCTAACTTTGGCCAGTCTAGTTATCTTTAATAAGTACTAGACACCTTAATGTCCCCACTTCAGGTATTAATCTCCCATGTTAACCGTTCACATTTTACTTTTTACACTCACTTCTAAACATTACTCATATTCAGATCCCAAAGCTGCAATATCTCTCTCCAAGCAAAGAAAAAGAGAGGTAAATAGGAAATCACCTACACATAACTTTGAAACCTAAGATCTATCCGTCTACATGACTCCTGGTTGCCTCTGGTCAACACAAGAGACTGACCTACTGTCATACCAGTGTGGTTCTTGTAGTTAACGAGTAGAACTAACTACAGAAACACAAAGAACATAGTCATTAAACAAACACCAACACCATCTACACATAAAAAAGCCACGCAGCAGTACCAGGATAACCTAGAAGATAATGCGCAAAATAGAATAAAAGCATGGCTCGTAAATTTGCTGAATGAAAAATTGGACACCCTGCATAGGGTTTTCATGATGAAGCCAACCAGAAGTTAATAGATGACTTCATGGCCTCCGTGACCCCTCCCCCCATAAAAAGACAAAGATTTCCAGCAGAGGGAGAAAGAGGCTAATGAAAGATAGGAACCAAATTAAGGAATGGAAAGAAAAGTCTGAGAGCCAACTCCAGGAGGGAAGGCAATCTATTCAAGACTTAAAAAGAAAACCTTAATAAGGAGCTGGCCACCAATAAGAAAGACCAGCAAGAAGCAAAGGTGATGGACACCGAAGTTAAAAGCCTTCAAAGTAGAATGGGGGAGTCCAAGGAAAGAATATCAGAGGCTGAAGACAGTTTAGACTCCATATAGCAAGAGCACACAATTATTCATAGCAAAACTAAGATGCATGACAGATCACTTGGTGCAGGAAATACAGCATACATAAAAAAGCCTAATTTGAAAATAATAGGTATATAAGAGGGCCTGGAGAGGGAAGGCAATGTATTAGGAAGTATATTCAGCAGAATCCAAGTAGTGAACTTCCCAAATATAAAAAAGGACAGGCCCATCCAGATATAAGAATCTTTGAGAACCCCAAATAGACCAGAACAGAACAGGGCATCCCACCACCACATTATAATCTTTACTGCCTCAATAGCCACTAAAGTAAGAATTCTTAAAGCTGCCAGGGAGAAGAGAACAATCACATATAAAGGTAAGCCAATCAGAATTTCCTCAGACTTCTTAGCAGACACCATAAAAGCAAGGATGTCCCGGAAAGAGGTATGCCACACCCTAAAGTCAAATAACGACCAACCAAGAATAATATACCAGCCAAACTCTCTTTCATAGCAGAAGGACAACATTCCACAGCAAGGAATATCTGAAGCAATATATCTCTACCAAACCAGCTCTCCAAATATACTCAAAGACATTATACATATCGAAAACTGAAAAGAACAGAATATAGACAATGAAACAGTCTACAAACAGAGAAATATGTAATCACAACAAGAATAGCCAAGTCCCAGTTTACCCCCACATATAAACATAGGGGCAGACAAACACCTGTCAGTACTAGCCCTTAACATTAATGGTCTTCCAATTAAGCGACATAGATTGTCCAGTTGGATGAAAAAGCAAGAGCCTTCTATCTACTGTCTTCAAAAGACTCACCTTGCCAACAAAAATAAACCTATTCAGAAAGGGAAAGGCTTGAATAAAATACATTAAGCAAAGGGCTCCCATACATAGGTGAGAGCTGCAATCTTAATATCAGATAAAATAGACTTCAAATTAAAATCAATGAGAATGGAAAAGAAGGTCACTACATATGAATTAAAATATCTCTCCGGTGGCTCCTGCCTGTAATCCTAGCTATTCAGGAGGCTGAAATATGAGGATAACATATAAAGCCAGCTCGGACAGGAAAGTCTGTGAGACTCTTATCTCAAATAAATAAATCACTAGAAAACCAGAAGTGGTGTTGTAGCAGTAGAGCATTAGCTTTGAGCTGAAGAGCTGAGGGACAGATCCCAAGCCCAGAGTTCAAGCCCAATGACCAAAAATAAAAATAAAAACAGGATATCTCCTTCAGGAGGATATTACGATTCTAAACTTCTACTCACCAAATAATGGAGTGCCAAAATTTATATAAGAAACACTACTTTCCCTCAAATCTCATGTAGATCCAAAGACATTAATTGTGGGAGACTTTAATGCACGACTATCCCTACTAGATAGACTAACCCGGCAAAATCTCCACAGAGAAACCTCAGATCTTAAAATCTGTGCTAGAGTTTTGTCCAGTCATCAAACACCTTTACAAGGAACTGAAATCAATCAACTTATTGCCAATCAATTTATGAACGTTTATTAGAAAACTATGATTTGTGAGTAACCAGTTTAGGACAGTGATTCTGATAGTTGCCTGTCATTCCGACTCTAGTATTGCCAAAAATGAAATTTTTCTTTGAATCATTTCCCCCTGTTCCTCAGGCTGTGTGCACGTTTGATTGAATGTTCGTTATACAAATTCCAAATGTTCATAAATACATCAATGTCACTGACTAGAATACAACTTCAGTTATATTTTCCCCAAACATACAATGTGCCCTAATTATTTCTAATTGTCAGTATCAGCAAAGAACTTCCATGAAGAAAACACTGCAATTCTACACCATCTCACAATGTGCTAAATTCTTTCAAAGTTCTTTTAAAATCTATTTCTCTTGCTTTTTTAGAAAATAGTGTTATCAAAAGTAACTTTTATGTAACTGGAACACAAAGGATGACAGAGAAAACAGCGCTGGATTAGAGGAAGGAATGAGAATGAGCATCAAATTGCAGGCTTGTCAATAACAGGGAGAATTTCATGTGATCAAACGTCTGAATTTTAGCACATGTGAAATGAATCGTAGTTCATCTCGCCATAAGAAGAAGGAGATGTACATTGTGATATACTTTGCCTCAATTAACCAAAGCATAGTTAGACTACATTTCCTAAAATCGTGATTCTTACCTGAGCTCTTTTTGTCATAACACAAGAATGATGAACACTCCCAAAATAGAGAGTTACAAAATCTGATCATTGCTTCTCAGAAGCTTTCTGATGGCAGTCATTTTTATGTACTTCAGAGTGGTTTCCTGTTCTCCTTTGAAGTCTGATTAATTTCATTAGATATCAAGCACTCCATACTATCCCTTCTTTTATCAGTACCGAGTGTCTATGTTATTTGGATTGTTCAGAGATTTGCCGGATTCTCCACTTAAAGACTAAACAGGTTTCCAACATTTTCTTCCATGTCAGTCCTTATCTAATCGCCATAAGCCATGTTCCGTTGTTCTACACAAAACAAAATTGAAATGCTTCAGTTCCTCACGATTCATAAAAGAATACTTCCAAATAGGCAGATTTGTAAACCCACAATATTCTATCATTACCATACTTTCATTACCATTTCTTTGTTTCTATACACTAGATATTTAATAAAGGAATTTCCACTATATACATATATTCATAATTAATTCTCCATTACTCCCAAATGTTCTTCAGTATGAACCCAAAAACTTTGGTAGCAGATATTTAAATAAAATTGCTTCATATTTATGAAAAAAATAGGCAAGATACCTAATGCTAGAATGGTGACGTATATTGGACAACACCTTCTATATGTCAGTACACATATACTCCCACTTATGAACGGGTGCATAATTACAATGTATTTTTATTAATACCTAATTGATTTTCACATTTTCTACTTAAGCCTTTCAGCAAAGTCTTCACTTATTTATGTTCCAGGATATATATGTAATTAATTTATATAGTTGTTTAGTAAAAGAAACATCAGTGCAATCAGTACAAAAGCCTAGATAGATAATAGATAGATAGATAGATAGATAGATAGATAGATAGATAGATAGATAGATAGATAGATATTTAGATAGATAGATAGATAGATAGATAGATAGATATAGATAGATAGATAGATAAACCCACGCATTCACTGAAATGTCTCTATATAGTCTGTTTATTTTTTACATTATAGAATAATATTTGTGTAATAAAAATATATATTATATACTTTAAAAATCCTTCTCAGAAACTTTTTTTCCTGCTCTTTTGATTAATTAGTGCTAGTATTTGTTTTCAGAAAACTTGGAATCAATATGAATTTAAGATGTGAATTAAGAAGATATATATACAAAATCAAACATATCTACAAGGAGATATATAGTTGTAGATAGATAGATAGATAGATAGATAGATAGATAGATAGATAGATAGATAGATAGATAGATAGATAGATAGGTAGATAGATAGGTAGATAGGTAGATAGATAGGTAGATAGATAGATAGATAGATAGAGATAGAGATATAACATTTTCTTGATCAATTCATTTACTGCCGGGTCTATGGTTAGGTTTCATATCTTATGTATGGTCAGTAATGCTGTGATAAACATCTTTCTTCTGGTAGCTTTAGTATGGCGTTATTTGTGATCATTTAGGAAAATGCCTGGGTCATAAGGGAGCTCTATGTGTAGTCAATTAAGGAACCTACATACTCCTTTACAAACTGAACAAATTTTCACTCCGACCAACAATGCAGTAGTGTTACCTCTTGGGCACATCCCCTCCACCATGTGTTGATATTAGATTTCTTTTTTTTTTTTTTTTTTTTTTTTTGGGTCCGGTCGTGGGGCCTGAACTCTGGGTCTGGGCGCTGTCCTTCAGCTCTTCAGCTCAAGGCTAGCACTCTACCACTTGAGCCACAGCGCCACTTCCGGCTTTTTTCTTTTTGCTTATGTGGGGCTGAGGAATCGAACCCAGGGCCTCGAGCATGCAAGGCAAGCGCTCTACCACTGAGCCACCTTCCCAGCCCCTGATATTAGATTCTTAACTTTAGTTATTGTAACTGGGGTAAGGTAGGATCACAATGATTTTTTTTTCTTTTTTCTTTTACATATATACATTTTATTGAAAAGGTAATAAACAGAGAGGTTACAGTTACATAGGCAAGGTAATAAATCAATTTCGAAATATTAAGTCATGATTATTTTCTGAGAATTTTTCTTCTAACAGGACTTTCTGACATTTGCCTGCCTGTCACAATAAAAGCAGGTACAAATATTTTTAGAAATTATTTACCTGGTCGAATTTGCCTTATTTTCTTCATTGATTGAATCACAGAAAGTATAACACAGGAGTAGATAGAACCAGGTAGATAACACTACTCCTGACAGGCTCTGAAAGTTTAGACATGCTGATAATTATACCTTTGAATTTTTATATGTCAGATGGAGATGTAAGAAAGCAAGTAAATTATTGGCCTTTTCCTTGATTGAAATGTAAAACATGCAGGTAAATCATGAGCCCTCCATGGATATAAAACCTCAGAAAATAACTCAGGGTAACAATGCCAATGGACTCCCACAATAATTATTTAACAAGAATGAATATTTTCATGATATAAAATATTAAGAACGATCTAAAGGGAAGTGAGAGTACGTAAGAAGTTAATTTCCACAGTAATGCTCTTTGTCCTATTTTGAATTTTCATTCTCCTAATAGGGATTCCTAAGGTATTGTAGCAAAGACTTATACTGTTCTTAATATATTCCCTTAATTTCCTCTGTATTTTCTTTTCATTTTCAGAGAAATCTGTGGATCCTGAGAGGTTATTGAAGTGTCCTTATAATAAAAACCACAGAAACATGTCTTGCAGGTTTCCATACCATCTGAGAAATGCAGAAGAGTTATGTTTCAGTGGAAAATATTGGTTCCACAGTTTTCTGTTCATAGAAAAATTGGGGTGTCTTTCTTAAGGTAAATGTTGGAAAAGTATGTGATTGACACGAAAGAGTGTGTGGAGGAAATGTTATGGAGAGACTTTTGTATTTCTTCTGAAATCTCAGCAGGATGTAATGGAAAACATGACAGTGTAAGTTCAACTTGTGTATTTCTAGACCAGAGTATAGGCAAGATGTTTTGTGTTGGACAGCTATTTTAAACTGTGTTTGCCACATTTCACCAACTTAGGAGGTTGTTTCCTTTTACTCAACATTGCCTAATGTCGAAAATGTAAATTACTGACATTCTTAAAGGTTAAATTTTATTATGTTAAGACAGCCATTCTATTACCATATGACATGAATTCAACTTGAAACCTTTAGGTTTCAGGCCGTGGTTTTTAACTGATATCATGGAGAGATTCATTGTGTCTCTTTCAATATATAGGGAATTGATTGCACTAATGATCTTAGTTTAATCAAACAGGACAATTTTTGAAGTATTTGTAGAATACTTTTACCAAATTAACACTGCCACAGTGAGTTCTAGAGCTGTAGAGGAGTCACAGTTTGTGTTGCCTTTTGTAAAGAAGACACCTGTGAAGACTTACCCTTAGGGAAGTTTTCAAATATCCTTTTCTATACATTCATTAAGTCTATATAAGTAAATCTTATTTGCATGAATAGAGGACCAAATTCTGAATATATGTGTGTTTATAAACTTTGATAAAATAATCATAGATCTTCACACTGGTTCTTCATGTATGAAATCATATCAACGAAGGAGTTGAGATCTGAGTATCATTTTTTGATAGAGGCTGGACACAAGGTGAGTAGAGACTTAGATGAACTATCAAAAGAGAAAGAAGAGTAGCTCTGGCTAAGTAGCCAACCTACCAATCCACTCACAAACCATCCAGTCAACCCACCAACTCCCCAATTAACCCACAGTTCAACCAGTCAACCAATCCATCTTTTCCGAGTGAAGTCAGATGTGTACCACAGAATCTTTCCTGTAATGGGATCCAAAGCCCTAAATCTTGTGTCATTCCGGTGACTGCCATGTATCTCTTACCCTCCCTACTCACTCCCACCTCCCTACTTCTCCTCTACCCCTGAGTATTCTGATCCTGGAACAAGGTTTACTGCTGTCAGTGGCCTCCTACGGCTGACCTGGCTGCAGCATGGTGCTCAACCTTTCCCGGATGGATGGTAATCCAGTGGGAGTCTATGGCCACATTGAGGATGATGGAGGTGAAAGAGGAGGAGGGGGATGAGAAGTACAAGGAAGAAAAAAGCAGCTAACTCTTATTCCCGCCTTCTCCCAAGCCCCGAATTCTACCTGTGGCAGTGGGCATGTCAAACAAGGCCCTGAGCACATTGTGGAGAAGATAAACAACAAACACCGACCAGTAGAAGCCTCTATTTCCCTTTCAATCACCTTGTCATTTTTGTAAATTTATATCCAGCCAACACGTGCCCCAGAAAGAGTCCAGGGCTGCATCTAGCACTGAACTGACAATGCAAAATACCCTGGAGTCGAATTTGTGATACTTTAGCCTTTAAATTCCCCACCACAAATATAGGCCCTGGATTACAGGTATTTGCCAGACAATAGGTTTCCCCACCCTAAGGTCAGAATCCAGTTCCCTGGACAACCAATAGGCCAGCTGGACCCAGAAGTGAAACCATGTCAGTTCAAACACCCCACCCCTGAGGGACATGTGAGGACTGTATATCAAAAAGCTCCCTCCACAGTATGTCATCATCACAACTCTTCCCTCCTTCCTTCCCTTTTTCCTTATTTCCAGGATTCGTTTCTTCCCCTTCTTCCTTCCCTCCTTTCTCTCTTCTCTCCTTCCTTCTCTCATTTTTGTTCCCTCCTTCCTTTTCACTTGCCTCCCTCCCTTACTACTTTCTTTCTTCCTTTGCCTTCCTTTCCCTACCTCCTCTTTTTCTTCCTACCATCTTTACTCTTTCTGTTAATTCCTCTTTCTCTTTCTCCTTCCTGCCATCTCCTCCCCTCCTTTCATTCCCTTGTTCTTTCCTCCCTCCCTTTCTCCTTTCCTTCCTCTTTGCTCCCCCCTTCTTTATCGCCTTGTCTATCTTTCTTATTTCTTGCATCTTTCTCTCCCCATTCCTCTCCCTCCTACAATCTATCCTGTCTTTTTTTTTTTTTACTTCTGGCATCCTTTCTCCCCAGACTCCTTGCTCCCATCCTTCCTTTGCCCTCTTTCCTTCTTTCCTTATTTCCTTCCTTCCTTCTTTCTTTCTTCCTTTCCTTCTTTCTGGCTGTCTTTCTTTCTGTCTTTCTTTCTTTCCTTCCTTCCTTCCTTCATTCCCATATCCACCTTCCTCTCTTTTTCCCTGCTCTCCACCCTTTCTTCTTCCATCTTGCCTCCTCCTCTTCTTCCATTACTCTCCTTCCTTCACATCATTTTTCCTGACTGAGTTTTTCACCCCTTCATCCTGAGTCTCTATTCCTGCTAGGCAAGACAGAACATACACGGCCAGGCCCGGCCCAGGCCATGGAAGGGAACCTATAAGAATAAACCTGCCTTGCCACCATTACCTTCCTCTATGCACTAAGCTTCCCCAACGGAGGAAGCTGGATGCACCATATAAGAAGCAAAACTTTAGAAAAACAGTTCCAAACAAACAAACCAAAAGCAATCATGTTGAGGTTTCCCACACAAAAAGGACAGGATGTGGAGGGGACAAGGGGAGGAGGAAGAGGAGGAGGAGGAGGAGGAGGAGGTGAAAGAGGAAAAAGAAGCAAAGAAAGGAGATTGTTACAATTCTCAAAGGGCTTGACTCTGGAATTCATCGTCTCTCTAGAAAGAACAAACAGATAAACCAAAACAGCAACAGAACAAAATCCTATTGTGTATTTTTGGGGCTGTCTGATCTTCCTACAGCAGGGCAGGCCAGCCTTTGGGCATGGGAAGGGGGTTCGTGAACTGTACGTGAATTAGGATGGGTGTCAATTTCAATCACCCCAGCCCATCCGGGAGTCAAAAGGACCTGCTATGGTAGTGGACAACTTCAGCAAAGCCAGGCCAGGTTCTAGAAACTTCTCTCAACCTGTGTGTGTGCAAACACGCGTAACTCTATGTCTGTATTTGGTTCAAACTTTGGCCCTGCCTAATTTTCTCTTTTGTGCACACCTGCCTCTGTACTCTGTCCACCTACTTACCCCTCCCCCGCATGGTCTGGAAAGCCTTTCAGATAAAGGGAAACACTAACATATAAAGGGGAAACAAACAAACAAAATGAAAGAAACATGAAGCCAGATGGAATTTCTTCTCTTGCACAAAAAGTAGATTTGTGATTCAAAAACAAAACTAAAAATAAAACTTCTCCCACCATCAAACAAACACAGAAAAACAGTAATTGCTTGAGTGGTTGAGCAACAGCCTTGAGCACAGAGTACATCAGGAATGTTGTCCAGTGTCCAAATTCAAGGCCCAGAATTGGTATCCAAGGCCTCGTCCCCGAATTAAAGTCCCAGAAGTTTAAGCCCCTGGCCCCTAATTCAAGGCCTCGGCTGTGAGAACAAATCCCAAGTCCCACAGTCTGGACCCAGGGCACTTATTCAAGACCCAGAAATGACTATAAGGTTTGGTCCCCATATTCAAGGCATATGCAGTTAGTTCAAGGACCCGGCTCAGAGTTAAAGGCCCAGACTTTGAATTTATGGTCCAAAACTTAATTCAACACCTGGCTGTGTGTAAAATGCCTAGGATTATAACTCAGATCCTAAGTACTAGTTCTAGGAACAGGCCATGAATTCGATCCCCAGGACCTGAAATCAATTGCAGGCCCTTAATTCAAAGCCCAGGTTGTGAGTTCAAGGCTCAGGTCCAGAATTTCAGGCCCAGGATGTGCATTCCAATCCCAGCTCGAGAGTTCAAGTCCCAGCCTTTGAATAAAAGGCCGAGGTCATTAGCTCCAACACAAACCCCATTTCAAGCCATGAATTCAGATTTTCAGCTCTTCATGCTGTGGTATGGCAAGGAGAGGAAGGAAAAATAAAACAATGAAATAATTTCTGCATTGTTGCTAGGCAAAAAAGAGGAAGTATAAAAAGGGAGAAAAGATAAAAGGAAGGAAAGCGGGAAGGAAGGAAGGAAAAAAGAAAGGAAAGGAAGGGTGAGGAAGGCAGGGCAGGAGGGAGGAAGATAGAGAGATAGGGAAGGAATGAAAAAAGAATGGGAGGAAGGGAAAAGGGAAGGATGGAAGAAGTAAGGAAACAAGGAAGAAATGAGGAGGAGGAAGAAGAGAAGGAGGAAAGGGAGGGGAGGAGGAGAAAGAGGAGGAAGAAAAGGGGGGAGGAAAAGAGTGAGGGCAGGACGAACAGGAGGAAGAGAGGGATCTTCCCCAGGATTTCATGTAAATTGCTTCAACTAGTGTTGAATCAATTCCAAGATTTGTACTCATGTTCAAATTTGTTGTAAATATTTTAGGCAAATTTGATATTATTCAACAGGTAAATTACTGCTGTCCGAATGTGCATTCCACCACAAAAACCTGTTTTCAATACCACCATGTATCCTGATCATCTTCTGATTTTACATATCTAAACTATTCCCTAACTACATTGTTCCAACATTTTTTCACAAGGTAGGTCTACACAAAATTTGCTTGAATAAGCAAACTTAGCAACAGGAATGTTTTTAGTGTATATTTTATTCATGTGCAATGCTGTATGAAAACAAATTATATTTTCAGAAAGATAAGCATGAGACCAGTTTGTATAAACAATGAATCACTATGAGGAAAAGTGATTGAACACATGTGAAAATTATTAAAAGTGATATGACTTTAGGTAGCTTGCACTTATTGAATATCAGTAATTTCACTATGCATAGCTAATAGAGTTCTAAGCATTTATCCAAATTGTACAAAAGAAGAATGTAATTTTTCTTTGACTTAAGTGAGAAAAAAATGAAAAAAAGTATTTTTCTAAAATTCTCATGAAAAATAATTTTTGCAAAACCAACATTGCATTGACCTGAAGGAAAAAAATTTCCGATATTCATTCCGATATTCATTTTTTCCTCTCTGATAGTTCCTGCATTTTGTTTGTTGGTATACTTTGTTAATATCAAATAATCAATTTCCATCTCTTTTTCTTTTCTTGATATGGTAGTGGAAATCCGAAAATACTGGCCCTGATGATTATCACCTGAAAATAACCATAACTAAATGTAGTGGAATGAGAATTTGACCTTTTAATATAGATTGTAAGATTTAAATTCATGCCAGTTATTACATTGTCGAATTAAGTCTCATTTTCAGTCAATAAAACAATTTTTGTGACCCTTTAGTCAACTGGTTTTGAACAAATGTTCATATATCCGATTTTAATCATCCCAAAAGGACAGGAGACAAATGATATCAAAATATATAAAAAATACATGAAAACGTATTAATTTGTAGTCTTTAAGCAAATTATATTGAAGTGTTAAAGTCGTGAGGCATTGACCACTTGTTGTTTGTTTAAGATCAGCTAATTCTCTCTAGCAGAGCAACAAGTGGTGGTAATCCAAACACCTGGTTGGTTGTGTGCTTTTATAAGCCCTGCAAATCTTTAGCTCAGGGCCCTCCTCCGATGTTCCGCTGTGTTGGAGTGTAGGACGAGGCCCAAGCTGCAACCCCTCTTAAAAGAGATGTAAAGTCTGACTCTTGGTGGTGTTCTTGGTGGGGGTCCTGTGACCAGGGTACAACACATTATGGGGGCTCATCCAGGATCCCCACAAAGACCCCCGAGACCTCAGAGTCCAAAGGTAAAACAGTTCAGTCTTTTAAAATTCCCCTTGTGTTTTGGTTATCTGTGTGTACTTTCGTTTTCCTTTCTGAGGATGGCTGCTCCAATTCGTATTGTGTAAAGGTTTGTCGAAGCAGACACGCCTGCACGACAACCCTAGAGGAACTGGGAGACGTCCCAGATCCTCTTGTGAGGAGGGGTGCTTGGAACCTGCCATGTGAATTGTGGGACGGGGGTCCTTGAAACCCTGCTGTGAGAATTGTGGTGCTTGCTTCAGTTTGGTGTTGGGCCAGAACTGATCAAGACAGCCTCCTAACTGAGGCCCAACTCACCTACTGCTACTTCTGCAGTAGGGTGTGGGTCGGTGTGGAACTCCACCATGACAGGAGTGAGCAGACCAATTCGGTAGATATCCACTTCGTAAGCTTCTTTTCATAACTGTCAGGCCTGCATGTGTTATGTTTGTACTGTTTATTGTTTTTTTCCACTGTACAAATGATGGGACTGGAAACCATGAGCAGCACTCCCTCTAACCCCCTAGACTTACAAAAAGAAACTAAGAAAGAGAAAAGAAATTGTACCCCCCAGTTTTTTAGGGAGATAACTTGGAAGAAGAACTGTTTCCTCCCCCATACTCCAATTCCCCGGTTCCTTTTGCAGAAGCTGAGAATGATCAAGAGGAGGAGGGAGCTATAGAACCACAGCTGAACCCTTGGCACCCACCCTTAAAATTTCAGAGGGGCCAGTCACTCGAAGACACCATGGGATCAACCACCTTTCTAATGCAGCTGTTTTTCCCTTACATGCCATAGGTCCTATGGATGCGGTTGGTCAACTGCAATTCCAATATGGCCATTTTCTACCAGTGACAATTGATGTACCCAAAATGTCCCCTTTTCCGAGAAACCCCAGGATTTAATTCATTTGCTTGAAATGATCCTCTTTACTCATCAGCCCACTTGGGGTGATTGTAGTCAGCATTTACAGGTCCTTTTACCACTGAAGAGAGAGACCATATCTGAGAGGCAGCCCAGAAACATATCCCTGGCCCCACAGGAGTACCCATCATGGATACTGCCCTGATCACTGCTTATTGTCCTGAGATCTGACAACATGGGACTACAATACAGTTGAAGTTAGGGAGTGACTCCTTGTCTACCACCAGGCTCTGTTGGCAGGTCTCAAGGCGGCGGTTCACCGATCTACTAATATGGTCAAAGTTTATGATGTTAGACAGGGAGGAAGTGAAAGTCAGGCAGCATATCTTGAGCAGCTCATGGAAGCTTTTAGTCAATATTCCCTGTATAATCTTGAGACCTAGGAGTTGGCTCAGATGCTTATGTTTGCCTATATAAATCAAGCTGCACCAGACATAAAGTGAAAGTTGCAGGCTCTAGACAGACTTGGTGAAAAATCTATTAGGGTCTA
This sequence comes from Dipodomys merriami, assembly GCF_024711535.1. NCBI lineage: Eukaryota > Metazoa > Chordata > Mammalia > Rodentia > Heteromyidae > Dipodomys > Dipodomys merriami. The sequence continues at coordinate 6,310,723 of NW_027203159.1, read as the reverse complement.
GTAGCCACAGCAGAAAAAGTTTACAATAAGAGACAGAGGAGCAAAGACAGGAAAGGAAGGACAGAGAAAGTGAAATTGAGTGTGAGAAGAGAGACCAGGCCAATGAAAAGAGGCCAGACTTGTTGGACTCACCACTCTTGAATGCCGAGCATACCTCGTTCACAAACGGCAGCAGTTTCATTCGAGATGGAAGAAGGCACACCGGTACAGCAGTCACCATGGACACTGAGATAGTGTGGGCAGAAGCAATCCCCAGGGAATGTCTGTACAAAGAGCAGAACTGGTGGCACTAACAAAAGCCCTACAAATGAGAAAAGGAAAGAGACTAAACATTTACATGGACAGTCGGTATGCTTTTGCCACTGTGCATGTCCATGGAGCCATTTACCAAGAGAGGGGGCTGCTGACAGCTGAGGGAAAGATTATTAAAAACAAAACAAAAAAAATTTTAAGCCTCATACAGACCTTATGGGAACCAGCAAATATTGCCATTATGCACTGTCCTGGCCATCAAAAGGGAACTGATTCAATAACCAAAGGAAATAACTTGGCCATCAGGCAGCTAAGGAGGTGGCCCTCCAGACCAAAGTGGAAGTACTGACTGTAGTAGATCCAGGGCCACGAGCTTTGCCTCCTGAGCCTCAGTACTCCCAAGAAGACTTGGAGTGGATAAAGAAAATCTCCATGGCCTATAAACCCCAGACAGAGAAGGAAATAAAGACTGGTGGAAAACTTGTGAGGGGAAACTTATCTTGCCACAAAGATTGGGCAAGGGGATTCTTAAGAGAATCCATCGGGTCTCTCACATGGGAACCCGAAGAATGCAGGACTGGCTTCGACACTCAGATTAGGCAAGGAAATCAACTCATTGAGGAAAAATTGTACAGCCTGACAGCTCACCAATGCCCCCAATCAACCGGTTACAAAAGGAGCTCTCCTTTGTAGAGATAGGCCAGATGTGTATTGGGATGTGTTAGTTTTTGTAGACACTTTTTGAGGATGGGTTGAAGCTTACCCAACAAAGCATGAGACAACGAATGTAATGGCTAAGAAGATCTGAAAGAAATCCGACCCAGGTATGGCTTCCCATCCACCATTGGGTCAGATGGACCAGCCTTCATTTGAAAAGTAAGTCAGAGGATAGCCACGGCACTGGGGACGAATTGGAAACTGCACTGTGCTTATAGACCCCTGAGTTCAGGGCAGGTAGAAAGAATGAATCGGACTCTAAAAGAGACCTTAACTAAATTGGCTCTGCAGACTGGCGGAGACTGGGTATTGCTCCTTCTTTTTGCCCTATTTAGAGTAAGAAATTCACCCTATCAGATTGGCTTTACTCCTTTTGAAATAATGTATGGACACCCTCCACCCATTAGCCCTAGACTTCAGACTGAATTGTTTGCTGAATTGGATGATACTGAATTTCTGTGTAAGCTTGATTATCTTCAGCTGGTGCATAAGAGTATGTGGCCTCAACTAATAGCATTATATGATTCTGCTTCTATTCCTATCCCCCATTCGTTTAAACCTGGAGGCTGGGTGTTTGTTCGAAGGCACCATTTGAGATCTCTGGAACCACAGTGGAAGGCAACTTACATGTAGCTACTGGCTACACCCACTGCCCTTAAGGTGGACGGCATTGCTGCTTGGATCCATTGCTTCCACACCACACCAGCTGACCCCTTTGCCCTGGATGACTATGGGGAAACATGGGAAATCTCCAAGCATCCTACCCAACCACTCCATGTACGCCTCAAGAAAAGAAAAATGGACCGATTGGTATTGGTATTGTTGTTTAATAGTATGCCTAAGGTCAGAGAGGGACTATACCCATCCAAGATTGAGAGCTGTTGGAGTTTAGTTTGGGGCCGGAGCCACAAGATTTTGTCTCAGGACCATAAGTCAAGGGGGAAAATGAAGGGTTAAAGTCTTGAGGCAGTGACCACTTGTTGCTTGTTTAAGATCAGCAAATTCTGTCTAGCCGAGCAACACGTGATGGTAATCCAAACACCTGGTTGGTTGTGAGCTTTTATAAGCCCTGCAAATCTTTAGCTGGGAGATCTCCTCCTAGGTTCAGCTTTGTTGGAGTGTAGGGAGAGGCCCGAGCTGCAGCCCGTCTAAATAAAACCTTAAAACAGCTGTAAAGTCTGACTCTTGGTGGTCTTCTTGGTGGGGGTCCTGGGACCTGGGCACAGCAATATGATGGTTGTAATTGAGCAGGAAATAATTTTATCTCACTAAGCCTTAACAGTAACTACTGAATATATTCTTTGGGACAACTTTAATCTTTTTATTTTTATTATGAAAATACCGTACAAAAGGGTTACAATTACATGGGCAAGAAAATGAGTCCATTTCTTATCAAGCATTGTTGCCTCCTCCTTTGTTTCCCCTTCCCATCTCTTCCCATACAACCCCAGAGTCCCCGACTGATCCTCCCTCCTCCCCCCCCAAACTTGTAAAGTTCGGTTTTTCCACTAACATAGTATGTTATAAAATCCTGTTTGTATCCTTAGTGTTCAAACTGCTTTGGATTGATTCTTCCAAAGATCAACACAAAACTGATCATTTAATTGCTATAATTAGTATATGTCTACTTAATATCCTTCTCATAAATTTTTGAACTATTTCAAATTTCGAGATTGAACGTATATATATTCCTAGATTTTAAACTCTTTACACTTTTAAAATTTACTCAATCAACTCATACTTAAGAAGGAATATGTATGTCTAAGTAATATCGAAATACTTTTTGCTTTTCTCTGATCAATAGCCTTGTCTTACAGAATCAATTCAGTATTGTTCATATAAATATTTGAAAAAAAATTCTATGTATTTCAAAATAGAAACTCCGCTGCTTTAATATGTAAATGATAAAATAATTGCATTGAATGACACTATATACACATGAACATGATAACCTTACTCAACAAACAGTAATGAAGAAAAAAATCAATCAGGGTTGGTAATAAAGATTTGTATTCACCTAATTTGTGAAAAACTATCCAGACAATAAAAACCATATAGTCATTGACAATTCTGAAAAAAGAAGCATATTTCATGAATATACCATTTGAGAAACAACTCCCAAAATAATATTTTGTTAACAAAATATTGGAGAATGAATAAAATTTTACATTACTTGTACTATTTTGGAATTGAGTTACTTATTCATTTAATTAATGTATTGCATGGGAGGGTAAAGATGAACTGGATGTCCTCCAAGATAAGCACCCTGGGAGCGCACCCATACTGTTCAGATGCCATTCCATAGGATCTACATTTCATGCATTTAATAGAAATTATATTCACATATTCTATCTTTAGTTGTCCATGTTACGTGCATCTGGCCTAAGAAGAACAACACTATATATATATGTGTATATAAAATCACCAACTTTGTTTCTTTAAAGATGAAGGTAAATTTACTCTTGAAACTTTATTCAAACTTCTAACAGTTGGTCAATTTGAGGCAGCACTACATTTGCTGAATCTGAAATACTCTACATTTTCTCTTTAATTTCTTTTTCTTTGTGGGGGGTTGTCCTGTCGTGGGGCCTGAACTCTGGGCCTGGGCTCTGTCCCTCAGCTCTGCACCTCAAGACTAGTGCTTTACCATTTGAGCCACAGCCCCACTTACGGCTTTTTTCTTTTTGCTAATGAGGTGCTGAGGAATCGAACCCAGGGCCTCAGGCATGCAAGGCAAGCGCTCTACCACTGAGCCATCTTGCCAGCCCCTCTCTTTAATTTCCTATAGAGAAAATCCCCAAAGACAGTTTGCTTTGGCATATATATATATGTATATATATTTATATATATACATATATATATACGTGTATATATATGTATGTATATATATATATATATACATATATATATATCTTCTATAATTTCAGTTCTAAATTTAGGCCACACCCATTCATGTGACTACATGAATATTGAAATATTTATCCTATACCGAAAATAATTGGCAGTTTAATTACAATTAAATTAGCTGGGAGAATAACAATATTCTAGATATTCTTGTTGAGAGATTGTGTGAAGATATAGTGTCCAAATTAATACTTTCTTTTTCAAATATTTTTAAATCATTGGTTTGCTTTTTTATGAGGAACTGTGTAAATGTGTGTATATTCAACCCTTGCTATGTTCGTGTCAATTTCTTCATGTAATTCTCTGTTATGCATGGTTCTGAATTATTGGTTTGACATGACACAATCTTGTTTCAACATCTGCCACCTTGGTTTCAAAAACGAAATTTTTCTTGCATTACATAGGGAAGCGTTGATGTTCCCATAATTGTTATGTGATTAACTCGACCATACCTATGTACAGTATGTGACTTTGCAATAATATCTTAAATAAATCATTTTTTATACCTGACTCTTTCCTACACTCTTCTTCTCATGCAGTTAAGATAACCACTAAGTTCTCTAGCACCTACAGGGTCCAAAAATATTGATGTTCACTTTCAGTAAAGTTTTGAAGAAACAGATAAATTCAAAACAATTTTTATCAAGAGTCAGTCTTCAGAAACTCCTAATATTGTGTTGTTCAATTGCTGCAATATTCACGTGAACAGGCGATACTAACACATTGATGAGAATAAAACTAATTCTATATCATTCTATAACTTTCCCCAATATCACTACATACTCTGACTGTTATTACTTTACAAACATATACATGTTTGACACTACTTGATGGAAACACCGATTCACTGATTAAACATAGGAGCAGCAATATGTATGACACATCTTTTGTAATTATGTTGAAGATTTTTGTAACATAGCACTTGAAATTTTTTGGATTGTTGATATAGTTCTTGAATGAATTCATCTTAGTCTCCCCATCAAAGAATATACATCCCTTCACAGAGTGATTTGCATAAGTTTAGGAAATAAGCAGAGGAGTAAAGAAGTCACATAAAATCATGAATAAAGAACTTTCAAAGTTAGCAAAGTTCTATGTGTTTCTCTTTATCACAATCTGACATGATTTTTGAATATCTGTAATTTCTGGTAGTACACTCGAGCTTATCAATGTGATGTATTTTTAAAAGTTTTATAAAACTGCAGAGGCTTGTGTGTTCACCATGACACAAAGTTTGGCCATAAGACTTATGGAATGATTGGTGTTACAATAAAATGTTATGAAAAATGTCAATGCAAGATCCTATATAACAGCAACAATCACATGACAATATTTTGGATATGATCTGTAAAACAATGGGGGTTAACAGGGAATGGGAAAGAGAAAAATTGAGGCAGGGGGAAACAATTTCAATAAGGATTGTATTCATTGCTTATATAAGTATACCCCCACTGTAGGTTCCTATGACAATAAAATTTAAATATCAAAAGAAAGGTACACCTAAATGATAGGAATGACTAGTGTTACATATCACATATTGAACTCACTTTGAAACAGATGATAATGACAATATCTATTAATACTATTTTGAATGCTAATTTTGCAATTAGCTTCTTTTTGGATATACAAGACAAATAGAGCCGAGAAGAATCTGATGCTAATTAGGCAAGTGCTATTGTTGCAATCCTGGTATTAATAGCAATCTCGATGAATACCTTTGTCAATGATATCCAGATTACAGAATGCATGTTAACGTCTTTTGCACAGAAATTATATAAATATGGAGTTCTTAACAGTTAATAGTATTCTTCCATTTATGTATTATTTTTAGTACCAAATAAATCATTACAAAATTTGATATTATACAGAAATTCCACATGGATATGTATGCTCTACACACAGGGATGTACACTGACAATGGAACAAGATCTTTCAACACAAATTTTTGACATGAATACACTATTGCCAGAGTTTTGAGAGAATCATTATATTATAGGTGATCACTGAGTAAATTGGTGAAAGTAACATGAAGGTTTTAGATTGCAGTAGTTACTCGTGGTCTAAAGGAGCTACAAAGAGAGAGAAGGTATGTGGAATATTTTAAGATTGTGATTTGTCAAAAACTATAATGAACAAAGCAATACATATAATTATACTTTGAGGAAAAATCATAAATTTTAGAAAATATTCCACATCCCTGTTACAAGTGTGGGCAAGTTACACCTCCACCCACATACATCGCCCCCAAAAATGATATAGAAAGCAAAGTTTCTAAAAGGTTGGCTTAGGAAGTACAAATGCACATTTTAACTCAAATTCTCCCTAAGATCCTTCCTTTTATTTGCTTGTCACTTGAATGAATTACTGCTCATATTAAAGTTGATAAACTACACCTTCTTTTGGACAGATATTGCACTATAATAATACAAGTGTTGTGTTTTTGCTATTACTGTTTGTTTTGGATTTTTTTTCTTTTTGCCTTAGGCAGGTCTTGTTTCAAAACCACACCGAAAGCTTCTTATCTCAGAATGTTTGTTTTCTCATTTCAAATCAGTATGTATTTGACAAGAATTCTTCTGGCGATTAAGTCATTCTGAGTACCAATAAATGTGAAGTTGATATTATAGTTGACGTCATTTTCATTGCTTTTCAGTTTTCTACATAAATCAATCTATTTCCATCCTTGAGAATAGACAAAAGTGGAACAGGTCGTTCGACTGGGTAAGTAATACATTTTAATTTCAAACATATTGTCTATATCAACTTTACATCCTGCTCCTATTTTCAATATCCTTCAGGGAACATTATGTTTCTTTGAGAACTTAAAAAGAGGAAAAACAGCTCAAAATATAATAATAGTCATATGTGATAAATCTACCTCTACCTCATACCGAACAATAGGGCATTTGGATTCCATAATCAGTTCCATTTTGATTTCTCTGGTATTTTTTAGTTTTAAAAATATTTTCTTTAAAAGATGCTGTACAGAGAAGTTATTTATGTTAGTATTCAGTACATTTCTTGGCAAGCATTGTTACTCCCTCCTTTGATTTGTTCCCACTATCCTTTCTTTCCCTCCTCCATCTTCACCACTCCACCTCCACCCCAAAGCTGCAATGCTCATTTCCAACATATCTCTTGTGAGTATCATTTTGCCAATGGGTCATCCTGCGTTTTTATATTTCACATAGCATCACTTTAATTTTTTATGTTTTTTAATAGTAAAAATAGTGTACAGAGGGGTTACAGTTTCATGAGTATGGTAATGAGTACATTTCCTAAAGAGTATTGTTGCATCCTCCTTTGTTTTTTTTTCTTTACTACAATGTATTTCCCCCTCACTCCCCATCTCTCCATCCTGCTCCAAGTTGTAAAGTTAATTCTCTACATAGTGTCGTGTACATCTCATTGTTACAAAGGGTCATGCTGTCTCTTTGTTTCAGCATTTTGTTATTTCCTTTGCTCTTCCCAAATTATAAAAATGTATATACAGGATGCAGGGCACTGACATGAAATACCTTGAAAACAAGGATTCTATCTTGGAGGAAGAACATACAAGAGAAACAAAGGAAATCACACAGTATATTTTAGGTACATTAACAATAACAAGAAAGAAAAGCAAGTCGGGTCCCTATCTTGAAATTTATTTCATTTAACATCATCTTCTATGGTCATATGTGCATAGGTTTTGAACTTGTCTGCTTGTGCTCGATTTATACTAGCTACTGCAAATAACGAAAACCATGGGACCTATGTTTCTTTGGACCTGGATCAAGAACAATCCAAAAAGAAAGAACAGCCCATTAACTGAGTGGGTTAAAGAATTAAAGAGAAACGTTTCTGAAGAAAAAGTAAGAATGGCCAATTGACATTTGAAGAAATGCTGAACTTTTTTACCCATAAAAGAAATGCTAATCAAAACAATATTGAGATTCCACTTCACCCCAGTTAAAATTGTTATAATCAAGATTCCGAGTAACAATGAATATTGGAGTGGATGGGGCCAAAAGAGAACCCTACAGCATTGATGTGAGAGTGTAAACTTGTTCAAAACTTTTGGAAAGCAGTATGGAAGTTTGTCAAAAACTACATAGAGCTTTCCTATGACCCGCACTCCCAATTTTGGGGAACTTAGATTTACTAAAGTTATCAGTACAACTATGTTTATCACAGCATTATTTGCCATACCTAAGATATGGAACTAAACCAGATGCCCCTCAATAGATAGGAATGAAGAAACACACACAACACACACACACACACACACACACACACAACACACACAATGAAATTCTATTCCTCCGTAGGAAAGAATGGCATTGCCCATGTTTTAGGAAATTGAAACAGTTGGAAACTTTTTATTGAGTAGCATCACTTCATATAGTAATATATTATCTATATCTCTATGCATACCAATTTATATATTTTATATATTCTCTATATATTTATATGATATATTACATATATTTATATATTATTATATATTTTATATTTCTATATATTTCATATATTTTCTGCTCAACTGAAAAATCTACCGTAGCCATACACTAATTATAGGAAGTAAATGATCAGTTTTGTGTTGATCTTTGGAAGGAATCAATCCAAAACAGCTTGAACACTAAGGATACAAACAGTATTTTATAACATACTATGTTAGTGGAAAAACCGAACTTTACAAGTTTGTGAAAATGACAATTCTGACATCGTGAATTCTGACATCGTGAATGACATCGTCAAAATGACAATTCTGCTAAAAAAATGTCATACCCATCAATATCCCATCCTCATTCTTCAATAAATTACAAGAAGCCATATAAATATTTATATAGAGCAATTATAAGATTCTAAATAGCAAAAATAATTCTCCAAAAAAAACAGTGCTGGAGACTTGAAGCTCTACTACAAGGACATAGTAATAAAAAGAGCTTAATAGTATCATAAGAACATGGAATGGAACCGAGGACACAGAAATGAACTCACAGACTTATAGCCACCTAATCTTCAATAAGGGGGCCAAAAATAGTAGAATAAAATAAAGATATCCTATTCAGTAAATATTGATAGAAATTGTGTAAATATTTGTAGAAAACTAAAATTAGACCTTATGTATCACCTGCACCACAATCAACTCCAAATTGACCAAAGTCCTCCAAAGAATTCAGAAACCTTGAAAACACTACAGGAAGGAATAGGAAAAACTCCAGGGCTCCTTGGCACAGGCCAAACTGTTATTAATAAAGACACAGAAACACAAAAATAATTAAAGAAAAGTTGGACAAATGAGATTGCATGAAACACTAGAGCTTCTGTGTACCAAAGAAAATAGCTAACAAGGTCGAGAAAATCCACAGATTGTGAGACCATCTTTAGTTGGTATAAATTGAACAAAGCCCACATATCCAAAACATTTGTACAACTCAAAAAACTCATTCCTCCAAAAACAAATCCGTAAAGAAACAATTGCCCACCAGAGATTTCTCTGAACAGGAGATAAGAATAGCCAATAGCTACAGGAAGAAATAGTGAACTTCGTTGTCATAAATAACAAATATATCAAATAAAAACATTATTGAGATTCCACATCACCCCAGTTAAAATGGCTGTAATCAAGAAATCTAATAACAGTTGTGAGAGAGCAACTGCATTTTTGGCGACAGTGTTAACTGGATCAACCACGCTGGAAAGAAGTAGGCATATTCCTCAAAAGACTACACATAGAAATTCCCTATGACACAGCAATCCCACTTTGGGTATTTATTCAAATGTAAACAAACAAGGCCAAACTACATCTACCAGCATAACAAGGTTTATTACAGTATTGTGCAAACATGACACCCCTCAGGAAATGAATGGATCAAGAAAATGTGGTGTATATATACAATAGCATGCTATGATTCCAAAAGAAAGAATGACATGGTCTATTTGCTAGGAATTTGAAAGACTCTGGAAAAAAAACCTATTAAGTGCATGTAGTCCCAAAGTAATTTAGGTCCCATGATTTCCCTTATTTTCAATAATTAGTATCCCATTAGGATCATCTTATCAGATGTTGTCACCTTAATTGGCTTCAGGACCCGGCATCTTGTATATACATTTGTCTAATCTAGGAATGGGACGGGAAATAAAAAACGCTGAAACAAGGACTTAGGAAGATCTATTGCAACAAAGATACACACAGTAAAGTATATTGGAGAAGAATCTAATAACTTTGGGCAGAGGAATGGATGGGGTGGGGAAGAGTGTGGGAGGTGAGGGAAGGAGTGGTTGTGGGACAACATTAAGGGAAGAGGTAACAAAGTAGTAATCAACTTGTAATAATACTCAATATCTTCCTTTTGTATCTGTAATCCCTATGTATAGCATCTTTACAATAAAATAAAATTTACAAAACAATATACATTAAGAACGAATCCAATTAGCAACAGGATGGTTTTCTGTGTATTATTTATTCATGGGCAAAGCAGTCTAAAAATAAACAGTGTTTTCAGAAAGAAATATGTATATGACAACAGCTTTTATGTACAATGAAAGACCTTATGAATAAAACAAGTAGTAATTAATCATTGCACCCATTTATAAAATTGATCATTAAAATATTTATGGTCAAACATGCTACCATACAAATTGGGTAGCAATGCTTATCGCATGTCAGTATTTTCAAAATATGCACGTAAAACAGCTCAGCATTTCTTTGAATTGTGTGTTAAAAGATTGTAATTTTTCTTTGACTCAGGGTAAAAAATATTCAAAACAATTATTCTAACATTATCATGAAGAATCATTTTTGAAAAAAAAGAACATTATTGCATTGATCTCAAGCAAAAAAGATGTCGGCTATTTGTTTCCCTTCACTCTTCTTCATAGTTCATGCATTTTGTTTGTTGCCATATTTTGTTAATATTACACAAGCAATGTACATCCCTTCTTCATCCTATTAATACTGCGGTAGTGAAAATCAGAAAGTAGTGACCTTGATGACTATTACTTGAAAGTAAGCATAACAGAGTACATTTGAAAGGAGTATTTGAACTTTTAATATGGATGTTTACGTTTGAGTTCATGCCTGTTATTCCTTTGTCACATTCATCCCCTCATCCTACAGTCAATCAAACAATTTTTGTGTTGTTAGTCAATTGATTTTGAACCAAACAGATATAAACAAAAGTTTGTTGTCAATTTTTAACCATCCCAAAACACAGGAAAGAAATAATATCAAAATACATGAAAATAAATTTATTCTTGCAGCCTTCAACCAAGTTACATGACAGTTGTTTTTGAGCAGATAATAATGTTATGTGAGTTTAACTATGCCTAAGCAGTATCTACTGAATGTGTTTCTCAAGGCAACTTTTAACTCTTGCTAGTTTGATTAGCGTAGTAAATTTCAAAACCCTGTTCAAGTCGCCTGTGTACAAATGGATTGTTTTGTCCCTTCCAAATGATCACCATTAAACTAATAAGAACATCTAAATATCTGATTATTCTGTAAGTGGTAAAGGTAGCTTTATCACATAACAATTTTGCATTGTGATTTATTTGCAGTCTTTAAGTTCTCAATATCTTTTCCTGAAGAATACTGAAAATATTAACATGATGTAAGTGTCCAAATATACAATATGCCTGTGGACATTACACTGTATTGCTTCCTAAATGCAAACTGAACACAGTGTGTTAAAGAACTATCATCATTTTTTCTGTTCTTAAGTATGTTATTTGACTTATGTAGACAAAAAAGTGAAAAGCCATTAAAGAAAGCAAATCATAATGTAGACCTCATATTTATTTAAAAACAGAATGACTCAATCACTTCCCAAAAATTGTCTTCAAATGCATTCGGATTTGAAATGAGAAAACTAACATCATGAATGAAGGGGCATACAAAGGGATTCTAAATAAAATCACAATGTCAAAAAGCAAAAAGAAAAAAAGACCAAAACCAAATTAAAGATGATTCTTTTATGACATTGCAATGTCCTTCCAAGGGTATGGATAGATGATTACCATTAATATAGGTGGTAATTCATTCAAGGGATTCCTCAGCACCACATAAGAAGAAAAACAGAAAAAAAAATGGAAGTGGCCCTTTGGTTCACTAGGTAAAGCTCAGATCTCTACCTGAAGAGCAAAAGTACAGGCTTGAAACCAAAATTGCAAACCCCATGACAGGCAAGTAAAGAATAAAAAGAACAAGAAGGTACACATTCACAACATTTCTCAGTAGCATTGAAATTCCACAGACATTGTGTTAGGCAGAAGTGTGTCAAAATTCTCAGTTCCTTTTAATGAGAGGCCAACTTTTGGCAGCATTATACGGAGAGCTTATGCAAATTACAGTTCAAAATCTATCCATTCAAAATTTTCCTTCAAAATTCCCCTAACACATACTACAAAAATATTTCCATAGAAGGAGAATGTGTGAGATCAATGTCCTTTCCCTATATGTACTAAGAGTCTTCCCAGATTCTTTTTTTTTTTTTTTTTTTTTTTTTTTTTTTTGTCGGTCATGGGTTTGAACTCTGGGCCTGGGCGCTGTCCCTCAGCTCTTCAGCTCAAGACGAGCGCTCTACCACTTGAGCTACAGCGCCACTTCCGGTTTTCTGGTGGTTTATTGGAGATAGGAGTCTCACGGTCTTTCCTGCCCGGGCTGGCTTTGAACCGCGATCCTCAGATCTCAGCCTCCTGAGTAGCTAGGATTACAGGCGTGAGCCACCAGCGCCCGGCCCAGATTCTTACAGCTGATACTCTTTACTATTGTACAAAGAATATTGGGAAGATTGAGACTCCAAGATGGGGGATTGAATTCTCTCTCTTCTGAAAATACCGTGCATACTAATTAGCATCCCTAGGTTGATCCGTAAAGGAAGTACTAATTCTAACTTCTAAGTGTAATTGAACCAATCAAAACAGTTTCTTTTGCCTGGGAAAAAATATGTACCATTTCATTTATTGTTGCTGTAGAACATGAGTAGAATATGAGTAAGGTATGATAATTAGCTCCGTCATACAAATTCCCCATCAACTTCTGAAACAGAAGAATATATTAAGGAAAATGTTGTGGGTTTTAAATAATTTTGCAACGTATTGTGCAAGGTAAAAAATTCTAATGTATCTCAATATTTCCCATGTGTTATCTAATCTGTAGAAGAATTCTGTGACTTCTTTGCAATGTCTGTGGCATAGCAAAAACAGATGATTGCATCTATCTATCTATCTATCTATCTATCTATCTATCTATCTATCTATTATCTCTCTATCTGTATCTAAATTTATTAATTTAGGGGATGAATGTACACTCTAAAAAGATACATTAGTTACATTAGTTTTGTACAGAGAATCTGACATTTATGAGTCATGCCTCATTAGAGTTTCCCGTTATATCATTAAAATGTTCACAAATTAAGCAGTAACTTTGAATGTAATTCATGACTCTCCCATGAAACCATATCCCATGAATCCAACATTGTTTTTGACTTGTGTGTAATTCGCCCTGCAGATTTTTGAGCCTAACCATCATTTTATAGTAGATTTGACATTTCTTGTTCACAATATCCATATTACTAAGTGAAATAGCTTTTGCAACATATTTTACGAAAATACCTTGCCCCAAAATGCATTAGAGATTGGATTCTTATTTAATCAATAGAGTTGAAATATTTGACTACAGAAGAGGAAGTTTCACCTGAGAGGAACCTGCCCTTATTTATGATAGGTGGGGAAAACTGAGGGTTAGAATATGGACTTATTTGGGCACCAAAATATCTCCTACTTTGTAATTTCAATAATTATGAGGATTTCTACAGACATATTTGAACAAAAATATTTTCAACATTGATTTGTAAATGATGGCTGGGGACCTGGAGACTTTGTGAAACCTGTTTCTTTTCGACTATGTAGGGATTTAAAAAAAGAGGACTCTATCCACATGTCTGTGTATATACTGCAAACCCATTCAAAGTGTAAACATAATTTTAGTTGTGAATAGTTTATTTAAAATACTTTTCAAACTAATTAAATGTTCATGCCAAGGTGACACACAGATATTAGAGATTCATACGTGAGGCAGTGAGTACTTTTCTGATCATATATTCTTACACACTCCTCATTTTTTTCAAATTTTTTCTTCTGCCTAAAATCTCCATCACCTCCTATAAAGTATAAAGTTTATTCCAGCATGTTTTTTTGTGAGGATTGCTGTTGCATTGGTTAAACCTCGGTCCTTTGTCTCAGATATTTTTGTTTTCCTCCCTTCCCTAATTTAAGTTAATATACATGTAATACACCTGATTAAAAAAATCAAATAGAGTGAAAACATTGGATAAAACATAGGAAAGTAAAGGAAAAACACAAGAGAAAGCTTTACATAGGACATTTTATGTACTATGTCATATGATTTTGCCTCTGAAAATGTCACTTAAAATCTAGGTACCATGGTTTCCCTTTTTGCAAATAGATAGATAGATAGATAGATAGATAGATAGATAGATAGATAGATAGATAGATAGATAGATGTGTATATATATATCATGGCAAAGGATTGCAATAGCTTGTTAGTTATGGACATTGGAACATAGAAGTATAGGCTAAGCCAAATACCTAAAAGAAACGGACAGAAGAGGTTTATCAATGTTGGTATTTTCCTTAAAATACTAGAAGCTGTTTGTTGTTTTCTTGCTTTTTTCTTTTATTTTCACTATGTGTTCTCCTTTTATGTCACTCTATTTGACTTTGTTAATCTGTGGATTGTATAGAGGGTAATCTGAATTTTAGCAACAAAAAATCTTGATACAGAGCACATAGGGTGAACCAATGCCTCAATATTACTTTCAAGACCACATATAGGAAATGAAATTGACATCCATGCAAGGGTTTGAGGCAGAACAATGTGTAAATCACAAAATCATGGGTAATTTGTAAATCCCCAAATCCTGGGTAACAGAGTATTTTTCTAACTGCTCCAACAAACTGACTTAAGAAACCAAACAAGCCACAGGAAAACCAAACATCAGTAGCAGCCCAGAGAGTCCACCAAGAGAGTGCTTATGGACACAGGGGAGATACAGGATCTTCCCTTCCCCCCACAAAATAAAAAAGAACTCATTTTTGTACCATATTTTAAAGTTTCAATTTAAAATGTTTCTATTAATCTTTTCATCTCATTTTTTTTATTTTAGTTGTATATATGTGTGTGTGCTTTTTTAACTCTCTTCTGACCTTTTGGTCCATTTTTTATTATTTTCATTTTTTGTCTTTCTTCCTTTTTTGTGTGACTTACTTGCTGTTCTGCTCATCCCTAAATATATACCTATTGCCGATTATTAGACCATTTCCCCTATGGTGTTAACATTTAATCCATAAATTTATTATTCAATCACAACCTCTTAGGCTTAAATTCTTTAATTCTCTTTATACCTTTATAATTTTCAAGGAAGTAATTTTAAGAATTTTTATTTTTTATTTTTCCTGGTCTCCTTTATATTCCTCTCCTCCTCCCATCCTATCCTTTTATTCTCAAAATATCATTTTTTCAACATACATAATATTGTGTTTCACTTTTTAAATTTAAACTTTTGTTTTTCCATTTTTTCTTCTTTTTTAAATCTCTCTCCTATCATTCGCTCCAATTCACTTCCCTCTCTGAGATTAGGACTTGGTTAAATTTTTTCTTTCCTTTTACCTCTCCACATCCCTCTAATCCTATTTTTCCCATAATTCTCCCTAAACCTAATAATTTCTGGTTTGCCAAATCCTTCTTGGCTGTTCTTAGCCCATTAATCCATAATTTTTTGATGCTAAATGAATTGTATCTGTTGAACTAGATTGTAACTGCAGCCATTTAGACTGTGCAACTACAGAACTTTGGGTGATGCTTGCCTTAAAATAGTGTTCTACCACAAAATTGGTGTTATTTTCATACCAAAGGGCCGATTAATCCTGAAAATCACAAGAAAAATGTCAAGTCCAAGTATCTCAACTCCCACTCATCATATGACAGCAGATAATGAATAATCTAGAGAAGAGTTCCCAAAAAGCTCTACAAACTCTACTGGTAAACATGGTGAATGAAAAATTGAAAGCATGCATCAGACTTAGGGTGAGCATTATAGGGAGCTAGATGAGGCAAATCAAAGTTTAATAAAGAAAATTCATGAGCATGATGATTGTAATCAAAAATTGATACAGTGAACCCATGAGATTGGGGAAGCTAAACAAAGATTAATACAGGACTTGTAGGAAGGGGATGAGTGTAGACAAAGATGAATAGAAACATTCATGGAATCCATAAACAGAAAACTGAAGAGATCCAGGGAGACCTCACAGGAATGCTGAATGGAGCTCTTCAGGAAGAAAGGGAGTTCAATGAAAACATAACAAATTAACAAAGTGATTCGAGAATAAACACTGAACACCAAATTAAGTAAAGAAGTTCATACAATATCTAAAATAAGCTCCAACAAAAAATGTGAAGCCATCAAAACAGAGTAATTAGAAGGAAAAGAAATAAAAATCAACGTAGGGAGTCTTGACAGTAAGTTAGACCATGCAGAAGATCGAAACTCTGGTATTGAAGACAGTCTAGATATAATAGAAAAAGAATGGACAACTATCCAAGACAAATTCCATAAAGGTGATAGGTCTAATTAACATTTGGAAGAAACCATGAGAAGGTTTAATCTGAGGAAAATGGGTGCAGAGGAGCACCTAGACACAGAAATTAATGGTCTGTGGAATTTATTTACCAGGATCCTAGCAGAACTTTCAAAATGTGCAAAAAGATAGGCCTATTCAGAAGCAAGAAGCTTTATAACTCCAAATAAACAAGACCAGAATAGGACATCCCATCATCATGTTATAATCCGCACAGGATCAATTCAGACCAAGGAAAGGATCCTTAAAGATCTCAAGGAGAAAACATCAATCCCCTATAAAGGGAAACCATTTAGAATCACCTCAGATTTTCCATTAGACTCAATTAAAGAAAGAAGAGCCAGGAATAATGTACACCACACCCTAAAGACAAACAATTATCAACCAAGTATACTGTACCCAGCTAAAATTACTTTCATAACCACTGGTGAAATAAAAACCTTCCATAGCAAAGAAATACTGAAACAATATATATCCACCAAACCAGCCCTACAAAAGATACTTAAAGATGTCCTACACATAGAAAACCAACAAGACCACAATAACGGCCAAGAAACCCCACCCAGACTGAGATCCCAAGAACCACAGGAAGATCCCTGTTGTCACATCCCCCAAGATGGTCAGAAAACCTGTCAATATTAACTATCAAAATTAGTGGATTTAACTTTCAAATTAAGTGACATAGATTGTCTATCTGAACTAAAAAGCAAGATCTTTATCTCTGCTTCCTTCAAGAGTCATACCTTGCCCATAAAAACATACATAATCTGAAAGTGAAAGGCAGGCTTAAAATCTACCAAGACAACAGATCCCATAAACAAGCACGAGTTGCATTCCTAATATCAAATAAAATAAACTTCAAGTTAAAATTAGTGAGAGAGATAAAGTCATTACATACTAATTAAGGGATCTCTCCTTCAGGAAAATATTACAATTCTAAATATCTATTTATCAAACAAAGGCGACCCAGAAGTTCCGGGAAGATGGCGAAGGAGAAGCTGGAGGCTAAACAAGCTCTTGCATAGAAAGCAGTTTTAGAGTTCCAATGAACAGTGGTAAGCCAGAGAATCACACCAAGTGTGCCATCACAAGACAAGAGTTAGGCCAGAGAGGGAAAATCCAGGCAAGGAGACAGATCTGAGCTCTTGCCATCAACTGCCGCTGTGGCAGCAGTGGTGGCAGCAGTGGCCATACCTGAAATGGAGAGAGTCCGGGACAAAGGAGCCAGACAAGGCAGGTGAATGGATTCTACTCAACACCAGCAAGAAGCAACAAGGAGCGGAAATCTTCATTCTGCAGTTTGCAGACCAGAGACCACCCAGGAACCAAGACTCACCATGAGTAGAAGCCTGACCTCCTCACTCCTTCTTAGGGAGCAGAGGAGGGAGGGCCACCCCTCCGCCCCACCAGTACCAGAGATCTCCATCTTGGATACCGACAAAGCTCGGCAGAGCTGCTAGCTCCAACTCAGGCCTTGGAATAAAACTAGAGTCATTTAGCAGGTCACAAGAGCCTAATTGACCTGCCAGACTCAGCTCCACCCAGGGAAAAGTCATCCAGCTCGGGCGCCAGCCATAGGAGTGGCTTTCTTCACTGGGTAATCAGAGCCAGAGGCTGTCCCTCCTGTTGGCAGCCTTGACAATCAATTGAAATTCAGTAAACAGAAACCCTGAGAGTGGCTCCAGACTGGGTTCTGTGAGTTTATCGCAAACTAGCCCTCAGGAAAAGCCATTGTTTGCTGAAAGGCCACAACTCTACCCAGAACCTCACCTCATCACAGCATCTCCAAACATGAGGAAAAAGCCATCTCCCTCTTTTATGACACATAAAGCAGATCTCCCTCCCATTGAACTAACCTGGGAGGAGCTTCCCAAAATCCTGGGTAAAGCAGAGGATTTTTCTGCCTGTTCGAGCAAACTGACTTAAGAAACCAACCAAGCCACAGGACCACAAGCAGACCAGAGACTCCAACAAGAGACTGGTTACGTACACAAGGGGGATACAGGATTTTCCCCAAACCTCGCAAAAAAATCAAAGAACTTTTTTTTTCCTTCTTCTTTTTCTTTTTCCCTTTGGTGCTTTTATAAATTTTTTTTCTTTTCTAAAACGTTTTTTAATTTTTAGCTTTTTTGAAAAAAATTGTTTTCTAGTAACTTTTTTTTCCCTCTTGTAATTATTTTGGGGATGCAAGTGTGTGTGCGTTGTCCTTTCTTTCTTTTTTTCTTTCTTTTTAAAATATTTCTTGTTTTTTGTTTATCTCTACTGAACTTCTGATATCTTTTCTTCCTTTTTTATCCTTTTCACCTTTTCTTCTCTTTCGTTCTTCTTTATGTGAATTAATTGTTGTCCTGCACATCCTCATATAAACCCATAGTTGATTATTACACCTTATCCCCCATTGTGTAGACACTTAATCCACAAATTTATTACTCAACTCAAAACCTCTGAGACTTAAATTCCTTAATAACAGTACTACCTCTTTATATTTACATAATATTATAAGTACTTTATTTTTAAGTTTTACACATCGCCTTTATATGCCTTCACTTCTCTCATTACATTCACATTCTTCCTGAATAGTTTGTTTTTGTTTCTGCATAATATTATTACTTTTTACTTTTCTATTTTTTCTGGACTCTTTACTTTCTCTTTCTTCGTTTTCTCTCTCTCTACTTTCATCCTACACAACCTATTTCCTGCTTTGAGATCAGGACTTAGGTAAGTTAACTCTCCCTGTGCCCGCCCACATCACTCTATTCCTATTTTTTACCCACATCTCTTCCTAACCCTACTAATTTGTGGGTTTCCAAATTCTTCTTTGCACTTCGAAGCCCATTAATATATAGTTGTTTGATGCTGAATAGATGTATCTGTTGAACTAGATTGTATTTGTAAATTATTGACTGTGCAAATTCAAACTTTGGTTGATGCTTGCCTTAAGTTAGTGTTCTAGCACAAAACTGGTGTTATTTTCATCCCATATGAGCAGAGTAAGCCGGAAAAAGACAAGAAAAATGGCAAGCCCGGGTATCTCAACTCCCCTCCTGATAATCAGGGGACAGAACAGATAATGAATAATCCAGAGGAGAGTTCCCAAATAGCTCTAAAAACAGTGCTGGCAAACATGATAACTGAAAAGATTAAAAACATACAAAGGACTCTGTATGAGCATGATAGGGAGAGAGAGGAGGAAAACAAAAGGTCAATGCAGGAAAAGATTGAAAAACTACAAAGGACTCTGTATGAGCGTGATAGGGAGAGAGAGGAGGCAATCCAAAGGTTTATATAGGAATATCATGAGCATGAGGAAGCTATCAAAAACTGATACAGGATTTGTGTGAGCAGCTTGAGAGTACTCAAAGAGAAAGGCAGGAATGGCATGAACAGGCTGAGAACACTCAAAGAGAACTACAGTAATGGCATGAATGGGAGCGGGAGGAAGCTCAGCAAAGAGTAATACAGGAATTGAGAGAGCAGGATGAGAATACACAAAGATCACTAAGGCATCCACGGGATCCATAAAAAAAAAAAAAAGCTGAAGGAAGTCGGGGAAACCACAGAGGGAATCCTGAATGGAACCTAACAGAAGGAATGGGAGTCGAAGGAAACCATAACCAATCAACTAAGTGATTTGAGAATAAACAGTGAACACCAAATTAAGCAAGTAAAGAAGTTCATATAAGATCTAAAACAAAGTTTCAATAAAAAATTTGAAGCCATCAAAGCTGACTAATTAGAAGGAAAATAAATAAAAAGCAAAGTAGAAAGTTTTGACAGAAGGTTAGACCATGCAGAAGATAGAATCTCGGGGATTGAAGACATCCTAGATATTATAGAGAAAGAAAATACAACCATCCAAGCCAAGTCCAAGAAATATGATAGATCTATCCAACACTTGGAAGACACCATCAGAAGGCCTAATCTAAGGATAATGGGTGTAGAGGAGCACCTAGAAACAGAAGTTAATGGTCTAGAAAATTTGTTTAAACAGGATCCTAGCAGAGAACTTCCCAAACATGCAAAAAGACAGGCCTATTCAGATAGAAGAAGCTTTTAGAACTCCAAATAGACCAGACCAGAATAGGACATCGCACTGTCACATTATAATCCACACAGGATCAACTCACACCGAGGAAAAGATCCATAAAGTTGTCAAGGAGAAAAGATTAATCACCTAAAAAGGTAAACTAATTAGAATCACTTCAGATTTCTAGGCAGACACAATCAAAGCAAGAAGAGCATGGAATGATGTATGCCATACCCTAAAAACAAACAACTATCAACCAAGAATACTGTACTCAGCTAAACTCTCCTACATAACTGAAGGCCAAATAAAAACCCATAGCAAAAAAAAATTGTAACAATACATCTCCACCAAACCAGCCCTACAAAAGATTTTTAAAGATGTCTTACACATAGAAAACGAACAAGACTCCAAGAAAGGCCAAGAAACTGCACCCAAACTGAGAATCCAAGAACCATAGGAAGAACCCAGTTTTTGCAGCCCCCAAGAAGGTGGATAACATGGCAGGAACTCCCAAATAATTCTCAGTCCTTTCTATCAACATTAATGGACTTAACTCTCCAATTAAGCGACATAGACTGTCTAGTGGGATTAAAAAACAAGACTCTTCTATCTACAGCCTTCAGGAGTCACAATTTGCCCATAAAAGAACACATTTTCAATGTTAAAGGCTGGAACAAAATCTACCAATCAAACATCCCCCATAAACAGGCGGTAGTTGCAATCCTAATATCAGATAAAATAGACTTCAAATTAAAATTTGTGAGAAGAGATAAAGAAGGTCACTACATACTAATTAAGGGATCTCCCCTACAGGAGGATATTACAATTCTAAATATCTATTCGCCAAACAATAGAGCACCCAAATGTATCCAGGAATCACTACTTTCCCTCAAATCCCACATTGACTCAAAGACATTAATTGTTGGGGATTTTAACACACCACTCTCCCCAATAGATAGATCAACTTGGCAAAAACTGAACAGAGAAACCGCAGATATAAACAGCTGCATAGATCAACTAGATTTAACAAACATCTACCGAATTTCACCCAGCAGCATAAGAATACATGATTTTCTCAGCAGCACATGGAACATTTACTAAAATAGACCACATTTTAGGCCGCAAATAAACTTGTCCGGATTCAGAAACTTATACCTTGTGTTCTCTCTGACCACAAGGGAAAAAAATTAGAACTCAACACCAAAAGCCACCAAAGAAAATCCCGTAACACATGGAGGTTGAACAACACACTGCTGAATCACGAGCGGGTCATGGAAGAGATTAGAAAGGAAATTGAAATGTTCATGCTATTCAACCAAAATGAGCACACAAATTACCAACTACTCTGGGACATAGCAAAGGCAGTACTCTGAGGCAAATTTATAGTTCTGAGCTCCTACATCAACAAATTCGAGAGATCTGAAAAAAAAAATTTAATGAGACATCTGAACCTCCTTGAAGAAGAATAGCAAGATAAACCCAATCCAGTAAATGGAAAGAAATAATTAAAATAAAATCAGAATTAAATGAATTTGAATCCAAAAAGACTGTAGAAAGAATCAACAAAACAAAGAGTTGGTTCTTCGATAAAATTAAGAAAATTGACACACCCTTAGCAAATCTTATCAGAAAAAGAAGAAAACACACCCAAATAAATAAACTCAGAGATGAGAATGGAAACATCACCACGGAAACAACCAAGATTCAGAAAATTATAAGGGAATACTTCTCAAAACATTATGCTAATAAGATTGAGAACTTGGCAGAAATGGACCTTTTCCTAGCATATATTGACATGCCAAAACTAAACCAAGTTGAGTTAAACCAGCTTAACAGGCCCATATCAAGCATTGAAATAGAAACACCAATAAGAGACCTCCCAGCTAAGAAAAGTCCAGGACCAGATGGTTTTATAGCAGAATTCTACAAAGCCTTCAAAGAAGAGCTCACACCAATACTCCTCCAACACTTCAATGATATTGAAAGAGAAAGTTCACTACCGAACACATTCTATGAAGCCATCATAACCCTCATTCCAAAACCGGCAGGGACTCATCAAAGAAAGAGCACTGTAGACAAATTTCTTTGATGAACATAGATGCAAAATTTCTCAACAAAATTTTGGCCAATCGACTTCAACAACTCGTCCAAAACATCATACACCACTATGAAACAGGATTCATTTCAGGGATGCAAAGCTGGTTCAATATACGCAAATCAATTAATATTAGTCATCACATCAACAGGAGCAAGGATAAGAACCACATGGTTATCTCAATAGATGCAGAAAAAGCATTCGACAAGATCCAACAGACCTTTATGATGAAGGTTCTGGAAAAATTAGGAATCTATGGAACATTCCTCAATACAATAAAGGCTGTATATGTAAACTTACAGCCAGCATTATACTTAATAGTGAAAAACTAAAGTTATTTCCTCTTAACTCAGGAACAAGACAAGGATGTCCACTCTCTCCACTTCTCTTCAATCTAGTATTAGAATGTCTCGCTACAGCAATAAGAGAAGATGCAGACATAAAGGGGATCCAGATAGGGAAAGAAGAAATAAAAGTCTCCCACTTTGCAAATGACATGATCTTGTATTTAAAGTATCCCATAGGTTCCACCCCCAAATTACTCAACCTGATTCAAAACTTTGGCAAATAGCAGGTTATAAAATTAACCCCCCAAATTAATGGCTTTTCTGTATGACAACAATGAGAAAAATGTGGCTGAAATTAGGAAAGCAACTCCATTTGTAATAGCTCCCCCCAAAAATAAAATACCTAGGAATTAACTTAACCTAAGAAGTGAAGGACCTCTATGATGAAAACTTTACAAATTTGAAAATGGAAATCAAAACAGAACTTAGAAAATGGCAAAAACCTCCCATGCTCCTGGATTGGAAAGATTAACATCGTGAAAATGGCAATACTTCCCAAGGCTATCTACAAATTCAACGTGATGCCTATCAAAATTCCAACATCATTCTTCAAGGAAATAGAAGAGGAAACCCAAAAATTCTTATGGAACATTAAAAGATCCCGAATAGCAAAAACGCTCCTCAATGGAAAGAACACTGCTGGAGGAATATCAATACCAAATATCAAACTCTACTATACAGCCTTAGTAATGAAGACAGCTTGGTATTGGCATAAGAATAGACCTCAGGACCAATGGCATAGAACTGAAAACCCAGAAAGGAACCTACAGACCTATAGCCATCTAATCTTCGATAAAGGAGCTAAAAAAATAGAATGGTTGAAAGATCCTCTTCAGTAAATAGTGCTGGCAAAACTGGTTAACTACTTGTAGAAAACTAAAGCTAGACCCTTATATTTCAACCTGCACCAGACCACCTCCAAATGTATGAAAGATCTCAGAGTCAAAGCAGACACTCTGAAAACATTCCAGGATGGAATAGGAGAAACCCTAGGTCTTCTTGGCTCATGCTGAAATTTTCTTAATAGAGACCCGGAAACACACCAAATCAAAGAAAGTTTGGACAAACAGGATTGAGTGAAGGTGCAGAGCTTCTGCATAGAAAAGAACATAGCTAGCAAGATCAATAGAAAGCCCACAGATTGGGAAAAGATCTTCACTAGCCATATAACGGACAAGGGTCTCATATCTAAAATATACTTGGAACTCAAAAAATTAAATCCCCAACAACAAATCCTCAAAGAAACAACTGTCCAATAAATAAGTGGGCTAAAGACTTCAAGAGAAACTTCTCTGAAGAAGAAAGAAGGATGGCCAATAGACACATGAAAAAATGCTCAACCTCCCTAGCCATAAAAGAAATGCAAATCAAAACAACATTAAGATACCACCTCATCCTAGTTAGAATGGCAAAAATCAAGATCTCTAACAACAACAGATGCTAGATGCGATGTGGACAGAAGAGAACCTTACTTCATTGTTGGTGGGAGTGTAAACTTGTTCAACCACTTTGGAAAGCAGTATGGAGGTTCCTGAAAAGACTTTAGAGCTCCCATATGACCCAGCAATCCCTGCTTTTGGGCATTTACCCAAATGTTTACAAACAAGACCACACTAAAGCTACCACCACAACTATGTTTATTGCAGCATTATTTACCATAGCTAAGATATGGAATCAACCCATATGCCTCTCAGTAGATGAATGGATCAAGAAAATGTTGTATATATACAAATGGAATTCTATGCCTCCATCAGAAAGAATGGCATTGCCCCATTTGTTAGGAAATGGAAATGCTTGGAAAAAATTATATTAATTGAAGTAAGCCAAGCCCAAAATGACATAGGTCCCATGATTTCCCTTATTTGCAATATCTAGTATATGTTTGAGTCAAGCAGAAAAGGTCAGATAATGTGATGTTAAGAAAATGAACCCTTAGATATGTATTTAAAGGTGTTTTTTTTTTTCATGCATTTGTTTCTAATGCATTTATAAGATTATTTCTTTAGGGCTAGGAAGGTGGCTCAGTGTTAGAGCAATTTCCTTGCATGCTCGAGACCCTGGGTTCGATTCCTCAGCACCACATAAGCAAAAAGAAAAAAAGCCGGAAGTGGCGCTGTGGCTCAAGTGGTAGAGCGCTAGCCTTGAGCTGAAGAGCGGAGTGACAGCGCCCAGGCCCAGAGTTCAGGTTCCACGACCAGACCCAAAAAAAAAAAAAAAAAAAAAAAAGATTATTTCTTTGTTGCTTTGTATGTCCCTCCCCCACAGTATAACCCCTGCTTTCACTATATTTGATGTCGGTATCATTTGTGGAGGAGATGGGGAAAAACAAGTCGTTTTAGGATACAGGTGGACCCATTGCAACAATGAGAAATACAAGTTGTCATGTCGGAAATGAACTTTACAACTTTGGTGCTGGTGGGGGTAGAGCAGGGGGGGAATGGGTGGTGAGGTGGGGGGAGGCTGGGAAGGGTTGTGAAGGGTAAACAAAGGAGGCGGATGCAATGCTTGATAAGAAATGTACTCATCGTGCCCATGTTATTGTAACCCATCTGTACAGTACGTTCACAAAGAATAAACCAAAAATAATAATAATCCAAGAACAAAATAATGGCTATTAGTTAGGTACCTGAGATCAAGAACAACCCAAATATTCTCAGTTCACGTTAGGCAGGAAATTTTTAAAGAAATTCTACTTTTGTAATCAACAGCATAAAGAAAGTTTTGACATATTTGATTTAATATCTTTTGGTTATAATGCATAAGCACTCTTTTCAATTGATGTTGATTGAAATAAATTTTTTAAAAAGGAGACCCAAATTCATTCAAGATTTACTATTTCCAGGCTGGGAAGGTGGATCAGTGGTAGAGCACTTGCCTTGCAAGCATGAGGCCCTGGGTTCGATTTCCCAGCACCACATAAGCAAAAAGAAAAAAAGCCGGAAGTGGCGTTGTGGATCAAGTGGTAGAGCACTAGCCTTGTGTTGAAGAGCGCTAGCCTTGTGTTGAAGAGCTGAGAGACAGCACCCAGGCCCAGAGTTCAGGCACCAGGACTGGACCCAAAAGAAAAAAAAATAAAAAAAAGAATTACTATTTCCCCACAAATTTCACATAGATACAAAAAGATTAATAGTTGGTGACTTAAACACAGCACTGTCCACACTAGTTAGTTCGACTTGGCAAAACTCAACTGAGGAACCACAGATCTAAACAACTGCATAGATCACCTAGTTCTAACAGGCAATAACGGAATATTTCACCCAGCAACATCAGAATACACATTTTTTTTTCAGTAGAACAGGGAACATTTTCCAAAATAGACACGTTTTAGATTAAAAAGCAAATGTCCAAATTTAGAAATATTGAAGTTATGCCCTGAATTCTCTCAGATCACATGGAGGAAAATTAGAACTCAATACCAAAAGCTACCAAGAAATTCCGGTAACACATAGAGGCTGAACAACACACTGTTGAATCACTTGCAGGTCATGGAAGAGATTAAAAATGAAATTCAAATGTTCATGATATTCAACAAAATAAGTGCACAAATTACCAACTGCTCTGGGACACAACAAAGACAGTAGTCAGAGGCTAGTTTATAGCTTTGATTTCCTACATCAACAAATTGAAGCCAAAAATTTAATGAGAAATCTGAATCTTCTTGAAAAAATGCAGATGGATAAGCCACAATCCAGTATATGGAAAGAAATAATACAAATTAAATCAGAATTAAAATAATTACGATCCACAAAAACCATAGAAAGTATGAACAAAACAAAGAGTTGGTTCTTCAAAAAATATTAACAAATTTGACAGACCCTTATCAGAAAATGAAGAGATACACACAAATAAATGGAAACCACCACAGAAGCAACCAAGCTTCAGAACATAATAAGGGAACACGTCTCAAACCTTTATAATAATAAAGTTGAGAATCTGGAACACATGGACGACTTCCTAACAAATATGAGCATGCTGGAACTAAACCAAGTTGAGTAAAACCAACTTATCAAACCCATATCAAGCATTTAAATAGAAAGAGCAATAAGAGACCTTCCATGGAAGAACAACCCAGGGCTGGAGGGATTTTCATCATAATTGTACAATATTTCTGCAAATCTTCAATAAAATTGATAGAGAAATTTCACTACTGAACTCATTCTATGAAGCCCTAATAACACTCATCCCCAAAACAGGCAGGGACTCCTCAAAGAAAGAGAACAATAGACCCATTTTTTGATGAACATTGATGCAAAAATTCTCAACAAGATTTTTGCCAATGGACTTCAACAATTCATCCATAAACATCATACAACATGATCTAACTGGATTCATGTCAGGAATGCAAAGCTGGCTCAATATATGCAAATCAATTAATATAAATCATCACATCAACCAGAGCAAGGATAAGAACCACATGTTCATCTCAATAGATGCAGAAAAAGCATTTCACAAGATCCAATACCCCTTTATGATGAAGGTCGTGGAAAATTTAGGAATCCATGGAACATTCTTCAACACAATAAAGTCTGTATATGACAAATTTACAGCCAGCATTATTCCTAAAGCCATTTCCTCTTAACTCAGAAACGAGACAAGGATGTCCATTCTCTCCACTTCTCTTCCACCTAGTAATAGATGCCTAGATACAGCAATAAGACAAGATGCAAACATAAAGTGGATCACAATAGGAAAAGATGAAGTAAAACTCTCCCTCTTTGCAGATGGCATGATTTTGTATTTAAAGAATTCCACAGACCCACTTCCAAATTTCTGATGCTGATTCAAAACTTTTGCAAAGTAGCAGGGTAAAAAATTTACCCTCAAAAATCAATGGCTTTTCACTATGCCAACAATGAGAACAATGTGGCTGAAATCAGGAAAGTAACTCCATTCCTAATAGAACCACAAAAAATAATATACCTAGCAATTAACCAAAGTGGTTAAGGACTTCTATGATAAAAATGTAAAAAAAAAAGGAAATGAAAGCAGACTTAGAAAATGGAAAAACCTCACATGCTCCTAGATTGGAATCAACATTGTGAAAAAAAGCAATACTTCCCAAGGCTATCTACAAATTCAATGTGATACCTCTCAATATTGCAACCTTATTCTTCAAGGAAATAGAAGCAACCCAAAAATTCATATAGAACAATAAAATACATCAAATAACAAAAATGATCCTGAACAGAAAAAGTGATGGAGGAATATCAATACCGAATTACTAAGTCTACTACAAAATCATATACTCAAAACAGCTTGGTACTGGCACAAGAACAGACCTCAGGACTAATGGAATAGAATTGAAAACCCAATAATGAACCCACAAAACTATAGCCACCTAATCTTTGATACGGTCGATAAAAAATATAGAATGGAGAAATATAACCTCTTCAGTAAATGTTGATGGCAAAATTTGTTAATCACATTTCAAAACTAAAGCTAGATTTTTATATATCACCCTGCACCAGAAGGAAATTGAAATCGATGAAAGTCCCGGGAGAAACCCTAGGTCTCCTTGGAACAGGCTGAAAATTTCACAATAGAGACCCAGAAACACAACAAATCAAAGAAATGTTGGATCAAAGGAAGTTGCAGATATTCTGCAAAGCAAAGGACATAGCAAGCAATTTCAAGAGAAATTCCATGGATTGGGAGATTTCACTGCCATAGAAGAGTTTTGAGTATCTTTGAATATATGTAATTTTGAATGTTTTGAATATATGTAATTCCTGAAAGTACACTTGGGTTTATGAATGAGATGTATTTTCAAAAGGGTTATAAAAATATGTAGAGTATGAGTTTGCCATAACATTAAATTGTAAAATGTAGCTGAGACCATAATTTGTGTATAACGAAAATGGAAATACAAATGACAACGGGGGAATCTATGTATCAAAAATACTAACCGGAAAATATGTTTGATATAACCTTTAAAAGTTGGGGAGGATCCTGCCCATGTAATTGTAACCCCTCTGTACAGTATGTTCTCAAATAAAATAAAATAAAATAAAATAAAAAGTTGGGGAGGAGATTATGAATGGGAAAGAAAGAGAGACAAGGGAGGTGAAGGGTAAACAAAGGAGGAGGCTGCAATGCTTGGTAAGAAATGTATGCACTATCCTGCCCATGTAATTGTAGCCCCTCTGTACAGTATGTTCTCAAATAAAATAAAATAAAATTTAAAAAAAAAGAGAGACAAATGAGGAAGGGGGTAGCATGTTTACCAAGAACTGTATTCATTATCATTTTTATGTAACTATACCTCCTTTCCACCTCACCATGACAA
The DNA here is from genome assembly GCF_024711535.1 of Dipodomys merriami. Taxonomy (NCBI): domain Eukaryota; kingdom Metazoa; phylum Chordata; class Mammalia; order Rodentia; family Heteromyidae; genus Dipodomys; species Dipodomys merriami. The sequence goes on along the minus strand of NW_027203159.1, from coordinate 6,281,450 downwards.
CTAAATTAAAAGAAAAAAGAAAAAGTAAACTTAAATCATAGAAATGACGAAATGACTAGTGTTATATTTCACATATTGAACGCACTGTAATAAGAATGAGAAGGATAATATCTATTAATAGTTCTTAGAAAACTAATTTTGAAATTATCTCCTTCATATATATATATATATATATATATATATATATATATATATATATATATATATATATATATATATATATATATATATATAGTCAGTGTTGGGCTTGAACTTGGGCTTGGGCCCTGTCCTTGTACGCTTTATCTCAAGTCAAGGACTCTCCCTCTTGAGTCACAGCATCACTACGGGTTTTTTAAGTGGTTTATTGGAGATAAGAGTCTCACAGCCTTTCTGTCCTGAAAATTTGAATTTCCTGTCTAATCTCGTTCATGACCCACTGGGGGTTCAAAAGTGTGTTGTTCAGCCTGCATGTGTTACAGGATTTTCTTCCATGGCATTTGGTGTCGAATTCTAATTTTATTCCCTTGAGGTGTGAGAGAATGCAATACATAATTTCAATGTATCTGAATGTGGACAAATTTAACTTGTAAAATGAGAGCTATTTTCAAGAATGTCCCATGTGCTGCTGAAAATAATATTGTAAAGCTGTTAGATGAAATATTCATCTGTTAAGTCTAGTTGATCCATGCAGTGGTTTATATAGGAGGTTTCTTTCTTGTGTTTTTGCTGGGATGATCTATCAAATGGAGACTGGGATTTGTTAAAGTTCCAAAAATTAATTAGTTTGGATATATGTTTTGACATTAGGGAAAGTAACGTTTCTCACATAAATTTGGGTGCTCCCTTGTTTGGTGAATAGATATTAAGAATTGTAATGTCCTTCTGAAGGAGAGACCCCCTAATTAGTACGTAGTGATCTTCTTTATCTCTTATTACTTATTTTAATTTGATATCTATTTTATCTGATAGTAGAATTGCAACTTTTTTTCTTTTTTTTATTGTGAAAATACTGAACAGAAGGGTTATAATTACATGGGCAAGATAATGAGTACATTTCTTATCAAGCATTGTAGCCTCCTCCTTTGTTTCCCTTTCCCATCCCTTCCCATCATCTCCCTCCTCCCCCACCCAATCCTCCCCCCCCACCAAAGTCGTAAAATTCGTTTTCGACATAACGACTTGTACTTCTCATTGTTGCAATGGGTCCACTTGTATCCCTATTTAAAAGACTTGTTTTTCCCCTTCCCCTCCACAAATTATACCAAACTCAAATACAGTGAAAGCAGGGGAGGGACATACAAAGCAACAAAGAAATAATCTTATAAATAATATGTATAAATAATATATATAAATAATCTTATAAGAAGGATGAAGATTTCCACTCCTTGTTGGTTCTTGGTAACATTAAGTAGGATGCACTCCCAGACTGCTTCTGGCACCTTTGTCCCAGGCTCCATCTTTTGGTATGGTGGCCATGGGAGCCACTGCCACTGCTTCTGCAGACTCTGGCAAGAGCTCAAATCTGGATTTGATCACCTGGATTTGTCCTCTCTGGCCAAACACTTAGTGTGACTTTCTAGACTTGGCCTTCTCACTACCATACTAAAACTAGAATCAATAGCATGAAAAAAAAACATTTGAATACATATCTTAGGGTTCATTTCCCTAACATCACCTTATCTGACCTTTTCTGTTTGACTCAGACATATACTAGATATTGCAAATAAGGGAAACCATGGGACCTATGTTTCTTTGGGCCTGACTTACTTCACTTAGTATAATTTTTTCCAAGCCTTTCTATTTCCTAAGAAATGGGACAATGTCATTCTTTCTGATGAAGGCAAATAATTCCATTGTGTATATATAGCACATTTTCTTGATCCATTCATCTACTGAGGGGCATCTGGGTTTGTTCCATATCTTACCTATAAAAATAATGCTGCAATAAACATAGTCGGATGGCCAATAGACACATGAAGAAATGCTCAACCTCCCTAGCCATAAAAGAAATGCAAATCAAAACAACAACATACCACCTCACCCAAGTTAGAATGGTTAAAATCAAGAACTCTATAACAACAGATGCTGAAGGGGATGTGGACTTGTTGGTGGGAGTGTAAACTTGTTCAACCACTTTGGAAAGTAGTATGGAGGTTCCTCAGAAGACTCCACATAGAGCTCCCCTATGACCTAGCAATCCCACTTTTGGGCATTTACCCAAATGTTTACAAACTGGATTGCAACTCTGGCTTGCTTATGAGTAACATTTGCTTGGTGGATTGTATTCCAGCTTGTTACTTTCAGAGTATGTTTGTTTTTATGGGAAGGGTGAGTCTCTACAAGGCAATAGATAGAAACATTTTGATTTTTGATCCAACTAGATGGTATATGTAGGTTAATTGTGGAGTTAGGTCCATCAATATTGAATTAGCACTGAGACGTTGTTGATAGTTCCTGCCATGTTATCCACTTTCATGGGAGCTGTGCTATGTGCTTTCTTAAGATTCTTGGATTAACTGTTTGGGGGCTGTTTATTTACCTTCATCTTATTCTTGTTTCCCTGTATAGTTAATTGATCTTTTCTCCCTAACATATTTAAGGATTCTTTCCTTGACCTCATTTGATCCTTTGCAGATCACAATGTGATGGTGAGATTTCACCATCCAGTCCGGTTTATTTGGGGTTCTAAAGAGTTCTTGTATTGGATTGGGCCTATATTTTTGCAAATTTGTGAACTTCTCTGCTAGGCTCCTGTTAAATAAATAACCTAAGATCTTTAACTTTTGTTTCTAGGCCCTCCTCTACACAAATTAGCCTTAAATTAGGCCTTTTGGTGATGTCTTTCCAATATTGAATAGATCTATCATATTTCTTGTATTTGTCTTCAATTCTTATCTGTCCTTTCGCTATAATGAATAGGCTGTCTTGATTCCCAGAGCCGAGCTACTGCAAGGTCTAACCTAGTGTCAAGGCTTTCTTCTTTGCTTTTCTGTTTCCTTTCTTTCTAATTGTTCAGATTTGATGGCTTCAGATTCGTTGTTAGAGCTTTGTTATAGATCTGGTATGAACGTTTTTACTCCTTAATTTGGTTTTTAGAGTTAATTCTCCAATCCCTTATCTCAGTGGTAATTGTTTCATTGGATTCACATTCCTTCTGTTGGGCTTCCTTCAGCATTCCCTTTGTAGCCTCTATGGATACCTCCAGCTTTCTATTTGTGAGTTCCATGAATGCCTGTATTATTTTTGCTTATTTTCATGCTCACAGAATTCCTGTATTAACCCTTGATTAGCTATTCTTAGGTTTTATATTTACTGAGTATCAATTGTGGTTTTTTAAACCATTCTGCCACTGAGTTTGCTGCCTAAGAATCAAAGGAGAGTTGTAGCCTATGATTTTTTTTTACCCAGTAAAGAACATCACTCTTTCTTTGGCTGAGCTTATTCTCTCTGGAAAGAGCAACTTTCTCCTGGTGAATCTGAGCCATGCATGTCAACATCCTCTTACCTGTGGAATGTCTCCACTTGTCTTTTTCTATGTGCCGAGTAACGTGTTAGCTGCTCTGGCTAGGTCTTTGTCAGTATCAAAGATAGAGTTCTTCTCCAGTGGTGGGTGAGGGACTACCTTCCCAACACTGTTCATGAGAGGCAGTGAGGATGTCTTCGTGGTATACATATTTTTCCCTTGGTTCTGGCAGGTCCTCAGTCTGCTACATTCTGTGGTAAGAAGGATGAAGATTTCCACTCCTTGTTGGTTCTTGGTAACATTAAGTAGGATCCACTCCCAGACTGCTTCTGGCACCTTTGTCCCAGGCTCTATCTTTTGGTATGGTGGCAATGGGAGCCACTGCCATTGCTTCTGCAGACGCTGGCAAGGGCTCAAATCTGGATTTGATCACCTGGATTTGTCCTCTCTGGCCAAACACTTAGTGTGACTTTCTAGACTTGGCCTTCTCACTACAATAGTAAAACTAGTTTCAATGTAAGAGCTTGTCAGTCCCCAACTGACCTTCCAGCATCTTCATCCAGACCTCTAACTTCATGATTTTTGTCCTCACTTTTCAATCCAGAATGCATTTGACAAGAAGTTTTTGGCACTATTAAGTCATTCTAGGTATCAACAAACATTAGGGCGATATTAAAATTTTATTTAAGTTTAATTGCTTTTCAAGTTTGTGTGAATAAATGGAATTCCAACTTTGATACAAGAGAAAAGGTGATAATTCTTTAAAACAGTGTGTTTGATTTAGCATATACATATATATGTATATACATAGTTTTAAAGAATATATATATACATATATGTATATGTATACATATATATATATATATATATATATTCTTCTCTGAGAATTTAAACGTAGCAATAATCTCAAAAAATGTTATATGTTATACAGCTATCTCTACCACATACACAGCAATCAGGTCTTTGGGTGCAATGATCAGTTTTGTGTTGATCATTTGGAAAGGACAATCGAATAAAGCTGAGCAGAGGAGACACGAACAGGATTTTGGAAATTACTACACGAGTTACACTACAAGGGTCAAACTTTCCGTGAGAAATAAATTCAGTAGATCTTGCCAAATTTTATTTACTTCACATAAAATTACCACCTGCCCAAATACAAACAACATGCAAGTTTCTAGAAGTTTGTAACATCATTCATATTGCTATATTTTCATGTATTTTGATATCATTTCTTTCCTCTATTTGGAAAGAATAATATAATATTGAATACATAAAATTTCATTCAAATATGTTTGGTTCCAAACCAATTGACTAAAAGTACAGAAACATTGTTTGACTGATTGATTGCATTTTAAATAATGCAATATAAAAAGAGGGGTGGATTTAAATCTAAGCACCTATATTGATAGTTCAAATTCTCCTTTCAAATGCTTTTTTGTTATGCTTAATTTCAGGTAAGAGTTATCTGGCCCAATACTTTTAGATTTCCACTAATGTAGTAATGAAAGGATGAGGAAGGAATTAAAATTTCTTATTGAATAGTGAGAAAATATGCTAACAAACAAAATACATGAAATATGAAAAAGAAAGGGAGTTAAGGAAGGTTCTCTAACTTTCTATTTGTGGTGTACTTTCCTTATTTCATATTGACAGGAGCACACAGAACAGGATAGATTGGATATCTCTTGATGGAGCCTGAAATTTTAGATATACTGATAACACTGACATTTTATTCTTGTGGTGGAGATGGTTTTTGGTCATGGGTCTTGAAACCTGATATTGGGCTGTCCCTCAACTCTTCAGCTCATGGCTAGTGGTCTACCACTTGAGACACAACACCACTTCTGGCATTTTTTGCATATGTGGTGCTGGGGATCAAACTCAGAGCCTCGTGCAAGCTAGTTAATCTGAGCTAACTTTCAAATCCCTGATTTTAGATATGCTACATTGACATGTAAGCTATCACGTAAATTATGGGCCTTTTCTAGCTTTCTATCTGAGAGCTTGTTAGCCTCCAGGTATTCCTCAACCATCTTCCTCTGGATTCAGGAATGAAGTTTCTTAAAATAACTTGTGATAGCTATTATTAATTTTTGCTTATCTCTTGGACAACAAGTGAAGTTTCTTGTTAATCACAGACAGAATACAGAAATATAAGTTCAGGTCTTTCCACAAAAAAGAAAATAATAATTTTCTCATTTCTTTGCAGAAATTATTCAGGGAACATAATGAGAGTTCAAATATTTCTCATTTTTTTACCTATATTTTACATTAAAACACAGAAATGTGAAGAATCAATAGTCAATAAAAAGTGCTGGCACAATTAATTAAAGACCTATAAAAATGGAAGTTAGATACTTATTTACCACCCTGTACCAAAATCAATTCCAAATGAATCAAAGACTTTGGGGGTAAAGATAAATACCTTGAGATTATTAATGGAAAGACTAGGATAAATATTAGGTTCCTTGGAACAGGTTGAAACTTTCTTTTTACAGACGCATGAATGAATTAAGTCAAATAAAGGTTGGAAAAATGGGATTGCGTAAATCTGCAGAGTTTCTGCATGATGAACGACATAGTTAGGAAGGTAAATAGAAAGCTAACAGTCTGAATAAATATCTTCACTAGCCACGAAACAGAAAAGTGTCTTAGAGCTGAAATAAAAGGAAAATTCAAAAAGTGAAATTCCCCCTAAAATATTTCCAAATGATAAACCACCCAATGATAAAAAGGCTAAATATATAAAGAAATTTCACTGATGGCGAATTGAGAATAGCCAAAGGACATGTGAAGAAATGCTCAACATCTCTGAAAATTAAAACAATGCAACTCAAGTAAACATTGAGATTCCATTTGTACCCCTTTGTAATGCAAAGTAATGTTCATTGCAGCATTATTTAACACAGGAAAATATGGCAACACCCTAGATGCCTGAGAGTTGATCAAGAAATTGTGACATAAATGAACATTGGAATTCTGTTTGAATTAAAAAATGACATCATCCCATTGGTAAGGAAATAGAAAGACTTAGAAAAAATCATATGAAATGAAATGCACAAGACCCAAGCAAACATAGGCTCCATGGATTTCTTATTTGTAAAAATTGGTATATGTCCACTTTAGTCCTAGGAAAGGATCAAAATACCTAAATACCGGTATACATATAAGCACAGATTAATCTAAGCAAAATGAACTGGAAGATAAAATAGAAACAATAGGTATCACTTCATTGCTACTTTAAAAAATGGTCTGTTTGTAGTTCTTTCTTGTGTTTTTCCTTTATTTTCCTATGTTATATCCAATGTTGTTACTCTATTTGACTTTGTTATCTGATTTATTACATTACATTAATCTAAATTAGGGAAGAGAAAGGAACAACAAAATCTGAGACAAAGAACCAGGCTTAATCAGTGCAACAGCAATCCTCACAAAACATGTTGGAATAAACTTTACACCTCGTGGGTAGGAATAGACATTTAAGACAGAAGAAAAATGTGAGAAAAGTGAGGATTGGGTAAGAACATATATCGAGTACTGTACTCACTCACTCATTTTCATATGTAACTCTAATCACTCTGTGAGTTATCTTGACAATAAGATTCAATTAATAAGAAGAGTATTTACAAATGCATTCTTCTCAACGGTTACACTTTTACATGTAGATGCTTATGTCCAATGGGTTTTGTAGCACATTTCCAGATATGTGGATATAGTTATTTTCTCTTTACATCCCTACATCAAGCCAAAAGACACAGGTTTCCCTAAGTCTCCAGGTTCCAAGCCATCATTTACAAATGAACGTGGAAATCATTTTGTTCAAATATTTCTGTAGAAATCCTGGTATTACTGAAATTACAAAGGAGAAGAAATATTGGTGTCCAAATATGTTCATAGTCAGAAATCCTCAGGTTTCTACACCTATCATAAATATAAGCAAATATATTTTCACATATTGATTAAATAGGAATCCAAACCTCTAGTGAATTTTTTGACAGGGTATATCTTTGTAAACCATGCTGTAAATCTATTTCATTGGACAGTTTGGGTCAACTACATGCGGGGCAAATTACACACAAGTTGAAAATGACGTGTTATTTTTTCGGGGGGGGGTCTGGTCGTGGGGCCTGAACTCTGGGCCTTGGTGCTGTCCCTCAGCACTTCAGCTCAAGGCTAGTGCTCTACAACTTGAGCCACAAGGCCACTTTCGGCTTTTTTCTTTTTGCTCATGTGGTGCTGAGGAATAGAACTCAGGGCCTCAGGCATGCAAGGCAAGCACTCTACCACTGAGCCACCTTCCCAGCCCCAGAAAATGACATTCTTTTAGTCAGATATGGTTTCATGTTACAGCTTGATCTTCTTTGAACTGTTCAGAAATATAACTGGAATTTCTCAAATGATGCATGTGTTCTTGTCTCATCCATATCAGATTCTCTGTATAGAACTATGGTATCCTCATAAAGTGTACCATAAATTTTGGCTGATATTTTTTTCATCATGCAAGAATCTGTTTTGCCATGCCACATGCATTGCGAATAAGTCACAAAATCCTTCTATAGATAAGGAAACACATGAGAAATATTGAGACACATTAAAATATTCTATCTTGTAAAATACATTGCAAAAATATTTAGTTTGTAAAACCTGTAAAATTTTCCTATTGATTCTTTTGTTTGTAACACAGAAGTTGTTGGGAAATTTGTATGAGGGATCAAGTATCATTATACTTTTCTAATATTTTATTATGTTCTACAACAGTAATAAAGTAATTGGAACATATTATTACCAGGTAAACCAATTTTGATGGGTCCACTTACACATAGAAGTTAGGTAATAGTCCTTCCCTCAGTTTTCTTTCTTTACTCAACAAAATGGTTGAACTAATTAAAGGGCACTTGGTATTTTCAAAAAAGAGAATTCCATATTCCATCTTGGATTCTCATCCCAAATGTTTCTTTGTACAATAGTATATGTCGTCAGTAAGCCATTCATGGAAGACTCTTGATAGTATACAGCATACAGATAAGAATTCAGGTATATGTAGGACAAGGACATTGATCTCACACTTCCTCCTTCATATGGAAAAATCTTTGAATATGTATTGTGTAATTTTTGAAGGAAAAATTTGAATTGATTAATTTTAATCTCTGTAATGTGGCAAAGCTCTCTATAAAATGCCTTGGAAAAATGGCTTCTCATCATAAGGCAGTAAGTATTTTGAAAAACTTTTGCCTAACACTATGTTTGTAGACTTTCATTGTTATAAAGAAATATTGTCAATGCATTTCTTCTTCTTTTTTTTTTCTTTACTTGCCTTTCAAGTGCTGTCCCTTTGCTCTTCAAGTTAAGGCATAAACATTGCCAATTAAGCCACTTTCATTTTTCTGGTGGTTATTAAGAAATAAGAGTCCCACAGACATTCCTGAATGGGCTGGCATTAAAACACAATCCTTAGATATCAGCCTCTTCAGTAGCTAGGATTAGAAGCATGAGCCACCAGTACTCGGCTTTTATTACTCTTTGAAAATATAATACTAGATTGGTAAGTTTGAAATCATCCTCAAGTAGTTAAATCACATTGAAGAAATTTTGCATCATTTCCAAAGAAAAGATATGCATTGAATTTTTGCTTCCAAATTTCTTATTGGTTCCACTTAAAGAGGAAATCCAGATATGTTAGGAAGTGAAATAAAAAATTCAAAAACATATAGTACAAAAAACATAAGTAGAACTGGATTTATTCATGGAACATAGATTTTTTTTTAGATGGCAGTCTTTTTCACTTTTACCCATTGCATTATAAGCACTGATTCACCTCGAAATGTATAGTGTCATTCGCTATAGATTATACACAGTTTCTGCAGCATATTTCCTATCTACACAGTGAAACATGTCTCAACATCTATACATTCATCCTTCTAATCTTGCATAAGAAACTATGATGCCTGTTGGCACTCAAGTCAAGCTGAAGGATTATGGCAAGATTTGGATAAATGGCATGATAGTCGTAAATGCTTCTTCATATGAGTACATGTCTTCAGTAGATGATCTACAATTTTGAGGGGTCATTGAGAAAGGGGATCTTCTACAGTCCTACAATCACTGTAATTTAGGCCCATTATATAATATACAAATATCTGATTTTCTATTTGTATGCACACTAGCATCAGAAAGAATGAAAATTGCACAGGAAATGTGTGTACCAATCAAACTTAGGTGATGGGTCAGCCCAGGCAAATAGATATAAGAAGAAGGACCTAGTTATATATGAGTTAAAAAGGTAGGAATTCCACCAAGCATTCAATTCTAGTGAACAATAGCACAGCTTTTAGGAAGTCTAAAGAAAAAGATATGACATGCTGTGGGGTTTTTACTATTAAAATATGCTCCTTCAGGGAGTCATTAACGTACCATAAGTTGTGGGGGGTGTTCAATAAACTGAGTAATCTTGACAAAGAAATTATGTTCATATCAATTATAGAGTAACTGTAGCCCGATGCTGAAGGCACACTGGAAGCAAGGTACCACTGCAGTTGACCAACCTGCTCGATGTTATTCTTCTTTCTCCAGAGGGCAAGGTTGCCTCTTCTGCTTAGTTGGTCTAGTTTACTTTGGCACGTATCAAAAAAAAAGATTCATTTATTTTCAGTTTTTTAGATGTACTAGTTTATGTTCCTCATTTCCCTCTTGGATCTAAATTATGTTCGTTGTCCTCTGTTCCTCTAAAATTCACTGGCTTGGCTTCTGACAAATTAAGTGTACTACAATATACTACAATATTTACTCTAATATAACTCCAAGCAACTACACACTTATGTCAAGGTATTTTCCTCCCATGGAACTGCAGTTGAAATCTATCTACTTGAGTTTCAATATTCCCTCACTTTCCTCACATTTTATGTTAAAGCTTTTGTAAGGATTTTTTAGTCATACCTCCTAGCTGTTAATCAACTTACAAGACCATGGTATATTTTGGGTATATGACATGATATTGGTTAAGGCACCTTCATAGGTTTACTGAGCCACAGTAGGTGACTGAAAATTTTGTGGAGTTATTTTCAGTTGTTCAATGTTGTCATCCATAATGTAGAAATGTTCTACAAACTTCAGTCATCAGAATATAAAATGCTCAGTTTTTTTTGTATGAGAAACTCATTGCTAGAATCAAGCAGACATTTCTGTCAATTTGTGTATCCTTTCAATATTTACCAATAAGTTCCATGAAATCAAACCAATAAGTCTATTTGAAATTCAATGGAACCATAGTCTAATTAGGTAAGCTTCATTTGTAGCACAGATCCTACAACAACATAGGCCTTTGGACTTTTACTATTCTGGATGTACTATTTCTGTGATGCTGTAATCAACAAATCTTGGTAATATGGCAATGTCCTTTCTGTTAGAATGAAGGGATTTATGAAAAAGAACTGTTTTCCATCCTACCATGCATAAATCTCACTTCAATGATGACACCTTTTCCTGTCATGTTTTTACATCCAATAATTTGCTGAATACTTTCTTACTTGTAAGTGCAAATCTATTAAATCCTATCCATCCTGTTACATGAAGTGTAACAGGAAGTGTTCAAAGTGAACAAAGATGTCTAAAAATTGCATAATTTTTATTTTCTTCTTGAAGCATTACAAACATTTTTGTAATTATAACTTATATTTTGCTAATTATTTTCTAGCAATAGTTTAGTGTCTTCAATATACTCATATTTTAATCAAAGTAAAATATAATAGCGTAATGACTGAACTCAAATCTCATCTTGCACCTAAAATGAGTATCTGTATCTCTCCTAGACCTTATCGTTGAGTACATCTTAGTGCCAAAATTTGGTGTCATAATCAAATACTGTTACAACAACAGGCAACAGAAATGTAGTTTTCACCTGGAACCCATTTGTCTATGTGAAAGAAGACACAATATACAATGACTAAAATGCATATTTCTTCCTCGTAACTACAAACAGTGGTTTGGATTGAACAGTGTTTATGTAATTGCAGAAAAAAATACACATGTGATGATAATTGCTATTTATTATCAGATTTCAAAAGGAATGAGTAGACCGAATATCCTTCAAAAAAGAGTTTTAGTGTAATTAGCCAAGTGCTATTTACAAATTCTTGTATCTATGGTAATCTGTATAATCCTTGTTAATTATTTCCAGATTACAGATTTTACGTTAAGGTCTTGCACACAGACACTATGTAAATATTATTTTGTACTATTCACTTGGAATATCCATGCCTATCCCAAATGTACCTTTGATTTTAAAGCACTTTTCCTTTTGCAAACTGTGAATATACAAGTAGATGTTGACTAAGATCAGAATATTTTTACTTTTCCTCTCTTCTAAATCCAAACAATTTTTGAAAGGGTACACTTCTTACTTGCAGTCAGACAATTGTTCTTCTTAATTTCTTGAAAAACAAGTTACTTTTGTTTTTCTCACAAGAAATCATTTAAATGTTCATGTCAGGGTCAGGAATTAAATTGCTGCAATATATGTATGCTTTGCTGTGTGATAAAAATCATCGTATTCTAGTATCCAGAGTAGCTTTTACCCATGATAGTATTCTTCAATTTACCTCTTACTTTTTATTTCCAAATATATCATTACTGTATTTGATATCCTATGAAAATTTCGCATGAATGTATAAGCACAACACACAGGATGCACACTGACAATTGAAAAAGAACTTTCAAAAAATTTTTTAGATATGAATAGACTACTCTCCATAGTTGTGAAAGAAGCATTACATAACACATGATCATTGAGTAAATTGAAGAAGGAGCAACAAAAAGAGAACACATAATGGGACTGAGCTTGTGCGTGGTAGTAGTTTTGGTATAGAAAGTCTGTTGGAATAAAACTGATGACCCAGAAATGAACCGCCAGACCTTTATCAAGCTAATATTCGACAAGGGACCCAAAAACAGAATGGAAGAAAATCTCTTCAGTAAATGGTGCAGTAAAATTGTTTAAAGACCTGCAGAAAAATATAATTAGACCCTTATATATCACTCTGCACCAAAATCAAATCCAAATGGATCAAAGACTTGATGTCAAAGCAGATACCTTGAAAACATTACAGGAAAGAATAGGAGAAATGCGATGGCTCCTTGGCAAAGCCCAATATTTTTTTAAAATAAGGAACTATTAAAACAACAAATCAAAGAAAGGTTGGATAAGTGGGACTGGATGAACTTGCAGGGCTTCTGCATGCTAAAGAACAAAGTTAGTAAGATCAATAGAAAACCAACAGAGTGCGAGAAAAGATTCACTAGCTGTACAACAGACTTGGGGTTCATATCTAAAATATATTTAAAACTAAAAAAATTAAATCATCCAAAAACAAATCATCAAAGAAACAACTGCCCCATAAGCAAGTGGGCTAAAGACTTAAAAAGAGACTTCTCTGAAGAGGAAATAAGAATAGTCAATAAACATATGAAGGAATGCTCAAATTCTCTGGCCATAAAAGAAAAGGACATTTTAAAACACATTAAAGTTTCACCTTATTCCAGTTAGAATGGCTACAATAAAGAAATATAATAATGAAAAATGTGGGGGTGTGTAGGTGTGGCCAAAAAGAACCCTTCTGCACTACTGCTTCCAGTGTAAACTTGTTCAAGCAAGTATACAGGTTCCTCAAAAGTTTACACGTACAGCTCTCCTATGATTCAACAATCCTACTTTTTGGCATTTAACTACATAATGAATAACAAGGCCATAGTAAAGTTATGAGCACAACTGTATTTATCACAGCATTATTCGCAATAGCTAAGATATGGAACCAACCAATATGCCCCTCAGTAGATGTGGACCAAGAAATATGGCAGTTATAGATATAGATATAGATATATGAATTTTATGCTTCCCACAGAAAGAACAACTCCATCCCTTTTGTTAGGAAATGGCAAGAAAAATTCATATTAAGTATTGCATTCCGGTCCCAAAGAAATTTATTTCTCATGGGCTTCCTTATTTGCAATAATTATTATACATATAAGATGATCTTATTAGATGAGCTGAAAATCTCTAAAGTTATGTACAAATGATCATAAGATGATGCTAACTGATGAACTCCAAGATATGGACTCCAAGATATGATAAATTTTGAGATTGTAACAAGAAATACGTAAAATTATAATACATGTTGAAATTTGTAAATTCGCAAATTTTATAAATTATTTTTCAGCCTGTTTCAGCAGTTGGAAAGGTGTCCCACCCCCACTCAAAACCCTCCCAGAAAGAAATATTGTACAGATCAACATTCCTGAGAACTTTTTTTAGTCAAGTACCATTCCCATTCTCAACTATAATTTTGTCCAAGTTAATTGCTCTCATTTTATTGTCCCTTTAATGAATTACCACCTCTATTAAATTTGATAAACTATCTCTTCTCTTGGATGGACATTGAAATGTAATTTTAAAAAAATACTCTAATTTAGGTTTTGGTCTTTTTTTTTCTTTTTGCCTTAGGGTGCTTTCATTTCAAATCCATACCTATCAGTATTCCAACCTCATTCTTCAAGGAAATAGAAGAGACAATCCAAAAATTCATATGAAACAATAAAAGACTCAGAATCTCAAAAACGATCCTGAACGTGCTGCAAGAATATCAATACCAAATTCCAAACTCTGCTACAAAGCCATAGTAATCAAAAAGCTTGTTACTGGCACAAGAACAGACCTAAGGCCAATGGAATAGAATTGAAAACCCTCGTACGATTCTTATTTCATGAAACTTGCCATCTCATTTTAAACCGGAATATATTTGAAAAGAATTTTTGGGAGATTATTGATTTATCTGGACATTAATAAATATGTCAACATTAAGATTTGATTTCAGTTTAATTGCTATTCATTTTTCTGTCTAAATCAATCGAATTCCATACTTGAGACAAAAAAAGATGATAGTTCTTTAACACAGTGTGTTCAATTTAGCCATTAGGAAGTAGTACAGTCTAATGTCCAGATGCATAATGTGTATATGAACCCCTTTGTCATGTTCATTTTTTCAGTATTCTTCAGGAAAGACTATTGAGAACTTAAAAAAAAACAAATAACTTGCCAGGCAAAATTGTTATGTGTGATAAAGCTACCTCTACAACATACAGAATAATTAGACATTTGGATACTGTAATCAGTTTCATGGTGATCTTTTGGAAGAGACAAAACAAATAAGTCTGAACGTAGGAGACGTGCAGAATTTTGAAAATCCCTACAGTAGTCAAATAATAAGACTTAAAATGTGCCTTAAGAAACACATTCAGGACATACTGGTTTGGCATTGTTACCACGCATTGTTACCCCACACTAAGGCAATGAGTACATTACTAGTTGATCATTGTTACCTATTCCCTTGTTGTTGTCCCACAACCCCTCCCTCCTCCACCTCTCACACTCTTCCCCACACCAACTTTTCCTCCACCTGAAGTTGTAAAGTTCTCCTCTAACATATTCTTCTGTGGGTATCCTTCTTGCAATTGGTCAACCTATGTCTGTTTCAGCATTTTGTTATTCCCCTTCCCCTTACTAGATTACAATAACTATATACAAGATCCCAGGTACTGAAACAAATTAAGTTGATATCAGAGGATATATTGTATGGAGAAAAACCTACAAAGGAAATAAAAATTCACATTGTCCATTTAAAACAATAACAATAAAGACAAAACTCTTGTGCCCATATCTTGGAGTACATTTCACTTATCAACATCTTATACACACATATGTTCATACTTTTTTTAATCTTTTCAGTTCAAATGATAGGATTATCCTATCATTAGGGTCAATAAGGGAAACTATGGGAGCTACATTTCTTTGGAACTACTTTACTTCACTTAAGATGAATTTTCCAAGCCTTTCAATTTCTAACAAATGGGCCATGTCATTTTCTTCTGTTGGAGGCATAGAATGACATTGTTTATATACACCACATTACCTTGATCCACTCAACTACTGAGGAGCATCATGTTTCATATTGTATTGTAGTTAAGGTGCATATTACTGAGATAAAGATAGGTGTGCTCGTATCCATAGTGTTGCTTTGTTTGTTTTCATTTGGATAAATTGCCCCAAATGGGATTCCTATGTCAGAAGGGATCTTAGCTGTAGTCTTTTGAGGAACATGCTTTCCAGAGTGGATGAATCAGTTTATACTGTCACCAAAAATGCAGTAGAGTTCCCTTTTGGCCATATGCTCTGTCGCATCTGGTGTTGTAAATGTTGTTGTAAATAACTGTTGTCTAACAGAGATGAGGTGGAATCTCAATGTTGTTTTCATTTGCTACATTTTTTATTTATGGCAGCAAAGTTCAACATTTTTTCTGATACTCTATTGGACATTCTTATTTGCTCTTCTGAAATGTCACTCTTTAAGTCTTAGCTAGCCCACTTGTGAAGGGGCGATTTTTTCCTTGAGGATTTGTTTGTGGGGAAATTAACTTTTTGAGTTCAAGGTATATTTAAGATATGAGGCCCTTGTTCGATTTATAGCTGCTGAAGATGTCCTTTGCCATACAGAAGCTCTAGAGTTTCATGCAATCTCATTTGTTCAACTATTCTTTGATTTGTTGCGTATCTGGGTCTTTATTAAGAACATTTTGGCCTGTGCCAAGGAGCTCTGGAGTTTCTCCAATTCCTTTCTGTTACATTTTCAAGGGTTTTGTTTTCCTTAGAGGTCCTTGGTCCATTTCGATTTGATTCTGATTCAAGGTATACATAAGGATCTAATTTTGGTTTTCTACAAGTGTGTATAAAATTTTCCATCAATATTTACTGAAAAGGATGTCTGTTTTCATTTGGATTTTTTGGCTCCCTTATCGAGCACTAGGTGGCTTTAGATGTATGGATTCATTGCTGTTTCTTCAGTTCCATTCCATTGGCCTTCAGGTCTGTTCTTGTGGCAGTAGTTAGCTCTTGTAGTAGAGTTGGAAGACTGGTATTGTAATTCCTCTGGCACTGTTCATTTGGTAAGAATTATTTTTGCTATTCTGGATTTTAATGTTTTTTTATGAATATTTGGATGGATTGCTCTTATTCATTGAAGAATGAAGAATGAAGTTGGGATATTGATGGGTAATGGATTGAAATTGTAGATAGGCTTTGGCTGTATTGCAATTTTCACATTGTTAATCCTCTGAATCCAGGAGCATGGGAGGGTTTTCCACTTCCTTAATTCTCCTTTAATTTCCATTTTCAGGTTTTTCTGTTCATGAAGGTCCTTCACTTCTTTAAGTTAATTCCTAGGTATTTTCTTTTTTGTGGGACTACTAAAAAAGCAGTTGTTTTCCTGATTTCAGCTGTGCTCTTCTCATTATTGGCATACAAGCAAGCCATTGTTTTGGAGATAGAATTGTACACCCTGGCATATTAACAAAGATTTGAATTATCTTATGTAACTTGGGAATGAACTCCATGAGTGCTTTAAATACAAGATCATGTCTTCTGGGAAGAGGGAGAGTTTTAATTTATCTTTACCTACTTGGATCCCCTTTATGTTTGCATTATGTCTAACCGAGCTATCGAGGCCTTCTAATACTATATATCGAGTTGCAATCATAATGTCTTTAAAATAGACTTCAAATAAAAAATAGGGAGGAGAGTAAAAAGGACATTATAAACTATTTAAAGCATCTCCCATTCAGGAGGATATTAATTCTAAATATGTATACACCAAACAATAGAGCAGACAAATTTATCCAGGAAACACTGCTTTCCCTGAAATCACACATAGATCCAAAGACATTAATTGTTGGGTACTTTAACAAACCACTATCCCTATGTGATAGATCAACTCGGCAATAACTCAAAAGAGAAGGCTCAGACATAAATAACTGTACAGATACACTAGAGTTAACAGATATC
Organism: Dipodomys merriami; assembly: GCF_024711535.1. NCBI lineage: Eukaryota > Metazoa > Chordata > Mammalia > Rodentia > Heteromyidae > Dipodomys > Dipodomys merriami. The sequence continues at coordinate 6,264,120 of NW_027203159.1, read as the reverse complement.
TATGAAATATTTCACCCAGCAGCATCAGAATATACATTTTCTCAGCAGCACAACGAACATTTCCACAAAAATGCCACAATTTAGGTCACAAAGCAAATTTATCCAAATTCATACATATAGAAATGATGCCCTACATTTACTCAGACCAGAAGAGAATAACAATAGAATTCAACATCAAACACCACCAAAGAAAATTCTTTAAAACTTGGAGACTGAAAAGCACAATTTTGAACCAAAAGTGGGCCCTAGAAGAGATTAGAAATGAAACCCAAATGTTCATGGTACTTAACACAAATGAACAGACAAAACACAAGCTCCTCTGGGACAGAGAAATCTAAACCCAACAATTTGACAAGGCACCAGAAACTCATAGAAAAAAGAGCAAAACAAGCTAATTCCCAATCCAGTAGATGAAAAGAAATAATTAAAATTAAATCAGATTTAAATGAATTATAGTCTCCCCCTTAAAAAACATAAAAAGAATCAACAAAACAAATTGTTGGTGCTTTGAAAAAAATAACAATATTGACAGACACTTAGTAATCCTTATCAGAAACACAAGAGAACCTACCCATACTAACTCAGATATGAGATTGGAAACATCACCACAGAAAAAACCACGATTCAGAGCATTATCAGGGAATTCTTTTCAAACCTTTATGCTAATAGGCTTCAGAATCTGGATGAAATGGACGAATTTCTAGCAAATATTGACATGCCCAAACTAAACTAAGGTGATTTAAGCCTACTTAACTGGCCCATATCAAGTATTAAAATAGAAACAGAAATGACAGTCTTCCCAACCCAGGTAAGTGCAGGCTCCAATGGAATTGTAAATGCCATCCCCCAAACAGGCAGGGACTCATCAAGAAAGAGATCTATTAGATTGAGGTCAAACTCTTCAACAAAATTTTGGCCAATTGAACTTCAACAACTCCCCTAAAAGTGATATACCAATATCAAACAGGATTCATTTCTGGTATGCAAAGCTGTTTCAATATGCACATGTCAAATAATGTAATTTGTCACATCAACAAGGGCAAGGATAAGAACCACATGATTATCTCAATGGATGCAGAACAAGCATTTAACAAGATCCAACTCACCTTTATGATGAATGCTCTGGAAAAACTAGGAATTCATGAAACATTCTTCAATATTATAAATGCTGTGTATGACAAACCTACTGCTAGAATTATACTTAAGGGTGAATACTTGAAGCTACATCATCAAAATTCAGGAACGAGATAAAGATGTCCACTGTCTCCACTTCAGTATTAGAATGCCTAGCAAGGGTAAGAAGAAAAAATGCAAACATAAAGGGGACCCAAATAGGGAAAGAGGAAGTAAAACTTTCCCTTTTAGCAGATGACATGATCTTGTATGTAAAGAACCCCATCTATTTCACTCCCCAGTCACACAAGCTGGTTCAAACTTTGGAAAATTAGCAGGATACAAAATTACCTCCCCCCCAAAAAAAATCAATGACTGTCTTGTATGCCAATAATTAGAAGATCGAGGCTGAAATCAGGAAACAAATACCTTCCTAATAATCCTACAAAAAATAGAATATCTAGGAGTTAACTAAAAAAGTGAAGGACCTCTACAATGCCAATTTAAAAACTTGAAAAAGGAAATTGAAGCAGACCAAAGGAATTAGATAAACCTCTGATATTCCTGGATTGTAGAGATTTACATCATGAAAATGGCAATAATGCCAATGGCTATCTAAAATTTTAATGTGATGCCTATCATTATCCCAACCTCATTCCTCAAGCAAATAGAAGTAATACAACAATTTGTATTGAACAGTAAAAGAACCTAGGTAGCAAAATCAATCCTTATCAGAAGCAAAAGCGCTGGAGGAATATCAATACCAAACTTCAAACTATACTACAAAGACATAGTGATCAAAGCAGCCCCTAGTGACACAAGAACGGAACAGAATTGAACGGAATTCAAGATGCAGAAATGAACACAAAGACTTATAGCTACCTAATCTTTGATAAGGGAGATTTTTAAAAAATAGTGTGGAAGAAAGACAGCCTATCAGTAAATGGTGCTTACAAAATTGCTGAAACACTGAAGAAAACTAAGCTAGATCCTTATATATCAACTTGAACCAGAATCAATTAAAAATGTGTCAAAGACCTCGAAGTAAAGAACACCCTGGAAATATTGAAGGAAGAAGTAGAGGAAACTCCAGGGTTCCTTGGCAAGGCCCGAAATTTTTTTAATAAAGGTACAAAGAAACCAAAGTTAGGTTGGAGAAATGGATTGCATGATTCTGCGGAGCTTCTGCATGGCAAAGGATGTATCTAGCAAAATCAATACAAAACCAACAGATTGGGAGAATGTCTTCCTTGCATAAAACGAACAATGGTCCCATCTCTAAAATGTACTAAGAACTCAAACAATTAAATACCCCAATAAAAGATCCTCATTTAATAAGTGGGCTAAAGATTTAGAAACATCTCTGAAGAGAAAATGAAAATGGCCAATAGACACATGAAGAAATGGTCAACTTCTCTTGTCATAAAAGACATGCAAATCAAAATAACATTGAGGCTGCACGTCACACTGTTTAGAATGGCAATAATAAAGAAATCTAATAACAAGAGATGCTGGAGGGGATATGGACAAAACGGAAAACCACTGGTTTGTTGGTGGGAGTGGAAAAACTTTCTTTTTGTAAATTTTTATTATTTTTTATTGTGAAATAGTGTACCGAGGGGTTACAATTACATGGGCAAGATAATGAGTACATTTCTTATCAAGCATTGTAGCCTCCTCCTTTGTTTCCCTTTCCCATCCCTTCCCAACCTCCCCCACCCCCAACCAATCCTCCCTGCCCCACCCACCAAAGCTGTAAAGTTCGTTTTCAACATAATGACTGTACTTCTCATTGTTGCAACGGGGCCACCTGTTATTTAAATGACTTTTTTCCCCCTTCCCATCCACAAATTATACCAACATCAAATACAGTGAAAGAAGGGGTTATATTGTGGGGGAGGGATGAACAAAGCAACAAAGAAATTATCTTTCTTCTTGATTTTTGCCATTCTAACTAGGGTGAGGTGGTATCTTAATGTTGTTTGGATTTGCATTTGTTTATGGTTAGGGAGGTTGAGCATTTGTTCATGTGTCTATTGGCCATCCTTCTTTCCTCTTCAGAGAAGTTTCTCTTGAAGTCTTTAGCCCACTTATTTATTGGGCAGTTGTTTCTTTGAGGATTTTTTGTTGGGGTATTTAATTTTTTGAGTTCCAAGTATATTTTCGATAAAAGAGCCTTGTCCATTGTATGGCTAGTGAAAATCTTCTCCCAATCCGTGGGCTTTCTGTTGATTTTGCTAGCTATGTCCTTTGTCATGCAGAAGCTCTGCAACTTCATGCAATCCCATTTGTCCAACCTTTCTTTGATTTGTTGTGTTTCTGGGACTCTATTCAGAAAATTTTGGCCTGAGCCAAGGAGACCTAGGGTTTCTCCTATTCCATCCTCTAAGTTTTCAGAGTGCCTGCTTTGACTTCGAGATCTTTGATCCATTTGGAGTTGATTCTGGTGCAGGGTGATATATAAGGATCTAGCTTTACTTTCTACAATTTTCTACCAATTTTGCCAGCACCATTTACTGAAGAGGCTGTTTTTCTTCCATTCTATTTTTTTTACCTCCATTTTCGAAGATTAGATGGCTATAGGTCTGTAGGTTCATTTGTGGATTTTCAATTTTATTCCATTGGTCCTGAGGTCTGTTCTTATGCCACTACCAAGCTGATTTGATTACTATGGCTTTATAGTAGAGTGTGAAATTTGATATTGATATTCCTCCAGCAGTGTTCTTTCCGTTGAGGAGCGTTTTTGCTATTCGGGGTCTTTTATTGTTCCATATGAATTTTTGGATTGCTTTTTCTATTTCCTTGAAGAATGAGTTTGGAATTTTGATAGGTATCGCGTTGAATTTGTAGATAGCCTTGGGAAGTATTGCCATTTTCACGATGTTAATCTTTCCAAACTAGCAGCATGGGAGTTTTTTTTTTTCCATTTTCTAAGAGTTTGATTTTCTAAGAGTTTTTCCATTTTCAAAAGAGTTTGATATCATTTTTCAAGTTTTCATCATAGAAATCTTTCAGTTCTTTCGTTAAGTTAATTCCTAGGTACTTCATTTTTTGTGGGGCTATTATAAATGGAGTTGCTTTCATACGTTCAGCCATACTTTCTCATTGTTGGCATACAGAAAAGCCATTGATTTCGGGGCTAATTTTATAACCTGTTACATTGCCAAAGTTTTGAATCAGCTTGAGTAATTTGGGAGTGGAGGTTATGGGATTCTTTAAATACAAGACAATGTCATCTGCAAACAGGGAGAGTTTTACTTCTTCTTTCCGTATTTGGATCCCCTTTATGATTGCATCTTGTGTTATTGCTGTAGTTAGGCATTTTAATACTATATTGAAGAGAAGTGGAGCAAGTGGACATCCTTGTCTTGTGCCTGTGTTAAGAGGAAATGGCTGTGTTTTTTCATGATTAAGTATAATGCTGGCTATAGGTTTGTCATATACAGCCTTTATTGTATTGAGGAATGTTCCATGGGTTCCTAATTTTTCCAAAACCTGCATCATAAAGGGGTGTTGGATCTTGTCAAATGCTTTTTCTGCATCTATTGAGATAACCATGTGGTTCTTATCGTTGTTCCTGTTGATTTGCATATAATGAATCAGCTTTGCATCCCTGAAATGAATCCTGTTTGATTATGGTGTATGATTTTTTGGATGAATTGTTGAAGTCGATTGGCCACAATTTTGTTGAGAAATTTTGCATCAATGTTCATCAAAGAAATGGGTCTATAGTTCTCTTTCTTTGATGAGTCCCTGCCTGGTTTTGGGATGACGGTTATGATGGCTTCATATAATGTGTTCGGTAGTGAACTTTCTCTTTGAATTTCATTGAAGGGTTGTAGTAGTATTGGTGTGAGCTCTGCTTTGAAGACCTTGTAGAATTCCGCTGTAAAACCATCTCGTCTTGGACTTTTCTTAGATGGGAGGTCTCTTATTGCTGTTTCTATTTCAATGCTTGATATGGGCCTGTTAAGATGGTTTAACTCATCTTGGTTTAGTTTTGGCATGTCAATATTTGCTAGGAAAAGGTCCATTTCTGCCAAGTTCTCAAACTGATTAGCATAAAGTTTTAAGAAGTATTCCCTTATAATGTTCTGAATCTTGGTTGTTTCTGTAGTGATGTTTCTATTTTCATCTCTGAATTTATTTATTTGGGTGTGTTCTCTTCTTTTTCTGATAAGATTTGCTAAGGGTGTGTCAATTTTGTTAATTTTATTGAAGAACCAAGTGTTTGTTTTGTTGATTCTTTCTATAGTTTCTATATTTAATGTTGAGAGATAGGACTGAGAGGTATTTGGGAGTTCCTGCCATGTTATCCACCTTCTTGGGGGCTGCGAAAACTGGGTTCTTCCTATGGTTCTTGGATTCTCAGTTTGGGTACAGCTTCTTGGCCTTTATTGTGGACTTGTTGGTTTTTTACGTGTAGGACATCTTTAAGTATCTTTGTAGGCTGGTTTGGTGGAGATATATTGTTCCAATTTTTCTTTGCTATGGAAGATTTTTATTTGGCCTTCGGTTATGAAGGAGAGTTTAGCTGGGTACAGTATTCTTGGTTGATAGTTGTTTGTTTTTTGGGCATGGCATACATCATTTCACGCTCTTGTCTCTGCTGAGAAATCTGAGGTGATTCTAATTTATTTCAATTTATAGGAGATTGATCTTTTCTCCTTGACAACCTTAAGGATCTTTTCCTTGGTCTGAATTGATCATGTGTGGATTGCAATGTTACCGTGCGATGTCCTATTCTGGTTGGGTCTATTTGGAGTTCTAAAAGCTTCTTGTATATGAATAGGCCTATCTTTTTGCATGTTTGGGTAGTTCTCTGCTAGGATCCTGTTAAACAAATTTCCTAGACAATAAAGTTCTGTTTCTAGTTGCTCTTCTCACCCATTATCCTCAGAGTAGGCCTTCTGATGGTGTCTACCAAGAGTTGGATAGATCTATCATATTTCTTGTGCTTGTCTTGGATGGTTCTATGTTCTTTCTCTAAATATCTAGGCTGTCTTCAATCCCCAAGATTCTATCTTCTTCATGGTCTAACCTGCTGTCAAGACTTTCTACTTTGTATTTTATTACTTTCCTTCTAATTGGTCATCTTTGATGGCTTCAAATTCTTTCTTGAAGCTTTGTTTTAGATCTTCTATTGACTTCTTTACTTTCTTAATTTAGTGTTCAGTGTTTATTCTCAAATCACTTAGTTGATTGGTTATGGTTTCCTTAGACTCCCATTCCTTCTGTTGGGTTCCATTCAGCATTCCCTTCATGGTTTCATTCAGCTCTTTGTTAATGGATATCATGAATGGCTTTAGTGATCTTTGTGTATTCTCATCCTGCTCTCTCAATTCCTGTATTACTCTTTGCTTAGCTTCCTCACGTTCACACCATTCCTGTAATTCTGTTTGAGTGTTCTCAGCCTGTTCACGCCATTTCTGCCTTTCTCTTTGATTATTCTCAACTGCTCACACAAATCCTGTATCAGTTTTTGAGTAGCTTCCTCATGCTCATAATTCTGTATTAACTTTGGTTTCTTCCTCTGTCTCCCCATCACGCTCATACAGAGTCCTTTGTATGTTTTCAATCTTTTCATTTATCATGCTTGCCAGCAGTGTTTATAGAGCTATTTGGGAACTCTTCTCTGGATTATTCATTATCTGTTCTGTCACCTGATTATCATGAGTGGGAGTTGAGATACCAGGGTTTGCCATTTTTCTTGTGTGTTTCCGGCTTTCTCTGCCCATTTGGGATGAAAATAACACCAGTTTTGTCCTAGAACACTATGTTCAGGCAAGCATCAACCAAAGTCTGTATTTGTACAGTCAATAGTCTACAGATACAATCTAGTTCAACAGATACATCTATTCAACATCAAACAAGTATGCATTAATTGGCTACGAACCACAAAGAGGAATTTGGCAAAGCAGAAATTATTAGGATTAGGGAGTGACATGGGTAAAAATAGGAATAGAGAGATGGGGGAAGGCAAAGGGAAAGTTAACTTAACTAATTCCTAATCTCAAAGCAGGAAATAGGTTTGATAGGATGAAAGTAGATAGAGAGAAAAAAAGAAGAAAGAGAAAGGGAACAAAAGAGACCAGAAACAATAGAAAAGTAAAAAATAAAAATATTATGCATAGTCATAAATGAAATATTCAGAGATGAAGGTGGATATAATGAGAGAAGGGGAGGTATATAAAGGAGATGTGAAAAGCTTAACAATAAAAATACTTAAAATATTATATAGGTATACAGAGGTAGTACTGTTATTAAGGAATTTAAGTCTAAGAGGTTTTGAATTGCATAATAAATTTGTGGAGTGTCTACACAATGGGAGATAATGTCTAATAATTGACTATGGGTATATCTGAGGATGTGCAGAACAGCAATTAAGTCACATAAAGAAAAATGAAAGATAAGAAAAGGTGAAAAAATAAGAAAGAAAGAAAATTGATTAGAAGTTCAGTAGAGCTAAACAAAAAACAAACAAATATTTTTTTAAAAAAGAAAAAAAGAGATACACACTCTCATATACCCCTAAAATAAAAATTATAAGAGGAAAAAAAGTTACTGGCAAACAATCTTTTTCTAAAAAGGTAAAAATTAAAATTTAAAAAAAAGTTTAAAATTTTTTTATAAAAGGTACAAAAAAAAAAAGTTGTGTGATATGTTTGAGAGGGGTGGGAAAAATCCTGTATCTCCCTTGTAACCAGCCTCTTGTTGGAGTCTCTGTTTTGCTTGTGGTGTTTGATTTTCCTGTGGCTTGTTTGGTTTCTTAAATCAGTTTGTTTGAACAGGCAGAGAAAATGCTGTTCTTTACCCAAGATTTTGTGATCCTCCTCCCAGTTTAGTTCAATGGAAGGGAGATCTGCTTTGAGTATCACAAAAGAGGGATATGGCTGCTTTCTCAAGTTTGCAGATGCTGTGATGAGGCTAGGTTCTGGGTAGAGTTGAGGCCTTTCAGCAAACAGTTAGCTTGTGAGAAACTCACAGAGCCCAGCCTGGAGCCACTCCCAGGGTTTATGTTTACTGAATTTCAATTGATTGTCAAGGCTGCTAAAGAGAGGGGCAGCTTCTGGTTATGATTACCCAGTAAAGAAAGCCACTCCTATTGCTGGCGCCCAAGCTGGGTGACTTTTCCCTGGGTGAAGCTGAGTCTGGCAGGTCATGTTAGGTTCTTGTGACCTGCTAAATGACTCCAGTTTTCTTCCAAGGCCTGAGTTGGAGCTAGCAGCTCCGCCAAGCTTTGTCAGTATCCAAGATGGAAATCTCCAGTAATGGGGGTGGCAGCCTTCCCTCCTCCGCTCCTTTAGAAGGAGTGAGGACATTAGAGAGAGAGATATATATATACATATAAATCATTAGGTTTATATATCATTATACACACATATGTATATATATGCATATATACATACATATATATACATATATAAATATACTCAAATTCTCTCTCTATATATAGAATATATATAGAATTCTATATAGATAATATATATACAATATATATAGAGTTCTATATATAGAACATGTATAGAATATACATATAAATATATACTCAAATTCTATGCCTCCATCAGAAAGAATGACACAGCCCCGTTTGTTAGGAAATGGAAAGACTTTATAAAATTATGTTAAGTAAATTAATCCAGATCCAAAGAAACCTAGGTCTGAGGGTATTCCTTGTACTTAATAAGTAATATATGTCTCAGAAAAGCACAAGAGGTCAAATCTATTTACATATGACCATTTGAACTGATGCAAACAAAATGTACCCCAAGACAGGGACAAAGGACATTTTTAATTTTCTTGTTGTTCTTTTTAATGTACTTATAATAGACTTAAGGTTTTTTTCTGTTTCTTTGTATATTTCTTTGTATATGTTTGTCAACTCTATATGATTCTTGTGTCCTCTATATTGATATGGGCATTTTTCTAATTTTGGGAGAAAGCAAATAAAGAAATGCTGAAGTACGGATACAGGATGACCCAATATAACAATGAGATGTACAAGACATTATTTTGAAAAAGCACTTCACAAATTTGTGGGATTGGGGGGAGTTGTAGGAGGATGGTGAGGCCAAATGAGGTGAGGGAAAAACAAAGGAGAGGGTAAAGTGCTTTATGGGAAATGGACTCATAACCTTTTCCATTAAATTGTAACCCCTTAGTATAGTACCTGTACAATAAAAATATATTGGGTCATCGATTATTTGATTGCTTGCACTATGCAACAACTCTATAAATAAATTTCGGAGCCAAGAACCCATTAAAACTTTGAAGTTCCAGATTGTTATTTCAATCTCAAATGTATCCCCTCTAGTTGCCTTTTCAGTTGAAGAGTTACAGCTACCTCCTGTATTCTGATTGCATGTATTCTGTCCCTTCTTAGAAGTGTAAGAGGACACACAACTGTACAGTAATGTCCAATTTGAAGAATAATTGTAAAGGAATGTCTTTGGGAAAAATTAAAATCCATCAGGCTGAAAATCTACAATTAGCCCTTCTTCCTAATATAAACAAACTTAAAAGTGCATCATTAGAATAAGGAAATCCTATGCCAGTTTATATTGCAAATTTTCCAATGGATCAAAAATACACACAATTCAGATGTCAAATCTTGATCCAAATATAGGTTGTGGTGTTTTCTTTATAGAAGTCAGTAATTTTTCTTGAAGTAGTATGCAACTGTTGCTAACAGAATAATAAATGTACTCTGGGCTTTACCTAGTAACCTGAACTTTGGATCAAGTGCTGATTTGCCCAGTAAGGGAGCTCACCAAATTAACTAACTGTACTTTCAGCCATGTCTAGTTGGCAGATGCTATTTATGGACCCCAGTTCAGAAACTCAGTTTTCTTGAATTATTAATAACAGGAATAGAATATTTAGGGAATACATGGATATCAGAAAAACCTGTACTGAATGTTTTCCCTTCTTTTTTATTGGGAAAATATCATATAGAGGGGTTACAATTACATGTGCAAAGTAATGAGTACATTTCTGTTTTTATTGTGAAAATACTGTACAGAGGGGTAACAATTACATGGCAAGATAATGAGTACATTTCTTATCAAGCATTGTAGCCTCCTCCTTTGTTTCCTTTTCCCATCCCTTCCCATCTTCCCCACGTCTCCCCACCAAATCCTCCCCATCCCCCCTACCAAAGTTGTAAAATTCGTTTTCGACATAACGACTTGTACTTCTCATTGTTGCAATGGGTCCACCTGTATCCCTATTTTAACGACTTGTTTTTCCCCTTCTCCTCCACAAATTAAACCAACATCAAATACAGTGAAAGTAAGGGTTGTACTGGTGGGGGAGGGACATACAAAGCAACAAAGAAATAATCTTATAAATGCGTTAGAAACAATCTCATGAAAAAAAAACATTTGAATACATGAGTACATTTCTTTTCAAGCATTGTTGCCTCCTCCTTTGTTTCCACTTTCCATCCCTTCCTATCTCCCCTCCCTTCACCCCCCACTCCTCTCCTCCTGTCCAAAGTTGTAAAGTTCATTTTTCGACATAACATCTTGTAAATCTCACTGTTGTAATGGGTCCACCTATATCCCTATTTAAACCGTTTTTCTTGGGACTTTCTCTTTTCTGAGGCCTCTTCCAGGGAAGGGAATCTTTCCACCGGGGTAGAGCTGAGCCCCACAGATCAGATTCCTTTGACCTTTTGAATGGCTCCCATTGTCTTCTTCCATGTCCTGAATTATATTCTAGATATTCTGGCCTGGTCTTTATCAATATCTTCTCAAGTGGTTGAGGAAAGGCGATCGTCCTGTACTATATGAGGAGTTAGGTTGTTTGTGTGGTACTCACAACTTTCCCTTGGTTTTTGGGCCCTCCACAGTCTGCAATTCGTCGGTGGTCAGCAGGATGAAGATGACAGTGCCTTTTCAGTGCTTGCTGGCACTGAATAGTATCCGCTTGCACAGTTGGCATCTTTGTCCCAGGCTCTGTCTGTTGATGTGGCAGCCGTGGCTGTGGACTCTTGCGACTCTTTAAATCTGTCTAATTCACCAAGCTTCCTGAATTTTTCCTCTTTGACCAAAGTCTCTGTACTATGATGGCACCCAAAGCATGTCTGTCTAGCTTTGGACATCTCATTAAAATACTAAAATTAGTTTCAACCTACTTCTGAACCCCCAGCTCTCCACCCTCATCTTACTTCAGAATTTGTTATTGCTTTTCTAAACGTACTAAATGAAGCTTATTTTTTCCCCCACTGGCATTTTCACTTTAATATCCTGTTTTGCCCAATGTTGTCACTGTATTTTAGTACCCTGTGTAATACATGTATATCAATTCAAAATCTGAGAAAAAGGACAAAGGGCGAACCAATCCAACAACAATCTTCACAAAAACTTGTTGAAATAAAGTTTAAATCTTGTGGGGTGGTATGGATTGAGACACAAGAAAAGTCTGAGAAATTGAGGAGTTGGTAAGAATATATGAAAAGTACTCCACTGCCTTTCATATGAAAATTTAATCTCTCTGTACATCACTTTGACAATAAGATTCATTCAAAAAGAAGAGTATTTATACATATACTCTTCTCAATTGTCATAAATTTACACTTGATACAAATTTTTGTCGACACATTTGCAATCCATATTCAGACGTGTGAAAATAGATCTGTTGTTCTTACATCCTTATTAAATAAAAATAACAGTTTTCTCTGTCTCCTGATCCCAAGCCATCATTAACAATTAATTTGAAATCATTTTTGTTCATATATTTCTGTAGCAATCCCAATCATCTTTGGAAATTACAAACTAGGAGAAATACTAGTGCTCAATTACACACATAATTAGAAACCCTCACATTTAACAACTATTAACAATGCGATCAAGATTCTCACATGTTAAACTTCATCTTCTGTAGTCAAATACATCAATTCTATTGATTACATAGGAATTCTAACCTTTAATAAATTTTTGTCAATGTACATCTTCCTAAAATATGCTTCAAAGGCTATTAAAATTAGCAGTAGGAATGTTGTGGACCATGAATGCAAATCAAGTATAAAATTGTGGGGATGGCAACTTCAGAATTTGAAACAACACTAAAGAATTTTTGCATCATTTCTGAAGAGATTTGCATTGAAGAATTCCATCCATCTTTCATGTTGCTTCTTCTTGAAGAGGAAACACAGATGTAAATAAGGTGGGAATTCTTTAGAGAAATATAGGGCTAAAACCAGTAAACTTGTTCACAAAACTGTTGAAGATAATGTTGGAAATTCTTCTTTTGAGTTGAACTAGATAATTCATGGGAGTAAGATTAGTTTAGAAGCCAGGGCTTTTCATTTGTCACCACTGAATCACAAGAACAAATTTTATTGTACAAGTGTGCTATCATTTACCTATTTGTTTTAAGTTTGGACGACACAGATTCTACAAACTATTTCCTATCTAAACAATACAACATATTTTGCAATAAAATCCCCTACTTGAAGAAATTACTTTTGTAAGCACATACTTTTACTCCAAGCTGCACAAAATTACTATTTCACAATATTCAATATTCCTCATTATCTCCTCATTTATCCTTCTGATCGTCCGTAAGAATTTCTGAAGTAATTTCTCTTTCTTCAAGGGGAAGAGAATGGTAATATTTGGAAAAATGACACAATATTGGTAAAACATTCAAAATATGAGTACATATCTTCAGAATTATGTGAAACAAAAATAAACAAAAAATAAACAAAAATAAACAAACACTGACTAAATAGTGCACCATTCAGAATAAACTTCTTCCTTCCCAAGTAAAAGCAATATGGACTCTGAAATTGAAAAAAAAGATCAACTGGACACTGGGGATTCAGTTTGAACACTGAAATTGGAAAAGAACAAACGATATACAGGGGATTATTACCAGAAAAATTTAAACATAATAACTAGACCTAACACACTTCACATTCTTGTTTGAACAATGTCTATTAGCAAGAGTGCATATTTATATTTACCTTCATTTTAAACTCTTCGGCAGTTTTTTTTAAATGAATTCATGGTTAAGACCAAATATGAATTTAAAAGTATTTGTGGAAACATTTTCTCCTTTCCTCGGATTAATACCTTTATTTTAATAGAATTAATGAAATATGGTTCATATAAAATTATGTAAAAGATTAATATGTATTTCAAATTATGACTTGAAGTGCCATTCCATATAAATGATAAAATAATTGCATGGAATGACAAATATTCACATGAACATGATCACCTTAAAGAAACATAGTTTTCAGTTTTGTTACGTGACATAAAGATTCTAAGTGGAACTGTAGCATAGAAACAATGGATGCAGTAGGAGTACATATGATATGGACAACTCCATTGCTACTTTTGGGAAAGAGAGTGTCTAATGATTACTCTTCATTTTCTTGCTTGGCAATTAGCAAAGTTTCATGGATCTGTAAGTTGTTCAGAGCAATGGTTGTTTGAAGATATTTACCAGTGTCATTTTCAATTTTCAGATATCTTTCGATCTTCCCATGAATATTCTTGTTAATCATTTCCAAATTAGGGAAATATTTTTGAGATTATTTTACCAAAAACTATAATTGGATCCATTTGCTAATCCATTTAGAAATGTACCCATGGTTTTAAAGTGTTTTTTATTGCTTCAACTGTAATTGAAATGAATTATTATATGATGCATTCAAACAGAACAATCCTTTTTAATTTTCTCAATTAACTCTAGCCAATTTACCATGCATGTATATGAATTTGTGAGTATAGAAATAATCATTCTTAATTACTTGTTGAAGACACAACCACCTGCAGATATTTCTGACTTTGTCAAAATCATCCATTTCAGTTTCATGCATATTTTAATCTGAGCATTTTTCAATTAAATTATTGAAATATGCTTTGCTATATATTAAAAAAGAAATGCTACTAATACTAATAAACAATTTTTTTCCGATTTTATTTCTAGAACAAAAATGGAAGACAAGAAAGTAGTATTACCATGCACAATGAATAATTAGAAAATAGACGTGCTCTCCTTTGAAGAATTGTGCAAAATATACAAAATTCCATCAAGGATTTTTAGTACTATCATAGTTGCAATGAAATTTAGTAAATAAATGAATATTAAGAGGATGTTCAAATTTTTGTGTAGTCCGTGCCATTATTATACATTTCATTTCATTTCATTTCATTTCAGGGAGACAGGCTAAAAGATGACAATAGTTTGAAAAACCAACCAGTGGGATGTTTTCCTCCTTCTTTTGGAACGATCCTGTTTACTGAATACGATTTTATGTAGGACATATCACAATTTCCCCATCAAAATACTATTTCTTTATATCATTACTTTAGCTACATATGTTTCTATATTACTCAGTCATGAAGAGATATTCTTCTACATTCCTAGGTCTGTTTTCATGGTATTGTCTCAGAATTGCATCTTTTCTCCTATATGCAGCAGCAGCAGCAGCAGCAGCAGCAGCAGCAGCAGCAAATGTTTCCCTTACCATCAGATAGGAAAACTGCATTATCAAACCAGTGTAAATATAAAACTCACTGATTCTCAAATTATACATTTGAAAACACGAACATATTCATATTTTTTCTCTTGTGTGGTTCAGAATCACTGGACATTTTTATCAGGAAATTTGTTACCAGTTAAAACAATTCAGAGAAGAGCTTTGAATATCAATAGTTCCAGAGTTTCCTTTTTGTTTTTTAAAGAATCTTCTTTAACATATTTTTGTAAAATTTTCTAATTGTGGGCTGGTGGCTCACATCTCCAAACCTAGGTATTCAGGAGGCTGAGAAATTTGGATTTTGGGTCAAAGCCATCCGGGCAAGGAATTTGCAAGGAATTTATATTAGAATTTGATCTCTAACCACAAAAAGACCGGGATCACAGTGGCACAAATAGTAGAGTGTGGCCTTGATCAAAATGATCTTAGAGTTATATGAAGGGCCCTGAGTTCAAGACAAATAACCTACAAAACATGCTGTCTACTATGGACAAGAAGATGCCAGTTGCAAAAAAGGTAAAATTGAAAAGATGACATTACATCCAATGGCTATTACTCATTGCTAAACATTTCAGATATTACAGACAATTTGAAATATCATTGTGAATTGTTCGCTTCTTTCATACATTATCAAGAGAAGCTCTACAAATATGACTAACATATTGTACTCCTGGTTAGATATAAGGACTAAATGCCAATTCATATCCAATTTTCTTTGAATTACTATATTATAGAAACCTATCTTGAGTAATTACCTGTCTTGCTGTTTTTAAATACGCTCATTCAGTAGTATGTTTGAGAAGATCAAAGGAGGGGTTTAGTGATATATCAGAAATTAACATCATTTTCCCATTCCATTAATTCCTTTATTATCTGATAAGAGTTATTATCCACAGGTCTGATATCATTTACCTCCACATCATATTCTAAGACACATCTACTGTTTTCTACCTTACAGGGTGTAAAATATTTCTACATGAATCTTTCCTTTTTTAAAATATTTGTATTTGTAATCAATTACTTCACTCCTTGCTGGCTAAATTTTATTAATGAGAAAAAGTATAATGTGCTTCCATCAGCCTGTTTCAGTGACTGAAGTATAACAATTAGTTGTCATGTTTTGCTGTGAACATTTTGGGGGAACTGGATAACTATTTCTCTATTTCTCATTTGGGGTAAAAACATTTCTGTTTAAGTATTAACAGTTCCGATTAATTAGAGGTTAAGACACCAGCAGCACATTTCTACTGAAATATCGCACAATTCACTGAAGTCTATGGTGAAAATCATGGCATTCAGAAATGGAAACTTCAATTCTGTATTTGTGCCAGAAGGGAGCATTTCACTAGACAGAAGTTTTCTTGCTGATGAAGCACTCGGGATCATGAACGGGAACTAAATATATCAGTAATACAGTAATTGGGGTCACACACAGAACAGGCACTGGAAATCACCACTGCCAATGAAATGACTAATTGATAGAAGGGCTTCTGATTGTTTTTGGTGAGACTACTTATTTTCACTGGACTATGTACCCACACCAGATATCACACCCTTTATAAAGTTACTCATTTTTGGATTGCCTCCTCTCTCTCCCTATCACTCTCCTACAGAGTCTTTTGTAGGTTTTCAATCTTTTCCTGCATTGACATTTGTTTGCCTCCTCTCTCTCCCTATCACGCTCATACAGTGTCCTTTGTATGTTTTCAATCTTTTCATTTATCATGATTGCCAGCACTGTTTTTAGAGCTATTTGGGAACTTTCTTCTGGATTATTCATTATCTGTTCTCTCCCCTGATTATCATGAGTGGGAGTTGATTATCATGAGTGGGACTTGCCATTTTTCCGGCTTACTCTGCCCATTTGGAATGAAAATAACACCAGTTTTGTGCTAGAACACTAACTTAAGGCAAGCATCAACCAAAGTCTGATTTTTTGAGTCAATAGTCTGCAGATCCAATCTAGTTCAACAGATACATATATTCAGCATCAAACAACTATATATTAATGGGCTTCGAAGTGCAAAGAAGAATCTGGAAAACCAGAAATTAGTAGGGTTAGGGAGAGATGTGGGTACAAAATAGGAATAGAGTGATGTGGGAAGGCACAGGGAGGGTTAACTTAAATAAGTCCTAATCTCAAAGCAGGAAATAGGTTGGATAGGATGAAAGTAGAGAGAGAGAAAAAAAGAAGAAAGAGAATGGGAAAGAAAATAGTCCAGAAAAAATAGAAAAGTAAAAATTAATATTATGCAGACACGAAAATAAACTATTCAGAGTAAAACGTGAATATAATGAGAGAAGGGGAGAGCTATAAAGGAGATGTGAAAAAATTAAAAATAAAAATACTTAAATTATTATATAGATATAAAGAGGTAGTACTGCTATTAAGGAATTTAAGTCTCAGAGGTTTTGAATTGCATAATAAATTTGTGGATTAAGTGTGTACGCAATGGGGGATAGGGACCAAAAATCAACTACGGGTTTATCTGAGGATGTGGAGAACAATTAAGTCACATAAAGAAAAACGAAAAAGAAGAAAAGGTGAAAAGGATACGACAGGAAGAAAAAAAGATCGGAAGTTCAGTAGAGCTAAACAAAAAACAAAAAGAATTGTAAAAAAAGAAACAGGAAAAAAAAAAAGAAAAACGCAGACACAATGTGTCCCTAAAATAAAAATTATAAGAGGAAAATAAGTTACTAGAAAACAATTTTTTAAAAAGGTAAATATTAAAAATTTAAAAAGTTTTAGAAAAGAAAAAAAAGTTTTATAAAAGGTTCCCCCCAAAAAAAGAAAAAAATATTATTTTTTTTTTACGAAGAGTGGGAAAAATCCTGTATCTCCCTTGTGTCCGTAACTAGCCTCTTATTGGAGTCTCTGGTCTGCTTGTGGTCCTGTGGCTTGGTTGGTTTCTTAAGTCAGTTTGTTCAAACAGGCAGAAAAATGCTCTGCTTTACCAAGGATTTTACGATCCTCCTCCCAGGTTAGTTCAATGGGAGGGTGAGTATCACAAAAGAGGGAGATGGCTTTTTCCTCAAGTTTGGAGATGCTGTGATAAGGCTAGGTTCTGGGTAGAGTTGAGGCCTTTCAGCAAACAGTAGTTTTTCCTGGGGGCTAGTTTGTGAGAAACTCACAGAGCCCAGCCTGGAGCCATTCTCATGGTTTCTGTTTACTGAATTTCAATTGATTGTGAAGGCTGCTAAAGGGAGGGGCAGCCTATGGCTCTGATTGCACAGTGAAAAAAGCCACTCCTATTGCTGGCGCCCGAGCTGGGTGACTTTTCCCTGGGTGGAGCTGAGTCTGGCAGGTGAAACCATTAGGTTCTTGTGACCTGTTAAATGAATCTGATTTTATTCTAAGGCCTGAGGTGGAGCTAGCAGCTCTACCGAGCTTTGTTGGTATCCAACATGGAGATCTCTGCTCCCTGAGAAGTAGTGAGGATGTCAGGCTTCTACTCATGCCGAGTCGTGGTTCCTGGGTCATCTCTGGTCTGCGAACTACAGGATGAAGATGTCTGTTCCTTGTCCGTTCTTGCTAGTGTTGTGTAGAGTCTGCTCACCCACTGCTTCTGGCTCCTTCGCCCTGGACTCTCTGTGATTCAGGTATGGCGCAGCTGCTGGCAAGAGCTCAGATTTGTCTCCTTGCCTGGATTTTCCCTCTCTGGCCCTCTGTCCTGTGATGGCACACTTGGTGTGATTCTGTGGCTTAGGAGTGTTCACTGGAACTCTAAAACTGCTTTCTATATGAGAGCTTGTTTAGCCTCCAGCTTCTCCTCCCCCATCTTCCCAGAACTCCTCTATGTTGTGTAATTCTTGAGTCAATTCCTCTGTCTGTTTTCTCATCAGAAGAGTATATATTGCTTCACACTTTGATGTGCAAGAGTTTAAGAAATGTTTAAAGGAGGAGAGTTGGCATAAAAATTTTGAATAAAGGACTTCCAAATTTAGTAATATTCTATTGTATTTTTATATCACATCATGACATAATTTTTTCAAAGTCTATATTTCCTGATAGTATAATGGGGCTTATGAATGAGAGGTATTGGAAAAGTATTATGAGGTTTCTATGTTCACCATAACAATAATTGGTTTAGAATTGATGCTCCAAATAATTCTGAATACAAGTGACCAAAGATTTTCAAACTTAATACCAGTTCACTAAGAAGAATTAAAACTTGCCTCGAGAAATACATTCAGTATATACTGCTCAAGCATAAGTACGTTACATAAAATTATTACCTGACCAATTATAAACATCATGTAAGTGAGCTAAAGATTTCAAGATCATTCATTTTACATATTTTTGGTATATTAATATCCTGTGTTTCCTGTCCTTTAGTGAGGATTAAAATTGAAGATCTGAACCTTTGTTCAAATCTGGTTGGTTCAAAACTAATTGATTAACTTGACAAGAAAAGAGTTTACCTGATTCATTGTAGTAAGAGATAATGAATCAGACAAAATAATAGCAAGCATGAATTCAAAATTAAGGATAAATATTCATGTATCAATTTCTCTTTCAAACATCATTTGTTGTGTTTAATTTTAGGTGAAAGTCAACATGGCCACATGTTTTCAGATTTCTCATACTCTAGTAGTAAAATATTGAGGAAGGTATGAAAATTGCTTTTGAATATTATCAAAATAAGCCAAAAAAAATGCTTGGAGTATGCAGAGAAAAACGTGTCAAGGAAGGTTCTCTATCTTTCCAACCTCCTTGAAATAGCGATGGGAAGCACAAATATCAATATCACTTTGCTTGAGATCAAGGCAATGTTGGGTTTTCAAAAATAATTCCTCAAGAGAATTTTAGACTAATCATTTTGACCATTTTTTTCTTATTTGACTCAAAGTTAAATTACAATCTTCTTTCATACATCTAAGATAAATGCTAAAAACTATTTCCTGCACATTTTGAAAGTACTGATATGCCATAATCAAATGCGATCTCAACAATTTCTCAAATATATTTTATAAATGAGTACAATCATTAAGTACTATTTTTGTTGCACATAAAGCCTTAATTGTTCATATATATTAGTATTATACATATTTCTGGTTTTGTGTTTTGGGTTTCTTGTGTTTTTTTTTTTTTAATTGTGAGAATACTGTACAGAGGGGTGAAAATTACATGAGCAAGGTAATGAGTATATTTCTTATCAAACACTGTGGCCTTCTTCTTTGATTCCTCTTACCATCCCTTCCCATCTCCCTCCCTCCACCCATCCCACCCTCTCCTTGTCTCCCCATGCCGCAGCCAAAGTTGTAAAGCTCGTCATTCGACATAACATATTGTACATCTCACTGGTGCAATGGGTCCACCTGTATCCCTATTTAAACTATTTGTTTTTTTTTTCCTTCCCCTCCACAAATTATACCAACACCAAATAAAGAGAAAACAGAGGCTATACCGTGGGGAGAGGAACATACAAAGCAACAAAAAAATCGTATAAATATGTTAGAAACAATAGCAAGAAAAAAAACATTTGAGACCTTATCTTGGAGATCATTTCTCCTAAAATCAACATATCTGTCTATTTCTGCTTGTCTCAGACATATGCCATTTATTGCAAATAAGGGAAACCATGAGGAACAATGTTTCATGGAATTGCCTTACTTCACTTAATATAATTTTTTTTTTCCAAGGCTTTCCGTTTCCGAACAACTGGGGCAATACCATTCATTCTGATTAAGGCATAGAATTCCATTGTGTGTATATACCACATTTTCTTGATGCATTCATCTACTGAGGGGCATCTGGGTTGGTCTCATATCTTAGCTATGGTAAATAATGCTGCAATAAACCTAGTTGTGCTGGTAGCTTTAGTATGGTTTTGTTTGCATCATTTGGTAAAAGCCCAAAAGTGGGATTGCTGGGTCATAGGAGAGCCCTATTTGGAGTCTTTCCGGGACCTCCATACTACTTTGCAAAGTGGTTGAACAAGTTTACACTCCCACCAACAATGCAATAGGGTTCCCTTCTGTCTACATCCCCTCCAGCATCTGTTGTTATTAGAGTTCTTGATTATAGCCATTCTAACTGGGGTGAGGTGGTATCTCAATTTTATTTTGATTTTCATTTCTTTTATTGCTACAGAGGTTGAACATTTGTTCATGTGTCTATTGACCATCCTTCTTTCCTTTTCAGAGAAATTTCTCTCTAACTCTTGAGCCCTCTTATTTATTGGGCAATTGTTTCTTTTCTGATTTGTTGTGGGGATTTAATTTTTTTGAGATCCAGGAATATTTTAGGTATGAGACCCTTGTCCGTTGAGTGAATAATGAAGATCTTCTCCCATATATGGGCATTCTATTGACATTGCTATCTCTGTCCTTTGTCATGCAGAATCTCTGCAATTTTATGCAATCCCATTTGTCCAAACTTTCTTTGATTTTTTTGTGTTTCTGGATCTCTATTAAGAAAATTTCGGGGGGAAGGAGAAGTATTGGGATGGGGGGGAGAGGGGAGGCTGGGAAGGGATATGAAGGGTAAACAAAGGAGGAGGCTGCAATGCTTGGTAAGAAATGTACGCATTATCCTGCCCATGTAATTGTAACCCCTCTATACAGTATGTTCACAAATAAAATAAAATTAAATTAAAAAAAAAAAGAAAATTTCGGCCTGTGCCAAGGAGACCTAGGGTTTCTCCTAATCCATCCTGTAATGTTTTCTGTCTGCTTTGACTGTGAGGTCTTTGATCCATTTGGAGTTTTTTTCTGGCGCAGAGTGATATATGAAGATGTAGCTTTATTTTTCGAAAAGTGATTAACCAATTTTGCCAGCACCATTTACTGAAGAGGTTGTCATTCTTCCATTCTATTTTTCTTAGCTATCTTATCGAAGATGAGATGGTTATAGGCCTGTGGGTTCATTTCTGGGATTTCAATTCTATTCCATTGGTCCCGAGTTCTTTTCTTGTGCCAGGACCAATTTGTTTTGATTACTATGGCTTTGTAGTAGAATTTGAAATTTGGAATTGTTATTCCTCCAGCACTGTACTTTCTGTTGAGAATCGTTTTGCTATTTGGCAATTTTTATTGTACAATATGAATTTTTATATTGCCTTTTCTATTTCCTTGAAGAATGAGGTTGCAATATCGATAGGTATCATATTGAATTTGTAGATAACCTTGGGAAGTATTGCTTTTTTCACGATGTTGATCCTTTCAGTCCAGAAGCATGGGAGGTTTTTTTTCACTTTCTAAGTTCTGTTTTGATTTCCTTTTTCAGGTTTTTAAAGTTTCATCATAGAACTCCTTCACCTCTTCGCTTATGTTAATTCCTAGGTATTGTATTTTTTGTGGGGCTATTACACATGAAGTTGTTTCACTGATTTCTGCCATGCTTTTCTCATTGTTTGTATACAGAAAAGCCATTGAGTTTTGAGGGTTATTTTTCTTACGCTGCTACTTTGCCAAATTGGTGAATCAGCTTGAGTAACTTGAGAATGGCTTCTGTGGAATTATTTAAATCATGTCCTCTTTAAATTCTTTAGATCTTTAAATCTTTAGATCATGTCATCTGAAAAGAGGGAGCGTTTTACTTCAACTTTCCCTATTTAGATTTCTTTTATGTTTGCATCTTGTGTTATTGCTGTAGCTGGGCATTCAGGATGCCCACTCTCTTCACATATTTTTCTTTCTAAAACTTCAATTTTTTTAGATAGTATTACACGTTAATCAATAATACATGAAAAGTGTTCCTGCTGCTAATTGCACTGGTTCTTTAGTTATATTTTATGAAGATCTACATTTTGAAAGAAAGTTGGAAAATTCAAATTACGATATAGGTTGTATATGATTTCAGAGATGACCACCAAATATGATCATTTTGAAACAGGTGATTTCTGATCTTATGCATAATCAGACTTCGTTTTTTTCCTATTGAGTAGTATAAAATACTGGTTTCAATGAGGGAGTATATGGGTAAACATTAGCATTTTCTATTCATATTGGATTGTGTAGAGATTATAGATGTTTCAAGGAACCAATATAAGGAGAAACCTCTCATATGGCATATTAAAATCGAAAGAAGTGAGAATATAAAGGGATTGAGATTGCCTGCCCTTCCAGACAGTGAACAACATAAATTAAGGAACAGATACTTTCTCATAGATTTCTACATTTTTTCTTTTGATTTGATGACAAGAAATGGAAGCCTGTTTGTGGTGGGTGGAGCAAGTATCAATAACTACTTTTTCAGAATATGTGCTAGTGTTTTGTCCAGACATAAAACACCTGTACAAGGAAATGAAAGTCATAATGATCTTTAAGGAATAGATGCACTTCTTGATTTTACAGGGTCCAAATATTTCCTATTACCTACCAGTTTATTAATATTTACATCAGAAAACTGTGATATATGAGTATCCACTTTGGGATAGTGATTCAGATACTGGCTTTTCATTTTGATTCTAATATTGCAACAAAGGAAATTTTTCATTCAATCATTTTCCCTGTTATTCAGCCTGTGTGCACCTTTTGACTGAACATACAAATTTCAAATGTTCATTAATACAACAATGTCACTGACTGTAATACAATTTCAGTGATTGTTTCCTGTTTCTTCATGAGTCACACTGTCATATCAAGATTTATACATACAATGTTTCCTAAATATTTTAATAGTTTTTCTGAGTAACAAGTACTACGAAGAAAATCAGTGCAATTCTACTCCATCTGTACAGTGTGCTTAATGCTTTCAAGTTTGTTTTGAAATTTATCTTTTACTTGTTTTGAAAATAGTGTTACTAAAAGTATCTTGTAAGTAGTAGTCTACTGGAGCACAATGGAAGATACAGAAAACAGTGCTGGAAAAGAATGAGGATCACATTGCAGGATGGTCAATAACAGATGGAGAATTCCATCTAGGGATGAAATGGACTGAGTTTTAATACATTTGAAATGAATTATAGTTCATCTCATTATAAGAAGAAGGATTTTGACAGTCTGTTATAGTTTTATTCAATTGACTGAACCACATGTTGGATTGTTACCTGAGCTCTATTTGTCATAGCATAAGAATGATGAAAACACTAAAAACAGAGTTACAAAATCTGATCATTGCTTCTGAGAAACTTTCTGATGGAATCATTACTATTCACTTCAGAGAGGTTTCCTGCTCTGCTTTGGTGTGTCTGATTAATTTCATGATATCAATTACTCCCATACCATCCCTTCTATTATCAGTATCGAAGTGTCCATGTTATTTAGATTGCTCAGCGATGCTGCCAGACTCTCCATTTAAAGAAAAAACCGGATTCAAATTATTTTCTTTCATGTTAGCCTTGCTAAAATTATCTCAAACCATGTTCTGTTGTTCTATGCCTAACCATATTGAAATGTTTCAGGTCCTCAGTATTCAAAAAACAGTAATTCGAAATGGGCAGATTTGGAAACCTACAATATTCTGTCCTTATTCTATTAACACCAAATGTTTTATTACCATTGCTTCATTTATATACACTAGATATTAAATGAAGGTAATATATATTATAATATAATATGTATAATATATTATATATAATATATAATTCTAATATAGACAATTAATTCTCCATACTTCCAAAGTCTCCTCAGTATAAACCCAAAAACTTTGGTAGGATATTTGTAAATAAAATTGCATGCTATTTATGAAAAAATAATATTATGCAATGAACCTAATAGTAGAATAGTGACATATACTAGACAATACCTTCTATATGTGAGTACCCATTGTACTTCCATTTTTTAAAGTTTGAAAAATTCTGTCGTATTTTTAGTAAAACCAAACTGACTTTCATGAGTTCTACATAAACCTGTCAACAGAATCTTTAATTTAAAATTGTGCAGTACCCGGAACATGCTCTAAAATAGCCCACATTTCAGGTCACAAAGCAAATTTGTCCAAATTCAGAAATATTGAATTTATGCCCTGCATTCTCTCAGACCACAAGGGAATAAATTTAGAAATCAATACCAAAAGCCACTAAAGAAAGTCCTGTATCATATCGATGCTGAACAACATACTGTTGAACCACCAGGGGGTTATGGAAGAGATTAGAAAGGAAATTCAAATGTTCATGCTATTTAGCAAAAATCAACACACAAACTCTCTCTTTGCTGTGACACAGCAAAGGCAGTCCTCAGAGGCAAATTTAAATCTCTGAGTTCCTACATTAAAAAATTGGAATGATCTGAAACTAACATTTTATTAGGCACCTAAAGCTCCTTGAGAAAGAACAACAAGCTAAACCCTAACCCAGTAGATGGAAACAGATAATTAAAATTAAATCTGAATTAAATGAATTAGAGTCAAAAATATGGAAAGAATTAACAAAATGAAGAGATGGTTCTTTAAAAAAATTATAAAATTAACATACCCTTAACAAATCTTATGAGGAAAAATAGAGAACACACCCAAGTAAACAAACTCAGAGATGAAAATGGAAACAACACAACAGAAACAGCCAAGATTCAGAATATAATAAAGGGGATTGTTTCTCAAATCTTTATGGTAATAAGTTTCAGAATCTGAAAGATACTGACAAATTTCTAGCAAATATTGACATGTGCAAACTAAACCAAGATGATTTAAATCAATTAACACATCCATATCAAGCATCAAAATAGAAGCAGTAATAAAAGACCTCCCACGCAAGAAAAGCCCAGGACCAGATGGATTTACAGTTGAATTTTACAAGGCCTTCAAATCAGACGACACACCAATACGCTTCCATCTTTTAATGAAATTGAAATAAAAAGTTCACTACCACACTCTTTTCTATGAAGCCAGCATAACCCTCATCCCCAAACCAGGCAGGGACTCATAAAAGAAAGAGGACTACAGACTCATTTCTTTGATGGATATCTCTGTAAAACTTCTCAACAAAATCTTGGGCAATCAGATCCATAACTCATCAAAAGAATCATACACCACAATCCAACAGGATTCATTTCAGGGATGCAAACTTTTTTTCAATATACACAAAAATATTAATATGATTCACCACATCAACAAGAGCAAGGATAGAACCACATGGTTATCTCAATAGGTGCAAAAAAAGCATTTGACAAGATCCAACACCTTTTCATGATAAAAGCTCTGGAAAAACTAGGAATCCATGGAACATTCCTCAATATAATAAAGACAA
Organism: Dipodomys merriami; assembly: GCF_024711535.1. NCBI lineage: Eukaryota > Metazoa > Chordata > Mammalia > Rodentia > Heteromyidae > Dipodomys > Dipodomys merriami. The sequence continues at coordinate 6,238,380 of NW_027203159.1, read as the reverse complement.
TGTGTCACACCTACAGCCAGCATTTTACTTAATGGTGAAAAGTTAATGCCATTCCTTGTAAATTCAGAAATGAGACCTCGATGTCCATTCTTGACAACCTAGTATTAGAATGCCTACCCAGGGCAATAAGACAAGATGCAAACATAAAGGGGATACAAACAGGGAAAGGGGAAGTAAAAATCTCCCACTCTGGGGGCTGGGAAGGTTGCTCAGTGGTAGAGTGTTTGCCTTACATGCATGAGGCCCTGGGTTTGATTCCTCAGCACCACATATGGAAAAAGAAAAAAGCCGGTAGTGGTGTTGTGCCTCAAGTGGTAGAGCACTAGCCTTGAGCTGAAGGAGTGAGGGACAGTGTCCAGGCCCAGAGTTCAGACCCCACGACTGGACTCTCTCCCCCAAAAAAATCTCCCTCTCTGTAGATGACATATCTTGTATTTAAAGAAACCCATGGACTCCACTTGCAAGTTATTGAGCTGATTTGAAACTTTGGCATAGTAGCAGGGTATAAAATTATCCCTTAAAAATCAATGGCTTTCCTGTATGCGAATAATGAGAAGAGGGCAGCTGAAATTACCCTTTTGTAAAAGCCCCACAAAAAATAAGATACGTAGGAATTAACAATTGAGGTGAATGACCTGTAAAAATCTAGAAAAGCAAATTAAAGCAGAACTAAGTAAGTGGAAAAACCTTCCATGCTTCCGGATTGGGAGGATTAATATCATAAAAATGTCAATACTGCCAAAAGCTATCTAAAAATCCAATATGATACCTATCAATATCGCAAATACATTCTTCAATGAAATAAAAGAAGCAATCCAACGATTCCTATGGAACAATAAATGACCTTGAATAGCAAAAACAATCTTGAGTTGACAGAACAGAATTTGAGTAAATAGCAAAAATGATCCTTAACAGAAAGTATAGTGCTGGAGGAATATCAATGCCAAATTTCAAACTCTACTACAAAGCCATAGTAAGCAAAACAGCTTGGTACTGGCACAAAAACAGACCTCAGGAGCAATGGAATAGGACTGAAGACCCAGAAATGAAGCCACAGACCTATAATCAACTAATCTTTGACAAGGGTTCTAAAGAAATATAATGGAAGTGAAACAGCCTTTTCAGTAAGTGGTGTTGGTAAAATTGGTTAAACACTTGTAGAAAATTAAAGCTAGATCGTTATATATCACCCTGCACCAGAATCAACTCCAAATGGATCAAAGAGCGCTATATAAAAGCAGATTCCATGAAAACATTCAGGAAGGAATAGGAGAAACTATGGGCCCCTTGCCACAGGCTGAAATTTTATTAATAGTGACCCAGAAACAAAACAAATCAAAGAAAGGTTGGACAAAGGGGATTGAAAGAAACTGCAGAGCTTCTTCCAGGCAAAGCTAGCAAGATCAACAGAAACCTCATGGACTCGAAGAAGATCTTCACTAGTAATAGAACAGACAAGGGTCTCATCTAAAATATATTTAGAACTAAAAAAAAACTATATCCCCCAACAACCAAACCCCATAGAAACAAATGCCCAATTAATTTATGGGCTAAAGACATAAAAAGAGACTTATCTGAAAGAAATAAGAATATCCAATACACACATGAAATACTCAACTTCTCTAGCCATAAAAGAAATGCAAATCGAGGCAACAATGCTTGATAAGGAATGTACTCATTACCTTGCCTATGTAATTGTAACTCCTCTGTACTATATTTTCACAATAAAAAAAGAGACAACATTGAGATTTCTTCTCACCCCACTTAGGATGGCTATAATCAAGAAATTTTGTATGCTGGAGGGGATTTGAAAAGAAGGGAACCCTATTGCAGTGTTGGGTGGGAGTGTAAATTTGTTTAACCACTTTGGAAATCAGTATGGAGGTTCCTCAAAAGACTCCACATAGAGCTCCCTTATGACCAGCAATACCACTTTGGGGCATTTACACAAACGATCCCAAACAAGGTCATACTAAAGATATCAGCACAACTATGTTTATTGCAGCATTATTACCATAACTAAGCTATGGTACCAACCTGATGCCCCTCAGTAGATGAATGGATCAAGAAATGTGACATTGCCTTATTTTTTAGGAAACGGCAAGACTTGGAAAAAATTTCATTAAGTGAAGTAAGCCAGGCCCAAAGAAACATAGGTCCCATGGTTTCCCTTGTATGTAAAGACTAGTGCTTGTTTAGGACAAGCAGAGTATATCAAAGACTATGTATATATGACCACTTGAGATAATGGTAAGGGAAAGGTACCCAAAGATAGGGACACAATTGATTTTTTCTTTCATGCTAGTGATTTTAATGTACTGACAATGAAGTATGCAATTCTTTTGTTTCTTTTGTATATTAGTCCCCTATGATATAACCCCTGCTTTCACAGGATTTAATGCCAGTGTTCTGCACCTTGCATATACATTTTGTAATTTGGGGAAGGAAAGAGATATCTGGAAACGTTTAAATGGGAATGTATGCTGACTCATTGTGATGACGAGATATACAAGACACTATGTTGAAAATGATCTTTACAATGTCGGGGTGGGGGAGTGGAAGGAGTTGAGAAGGTGGGGAGGGAAGTGATGGTAGGGGGAAAACAAATGTGGAGTTAAAAATATTCGCTACGAAATGTACTTATTAGCCTACTCATGTAAAGGTTACACCTCTGTTCAACTTTTTTAGTATATATCTACACACACATATATAATGCAATTATTATTTATGTTTCAGGGTATTTGTAATTTATGTAATTGTTGATTAAATTAAATCAATGCAAAAGCCTGTATGTATATACATAAACCCACACATTAAATGATATGTCTTTAAGTATTCTATATTTATTTTTTTCATTATATAGTAACATTACTATTTGTGTAATAGAAGTACTTCTGGGAAACCTGGCCTTTTTATTTATCATTTATTCGTACTTGCTTTGAGAAATCTTAGCCCATTTCATTCTTACTTTGAATCAATAGACATTTAAGAGTGAATTAAGAAGATATATACAAAGATAAACCATATCTACAAGGAGGGTAGAGGAATATTTGTGTCAGAAATAGAATAAACTGTAAAAATTCCTTGCTTTGAAAGTACCCTCTCATAAACATATAGATACTTGACAGTCCAGAAAAAAAATTAACACTGTTATTCTGACACAAAGTTTATCCTTAGTACAATGTTTTCAACTTCTTTTTTTTTAAATAAGAGTTTTATTGTGAAAGTACTGTTCAGAGGGTTTACAGTTACATGAGCAAGGTAATGAGTACATTTCTTATCAAATTATATTAATTGAAGTAAGCCAGTCCTAAAGAAATATAGATCTCATGTTTTTCCCTTATTTGCAATAACTATTATATATCGTGGAGAAACAGAAAAGGTCAGAAAGGGTAATGTTAAGTTAAATGAGCCCCCAAATAGGAACACAAGCAGTTTTTTCTCTCTTGCCATTGTTTCTAACGTATTTTTAAGGTACTGTGTGATTTTCTTTACTGCTTTGTATGTCCATCCCCCACGGTACAAACCCTGCTTTCACTGTGTTTGATGTACATATAACTTGGGCAAGGGAAGGGAAATACAAAATTGTTTCAATAGTGATACAGATTGACCCATTACAACAACGAGATGTACAAGACTCTATGTTGAAAACAAAGGAGGAGACAATAAGGCTTAAATAATATTGTCAACTTCCTGTCAGAATGGTGACTGAGTATGGGAACGAAAATTTTATGTAGAAACAGCGTACAAAAAGCCGAATCAATTTGGAGTAAAAAAATTGCCTGTTTCCCCCCAAGAAAACCAATTTTCAACTTTTTCCTAGCTATTACCAGGAAATAATGAAAGTAACGAAGTGAAGAAAATAATAATTTTAAAATATTGATTTATTCCAGCTCCATGGGGGGTGAGGATGTCAGGGTTTTACTCACGCCAGACTCTCCCTTCCCGTGCTGTCTGCAATCAGCAGGATGACGATTTCTCCTCCTTGCTGGTAGTGAGTAGAATGTGCTTCAATGCCCCTTCTGTCGCCTTGGTCCTGGACTTTCTCTGTTGGTATGGTTGATGCAGGCTCAGCAACTGGCACATTTCAGATGAGTGTTCTTGAGCAAGCTGCCTGGAATTTCCCACTCTGACCAATCTCTCTATATTCTGATGGCACACTTGGTGTGATCTCTAGTGTAGAACTGTTCACTGGAACACTAAAACTACTCTCTCTGCAAAAGCCTCCACCTTCTCCTTCACCATCTTCCTCCAGTTCTCCCTTTCTCCTCCTCCTTTACCTCCATCGACAGAAACGTGGTCACGACTCCCACAGGATTACCATTGTGAAAAGGCATAGCACCATGCTGCAGCCAAAGGAGGCCAGCACCAGCAGGAAGCCATGAGCCGGGATCAGGATGTCCTGGGGGAGCACGGTTGGAAGCAGGTGGAAGGGAGTTGGGAGGGTAAGATATTCCTGGCAGTCACAGGAATGGAAGGAGATTTAGGGCTTTGGGTCCTTCACAGGCAAGATTCCATTTGTGATAATCTCTGGTGCAAAACTGAAATCACTCAGAAAAAAATGAGTTGGTAGACTGTTTGGGCGGTGGGTTATTTTGTTGGTTGGTCAGATGATTTGTTGGTTGGTAGGTGGTTTGGTAGGTTGGTTCATTATCCAGAGGAACTCTTCTTTTCTCACTCGATATTTCATATAAGATTTCTATGAAACTAGTGTCCAGGCTCTATCAGAAATGATACTCAGATTTCCAACTCTTTCTTTAATATGATTTCATATAGGAAGAACCAATGGCAAGCTCCATGAAATTATGTTTTTATCAAACTTTAGAAACATCCATATACTCAGAATTTTGGCCGTTGTTTATGCAAATAATGTTTACTAATATATAACTTGAATGTACACAAAGAGTGAGAGAAAAGGGTATTTGAAAACATCCCAAATTCTTCTTTACAAAAGACAATGGCAAAAACTGTGTCTATCCTACTGCTCTAGATCCTGTAGTAGTGTTTAATCAGGAAGAAATCAATTTTCTACACACAGTTCTGTCAACCTTCAAATACTGTAAGGTATTTTATCAACTAAGAGGAATTTTGTAATTAATACCCTAGATACAATACCCTAGATATAGAATAAGACACAATGACTCTATCCATGTTATCAGTTTAAAACCACAAGCCTTGAAACCTAAATGATTCAAGGTGAATTCAGATCATATGATAATAAAGTGGGTTTGACAATATATTAAAATTTAACCCTTAAAAACGTCAGTAATTTACATTTTTGCCATTAGGCAATGCTGAGTAAAAGGAAAACATCTACAAAATTTGTGAAATCTGGCAAATACAGTTTAAAATATTTGTCCAACCCAAAACATCTCGTCTATGCTTTTCCCTCGAAATACAATTGAACTTCCACTGTCTTAGTTTCCATTACGTTCTGCTGACATTTCAGAAAAAATACAAAGTCTCTCCATGACATTTTTTCCCACAAACTCAAGTCATTCACATACTTTTCCAACCTTTACCTTGAAAATAGACACAAATTTATCCATGAACTGAAAACTTTATGTGGTACCAACATTTTCCACTAAAACATTAAATTTCTGCATTTCACCAGATGGTATGGGAACTTGCACAACCTGATTTTATAATTTTATCATTGGGACACTGCAAAAAATCTCAGGATCCACAGTTTCCTCTGAAAATGAAAAAATACATTGGGAAAAAGCAATATATTGGGGAAAATACGAATCTTTGGGATTATTCCCTTTAATACGTATACAATATCTGAGAAATCCCTATAAGGAAATGAAGATTCAAAATATGACAGAGTATTACTATGACAGAGTATTACTTCTGATATACTCTCACTTCTTTTTAAGATAGTACTTACTTTTAATATCATGAAAATATTCATTCTAGTTAAATAATTATTCAGTTAATAGGCATAGTTACCCTATGTTATTTTCTGAGGGTGTATATTTTCCATAAAGGGCTCGTGATTTATCTGCATTTTTACAATTCAATCAAGAAAATGCCCATAATTTACTTGCTTTCATACATTTCAAATTGGCATATAGAAACTCAAAGTTATAATTATCAGCATGTCTAAAATTTCAGAGTTCATCAGTAGTTATTTTATATACCTTGTTCTGTCTGCACCTGTGATTATATCTTCAATGATTCAATAAGTGAAGTAAATAAGGTGAATTCCACCAGGTAAATAATTGCTAAAAACGTGTACCTTCTTCCATTTTAACAGGAAGGTAAATGTTAGCAATTCCTGTACAGAGAAAAATTCTCAAAAAAAGATTCAAAATCATGCGTCTTAAATATTGTGATTTCTTTAGTGGAATAAAAAAAATAAATTGGTTGCACAAACTCATCTGTAAATTTGTAAATAAATCTGTAAAATTTGTAGCTGGACAAATGTGAACTGAAATACATTGATGTCTCTGTCTACCTCAGATATTAGGGTCACTTATAGCAAGCAATACAAATGAAAAACTTGAAGTCAAAAAATTCCATAATTTTCAGTGATTTTTTTCTTCATCATACAGAACCAGTAGAGGAAAATATGTCATGACAACTTTTGTGTGAATTTTCAAATGTTTTTGTAAATTATACATGTCTGAGCTGACCAATTCCAATACCCTTTTTCAAATATCAAACACTTATTAAAAATATACACTCATCTAAAGGAAGATTTGCCATTCTTTTATATATAGCTTGGTTCATACTAGCATTGCAAGGTCAGTAGGTAGCATCATTCAAATAATTGCTTCTTAGAGAAGGTATGTACCACAAAGCAAAGAAATCATTTTGAATAGTGAGTTTTAAAGTCTGATATTGGAGATATTGCACAATAGGTATATTCCAGCTTCAGGCCACCAGAAGCCTTTCCATTATGATATAGGAAGTAGGGCTGACTTTCCTCAGTTCATTGAACAGAAGTGAAGATTGTTGGCTACATCACAGTAACAATGGCCCCTGCCAGTTAAGACTTTACAGAGAAGTATTGATTGCCGTGGAAAACCTGAGTGAGATATTTAACATCCTGTGGAGGAAGGGATACTGAACTTGTTTGTGAATCCAGTGAACTTTAGGGGACAGGTTCCTTCCCAATTTCCTTCCAAGGAAGTAAAGAAGTTCATACAAGATCTAAAACAACAAAGAATTTGAAGCCATCAAAGAATCAATTGGAAGGAAAGGAAATAATAAATAAAGTAGAAAGTCTTGACAGTAGATTAGACCATGCAGAATAGCAAATCTCGGGGATTGAAGACAGTCCTGATATTATAAAGAAACAACAGACAAATATCCTACACAAATTCAAGAAATATGATAGCTCTATTCAACATATGGGAGATAGCATCAGAAGGCCTAATCTGAGAATAATGTGTGTATAGGAACACTTTGTGACACAATTTAATGGTCTAGAATATTTATTTAACAAGATCCTAGCAGAGAACTTCCCAAACATGCAAAAAGATATGCCTATTTAAATAGAAGACACTGTTAGAACACCAAATAGACCAGACCAGAACAGGTTATCCTAACCTAAATATTATAATCTGCACAGGATCAACTCAGACCAAGGAAAGAATCCTTAAAGCTCTCAAAGAGAGCATTTTGATCAATCATCAATTAAAAAGGAAAATCAATTAAAATAAGCTCAGATTTGTCAGCAGAGATAATTAAAGCAAGAAGAGCCTGGAATGCTGTGTGCCACACCCTAAAGACAAACAACTATCAATCAAGAATACAGTACCCACTTAAACTCTCCTACATAACAGAAGAGCAATTAAAAATCTTTGATAGCAAAGAAAAACTGAAATAAAATATCTATACCATACCAGGCCTACAAAAGATATTTAAAGATGTCCTACACATAGAAAACCAAAAACACCACAATAAAGTCCCAGAAACCACACCCAAGCTGAAAATCCAAAACCATAGGAAGAACTCAGGTGTCCTAGCCTCCAAGAAGTTGGATAACATGGCAGGAAATATCAAACACCTCTCAAAAATAATAGGCTTAACTCTGAAATTAAGTGACATAGATTATCTAGTTGGATTAAAAAGCAAGATCCTTCTATCTGCTGCCTCTGGAGTAACACTTTGCCCATAAAAACAAACATATTCTGAAAGTGAAAGGCTGTAATAAAATCTAACAAGTAAACAGTCCCCATAAAGAGAGGGGAAGTGGTAATCTTAATTTAAATAAAATACACTCCAAATTAAATTTAGTGAGAAGGAATAAACAAAGTAACTACATATTAATTAAGGGATCTCTCCTTCAGAAGGATAATATATTTCTAAATACCTATTCATCAAACAACAAAGTACCAAATTTATCCAAGAAACACTACTTTTCTTCAAATCTCACATAGATTCAAACACATTAATTGTTTGGGACTTTAACACACCACTACCCCACTAGATAGATCAACTCTGCAAAAACTCAAAGGAGAAATCCCAGATCTAAACAATTGCATAGTCCAACTAGATTTAACAGACATCTACTGAATATTTCACCCAGAAGATTCAGGACACCTGTTTTTCTCAACAGCACATGGAACATTCTCCAAAATAGACCACATTTTAGGTCACAAAGCAAAGTTGTCGAAATTCAGAAACAGTGATGTTCTGCCCTGCATTCTCTCAGACCACAATGAAAAAAATTAGAACTAAACACAAAAAGCCACCAAAAAAATCCTATAACACATGGAGGCTGTACAGAACACTGTTGAATCACATGGAAGAGATTAGAAAGGAAATTTAAATGTTCATGATGTTCAACAAAAATGAACAAAAAAATTACAAGCTCCTCTGGGACACAGCAAAGGCAGTACTCAGAGGCAAGTTTGTAGCTCTGAGTTCATAATTAACAAATTGGAGAGATCTGAAAGCAGTAATTTAGGGAGACATCTGAACCACCTTGAAAAGAGTAGCAAGCTAAACCCCAATCAAATATACGGAAGAAATAATTAAAATTAAATCAAAAATAAACGAATTAGAATCCAAAAACATAAAGAAGAATCAACAAAATAGAGTTGATTCTTCGAAAAAAAATAACAAATTTGACAGGCCCTTAGCAAATCTTATCAGAAAAAGAAGACAACGCACCCAAATAAACAAACTCAGAGATGAGAATAGAAACATCACCATAGAAACCACCAATATCCGAAACTTTAAGGGAATAATTCTCAAGACATTATCCTAAGTTTGAGAATCAGGAAGAAAAGGATGATTTCCTAGCAAATATCAATATCCCTAAATTAAAGAAATATGAGTTAAACCAACTTAACAGTCCCATATCAAGCATTGAAATAGAAATAGCAAAGAGACCTCCTATCCTAGAAAATCCCAATACCAGATGGATAATAGCAGATTTTTACAAGACTTTCAAAGCAGAATTCAAACCAACAATCCTTAAACTCTTCAATGAAATTGAAAGAGAATGTTCACTGCCAAACTCTTTCTATGAAGCCATCATAACCCTCATCCCAAAACCAAAGATGTATTCATCCAAGAAAGAGAACTAGAGACCCATTTCTTTGATGTATATCAATGCAAACTTCTTAACAAAATTTTGGCTAATTGACCTCAACAATTTATCCAAAAAATCCATACACCATGATCAAACAGGATTCATTCCAGGGATGCAAAGCTGGTTCCATATATGCAAATCAAGTAATATAATTCATCACATCCGGAAAAGCAATGACAGGAACCACAAGATTATCTCAATAGATGTAGAAAAAGCATTTGACAAGATCAAACATGCGTTTATGATAAAAGGTGTGGAAAAACTAGGAATCCATGGAACATTCCTCAATATAATAACAGCTCTATAAGACAAACTTATAGCCAGCATTTTACATACTGGTGAAAAAATTAAAGCAATTTCATGGAAACTCAGGAACAAAAAAAGGATGTCCACTCTCTACTTCTCTTTAATTTAGTATTAGAATGCCTAGCTACAGCAATAAGAGGCAAACATAAAAGGGATCCAAATAGGCAAATCGGTAGTAAAACTCTCTCTCTATCCAGATAGCATTATCTTATAATTAAAGAATGACTCGGTCTCTACTTCCAAATTATTGGAGCTGATTTGAAACTTTGGTAAAGTAGTAGGATATAAAAATAACCCTCAAAAATCAATGACTTTTCTCTATGCCAACAAAGATGACAGTGCAGCTGAAATTAGGAAAGCAACTCCATTCGTAAGAGCCCCACAAAAAATAAAATACTTAGGAACTAACTTAACCACAGAAAGGAAGGATCTCTATGATGAAAATTATAAAAACCTGAAAACAATTCACTACAGAAATTAGAAAGTGGAAAAACTTCCCATATTCCTAGATTGAAAGGATCAACATAATTAAAATGGCAATACTTCCTAAGGTTATCTACAAATTCAATGAGATACCTATCAATATTTTAACCTAATTTCTCAAGGAAATAGAAGAGACAAGCCAAAAATTCATATGGAATTATAAAAGACCTGAATACCAAAAATGATCCTTAACAGAAAAAACAGTGATGGAGCAATATCAACACCAAATTGCAAACTTTACTACAAAGCCATAGTAATCATAAAACCTTGGTACTGGCACAAGAAGAGGACCAGTGGAAAAGAATTGAAACCCATAAATGAATCCACAAACCTATAGACACCTAATCTTCGATAAAGGAGCTACAAAATAGAATGGAAGAAAGACAGCCTCTTCAGTAAATGGTGCTGGCAAATTGGTTAATAATCTGTAGAAAACTAAAGATAGATTCGTATATATCACCCTGCACCAGAATCAACTACAAATGGATCAAAGACCTCAGAGTCAAAGCAGACACACTGAAAATATTAAAAGACGGATTAGGAGAAATACTAGGTTTCCTTGGCACAGGCTAAAATTTTCATAATAGAATTCCAGAAACACAACAAATCAAAGAAAATTTGAACAAAGGGTATTGCATGAAGTTGCAGATCTTCTGCAAAGCAAAGGACATAGGTAGCAAGATCAATTGAAAGCTCATGGATTGGGAGAATCCCAATGGACATACATTGAAACAATGGACATACATACAATGGACAAGTGTCTCCTATCTAAAATATACATGGAACTCAAAAAATTAAATCCCCAAACATCAAATCCTCAGAGAATCATCATTGAAGAGGAAATAAAAATGGCCAATAGACACATGAAGAAATTCTCAACCTCTTTACTCATAAAAGCAATGCAAATCAAAACAACTTTGACATACCACTTCACCACAGTTAGAATGGCTATAATGACTAAAATAACAACAGATGCTAGAGCATATGTGGATAAGAAGAGAACCCTACTGCATTGTTGGTGGGAGTATAAACTTGTTCAATCACTTTGGAAGGTAGTATGGAACTTCCTCAAAAGACTCAACCTAGAGCTTCTTTATGACCCAGCAATCTGACTTTTGGGTATTTATCCAAATGATCACAAGCAAGACAATACTAAAGATACCTGCATATCTATGTTTATTGCAGCATTATTTAAGAGAGCTAAGATACGGAACCAACCCAGACATCCCTCAGTAGATGAATGGATAAAGAAAATGTGGTATATAAACACAATGGAGTTCTATGACTCCATCAGAAATAATGGCATTGCCTCATTTGTTAAGAAATGTAAAAACTTGGAGAAAATTATATTAAGTGAAGTAAGCCAGGCCCAAAGTATCATCTGTCCCATGGTTTCCCTTATTTCCAATAACTTGTATATTTCTGAGACAAGCAGAAAAGATCAGATAAGATCATGTAAGTGAAATGTACCCTAAGATAAGGACACAAATGATTTTTTTTTCTTTCTTGCTATTGTTTCTAAGATGTTTATAAGGTACAAATATATTTTTTGTTGCTATATCCTGCCCCTACAGAATAACCTTTTTTTCACTGTCTTTGACGTTGGTATAATTTGTGGAGGGGAAAGGAACAAACAAAATGTTTCAAAAAGGATATTTAAACCGATTGCAACAATGAGAAGTACAAGATGCTATTTTGACAAACCAACTTTATAATTTAGTCAGGTGGTGGGGAGTGTAGTTATGGAGATGCGAGAGAAGGATGGTAGGAGAAATACAAAGGAGATGGCAAAAATGCTTGATAAGAAACGTACTCATTACCTTGTTCATGTAATTGTAACTAGTCTGTACAGTATTTTCACAATAAAAACTTATTGAAAAAATTAAACAAAAATAAAAATGGAGTATGAGGTGGAGGAGGAGAGGAAGAGAAAGGAGAGAAGGAGGGCAGCTGCCACATGTCCTTCCCACCCCGAATCCTACCTGGGGCCCTGGAGATAAGTCACATAAGGCCTTGAGCACACTGTTGAGAAGATAACCAACAAAAGCTGAGCACCAGCAGCCTCTTTTTCCTTCCTTCTCCTTCTCATTTGTGGAAGTTTATTCCTGCCAAGCCTCTGGCCCAGATAGTGTCTCTGGATGGATCAAGCACTGGCTGGCCTTGAAATGGCAATGCAGAATTGGCTGGAGTCAAACTTGAAATCCATTAGCCTTTAAATTCCCCATCACATATGCAGGGATGGGATTTCAAGCATCTTCCAGGCATTAGGCCCTCCTCTGCCAAGGTCAGAATCCAGCTCCCTGTATATCCACATAGACCAGGAGACCGAAAATGGAATCCTAGTCAGTTTAGACAACCCAGCATAGAGGAACATGTGAGGGCTCTGAACCAAAATGCTCCCTCTACAGGGTGCCATGATCACAACTCCTCCCTCCTTCCTTATTTCTCCTCTTTCTTACTTTCAGCTTATCCGTCTTCTTCTCCTTATTCCTCCCTTTATTTCTTTATTATGTTCTTCCTTCCTCTCATTTTAAATTACCTCCTTGTTTCCCACTAGCCTCCCTCCTTTATTACTTTCCTTTTTCCTTTCCTGTCCTCCTTCCTTCTTTCCTTCCTTTCCTTTCTTCCTTCCTTCTTCTTGTCTTCTCTCCTCCTTCCCAGCCTTCCTCTCTTTCTTATGCCTTCTTTCCTTCCTGCCTTCCTTCATTCCCTCCTTATTTTCTTTCTACCACTCTTCCTTTTTCTCCCTTCGATCCCTCCTTCCTTGTTCCATACTTCACTTCTTTCTTCCTTTCTCCCTTCCCTCAATCCTTCATCTCTTCTTCCTCCTTTCTTTGCTTCCCCTGGCCCTGTCTCCTTCGACCTTTCTCTTTTGTTCTTTTCTTTTTCCTTCCTTCCTTCCTTCCCTCCTTCCCTACTTCTTGCTCCCCCTTCTTGTTAGCTGGTCCCTCCTTCCTTTTGTCTTCCATCTTTCCATCCCCTTTCCCTCTTTCCTTCTCGCTTTCCTTCTTTTCCTTTTCCCTTCCAGCCTCCTTTCTCCTCACCCTCCAAGATCCCCTCCCTCCTTCCTTCCCTACCTTTCCATATTCCTCCCTTCTTCTCTGCCCTCCATCCTTTCTTACCTTACTTACTTCATCTTCCCTGCCCTTCATCCTTTCTTCCTTCATCTTCCTTCCCACTTTGCTCATGATTTTCTTCTCTCCCTCCCTTTCCTTCAACCCAGCCAGGCCTGGTCCATGCCATGGAAGGGAAGCTGTAATAATAAAACTGGTTTGCCACCATCGGCCTCCTCTATACACTCAGCTTCCCCAAGGGAAGAAATTGGATGTTCCATGCAAGAATCAAATCCTTAGGAAACAGTTCCAAACAAACCAACAACCATGATGTTGAGGCTTTCCCACACAGAAAGCAGGAGGACAAAGAAGAGGAGAGGAGAAAAGAGGAAGAGAAATAGGAAGAAGAGTGAGATGAAAAATAAGCAAAGAAAGCAGTAGATTCTTCCACTTCACAAAGGGCTTGGCACGGAATCAATGGTCTAGCTTGATAAACAACAAACAGGTAAACTAGAACAATAGAACAATACCTGTAGTGTATTTTGGGGAACTGTTTCATCTTCCCCCAGCCAGGCAGGCCACGGTCTGGAATAATTTCAATATCCCAACCCCAACCCTGAGAAAAAAGAAGTTGGCATGGTAGTGAATACTTTGTGAAAAGCCTGGTTCTAGAAATTTCTCTCAGCCCTCTTTTTGTATAAGTGTTCACATGTGTGCCTCTGTGTGGTTAATATTTTGGCCTCTTTTTCTTTTTTTGTGAAAACCCACCTCTGTCTATGTACTTAGATATTGCATTTTTCAACCAAATTATATGATGGTTGTAATTGAGCAGGTAATCATTTTATGTCACTAAGCCTTAGCAGTATCTACAGAATGCATTTCTAGAGATAACTTTTATCTCTTCATAGTGTGACTTGTATAAGTTTGAAAATCCTGTTAGTTTCCCTTGTGTTCAGACTTATTTGGATTGTTCCTTCAAAAAGATGAACATAAAACTGAACATATTTGCTATTATTAGCATATGTACATGGTAATTTTATCAGATGAGCAGAAAAGCTCAAAAGCTACATAGTTTAGTGTAGGTAGATAGATGAATATAGATATAGATAATATATTACTACACAAAGTGATGCTACATGAAATGAAACCAAATATGAAAGCAGAAGAGCTTTTTTATTTGTTGTTTTTTTATTTTAATATGCTATATGATGTTTTTGTTTCTGTTTTATGTTTTCCTTTCTGTGGTATATTCCTGTTGTCCCTGTAATTGATTTTGATACCATTTTGTACATCAATTCATCTAATTTGGAGATTGGCAGCAGAGTAACGAATTTCTGTAATAAGATCATAGGATAACCCATTAGAATAATGATATTCACAAGACACTGTGGGAAATGAACTTTGCAGCTTTGGTGTAGAGGAGGAGTGGTGAAGTCGGAGGACGGAAAGGAAAGTAGGAAAAAACAAGGTGATGATAACAATGCTGTACAAGAAAAGTACTCATTACTGACTTTAATGTACTTTCTCTCAATAGAAGCTTTGAAGAAAAAAATTTGCAAAGGGCGGGGGAGATGGGAGTGCAAGGATAGTAAGGGGAAATAAATGAGGAAGCAACAATGCTTGATAAGAAATGTACTCGTTTACCTTGCTTATGTAATTGTAACCACTCTGTATGGTATTTTCACAATAAAAATATGCTTAAAAAGAGGCTAAAAAATACCAACAGAAAACGAAAACAATCTCATTGTGGAACCCAAATGTCCTATTATTCTGTATGTGGTAAAGGTAGTTTTATCACATGTGACTATGTTTTCATTGTGAGATTTCTTCTCTTTTTAATTACTCAAAGGAAAATAACATTCCATTAAGGATAATGAAAATATGAGCAGCAGGTTAAGTTGATATAAACAATATAAAGATTGACATTAAACTGTACTACTGCCTCAATGCTAAGTCGAACAAACTGTACTAAAAAATGATCATCTTTTTTCTATTCTCAAGGATGGAATTCAGTTGATTTATGCAAGAAAGTGAAAAGCAATTAAACAAGTAAAAAAAAGTCGTTTAAATAGGATAAAGGTGAACACGTTGCAACAATGAGAAGTACAAGTTGTCATGTTGGAAACGAACTTTAAAACTTTGGTGGGGGGAGGCTTGGGTGGGGGCTTAAGGAAGGGATGTGAAGGGTAAACAAAGGAGGAGGCTACATGCTTGATAAGAAATGTATTCATTGTCTTGCCCATGTAATTTAACCCCTCTGTACAGTATGTTCACAATAAAAAGAAAAAATATTATGTTAACATTTATTGATATTCAGAATGATTTCCCTGAAAATTTCTTCTCAAATACATCCCAATTTGAAATAAACAAATCAGATGTCACGAAATAAGTTTTCATTGGGTTTCAAAATGAAATCACCCTAAGACAAAACTAAAACAAAACCAATAATAATTATAACTCTTTTATTATACTGTAATGTCCATCCAAAAGAAGGTATAGTTATCAGCTTGAATATAAGCAGTAATTCATTTAAGTTACAAGAAAATTAAAGGAAGTAATTGAGAGAATGAGAATTAAAAATAGAATTGGTACCTGGCTAAACCTTCACAACAAGTTGGCATTGTATCCCATATTTTGGGGTGGTGTGTGTGGGTGGAGGTGTGGGTACCTGGCTAAACCTTCACAAGAAGTTGGCATTGTATCCCATATTTTGGGGTGGTGTGTGTGGGTGGAGGTGTGGGTACCTGGCTAAACCTTCACAAGAAGTTGGCATTGTATCCCATATTTTGGGGTGGTGTGTGTGGGTGGAGGTGTAACTTGCCCAGAGTTGTAACAGGCTGTGGAAAATTTTCTAAAATTTATGAATTTCAAAACACAATATAAATATATTTATTGCTAGGTTCAATTGAATTTTTGACAAATTGCATTCTAAAATATTCAGAATGTGTTCTCTCTCTTTGTAGCTTCTTCTTCAGTACAATCTAAATCCTTCATATTACTTTCATCAATTTACTCAGTGATCACCTGAGATGGAATGATTCTCTCAAAACTCTGGCAGTATTGTATTCATATCTAAAAATTGTGTTGAAACTTCTTGTTCTCCTATCAGTGTTCATCTCTATGTGTGGAGCATACATATCCATATGAAACTTCTGTAGAATATCGAATTGTCATTGTTGGTGTTTTTCTTAAAATACTATGAACAACTACTTCTTTTTCTTCTTGCTTTTTAAACTTTATTTTCCATAGTGCTTCTCCTTGTTGTCACCCTATTTTACGTTGGTAGACTGGTTGCATTGCTCTGTCTTCTCTATGTCTATGTTTAGAAACTATGTTAACATGAAAAAATAGAAATACTGTCATAAGACATAATACAAATGAGAAAGTACTAAATTCATTTGAAGTCCTGTTTTAGATATGAACATTTCTCAATATGATATATATACAGACATATATATATGTATACATATATATGTATATATGTATATATATATAACAAATTTCAGCAATGTCTGTGGAATTAATCCTGTGTTATTAATTGGTGAATAACATAGGAAACATACGCAGCCATATTCACAGATGAAGTTAACAAAATTTTAATAAAATTTCATTTTAAAATGTATATTTTGCTTAGTGAATATTGTAGAACATTTATGCATTGTGGATCACAGTTTACATTATGCTGGAAAATTCTCAGGAAGCAATTGAAAAATGTATAGTCATAGGAAAGTTCATGTGCCTGGATAATATCACTTTTTGAAAGTATACACTTATCTGCATGCTATTAATAAATATTAGGAGATATGCTAAAAAGCTTCCTAGAATAGATATAGATTTAAATTTGCAGAGTTAATGGAATATCAGCCAGAAATTTAGAGAGTGGTAGTGTAATGTTGTAATAGAATTAATACTACAATTAGGGTGTAGTGTCCTGGCATTTCATTGAAAACTAGAGATTATGACATGAGAATGAACTGGTAGGAGGACAACAGCTGATATTCAGAAAAGCTCTGAATATGAATAACGTTTAGAAGTAAGAGTAAAAGGAAAAACATAAACAGTTAACATTGGAGATTGTGAACTTTTGTCGACCATTAAGATGTTTTCTACTTAGCTAAAGATAACTATACTGGCCAAAGACATCAGCAAGCCCTTCCATCAAATACACATTTCATTTGCAGTGGTCAATTCCAGTGTCTCCTCTGAATGTGACCTCAATTATTGTTGTACTCATATAATCATTTCCCTTCATGATTTCATTTTTTTCAGTGGCAAGCCAGATTATGTCAAGTGAAATTCTCCCTTATGACCAAAACACCAAAGGGAAGATTGCATTTCTGAGTGCTATTATTTCACCATAAAATTCAAAGGAATTCGGCTGGGCTTCAATAGAAGGGTGTTGCTGAAGATTCCTTAATCTCTAACTCATCTGAACTATGATCATACTTTTTATCCCAATATAGAAGTACTTTTACATCACTGTTTCTTCGATAGTCTCTTTGTTCTAGAGAAGTAATTATTCTCTTCCCTAAAGATAGTCTCAGAAAAATTATAACTGGGTTATTATATTTCAGCCCTGAAACAGGGCGAGCAGTATACTTTTATTCTTCATTAAATTTATCCAGCAAGGAATGAAGTAATTGCTTGTAAATATAAATATCTTAATAATTTTCATCATATAATACATTAAAAAGTATGTAAAACCTGTGACTTAAAATATGATAGGAAACTGGACACTGGTGGCTGTTGCCTGCAATCCTAGCTACACAAGAGAATAAGATCTTAAGATCAAGGTTCAAATGCAACCCTGTCAGGACAGACCGTAAGACTCTTACCTCCAATAAACCACTAGAGAACCACAAGTAGTGCTGTGGTCCACGTGCTGTGGTCTTCAGCTGCCTTCAGCTGAAGAGCACAGGGAGATTGCCCATGACAAGAGTTCAAGCCCCACAACGAAACCAAAAAATAACAAAAAGAGTATGATAGAGTTATATTATATAACACTTTTTGATGTAAAACTGTTCTCAAAAATTAGCAAATTAATTGGAAGTTAAAATAATATCTTGATATAAAACTAACACCCCCTGGAATTTTATCAAAGGTATTGCTGAGAGCAACACACAGAAAAATACTCAATAAAGGTTTCAAATAAAGATATGAAGTGGAAGTTAGTCCTAAATTTCCAGGCCTAGAATTTTATTACCTGTATTTTGTGGAACTTTTCTTGATTACACATATTTCAAATTGTGTGAAACATTTTGCGAAATATTTACAGATGTATAATAGCCATTAACAGTAATTTTATCTTTTAAAATTTCCGTTTTTGCAATGGCATCTTTTGGTACATACTAGATAGGCTTTTCTATAGGTCATTTGGCTTGACAATAGGGCTCTTCCCATATCTCTATGTTATATTTGTCAAAGTCCAACAGTGTATTACTTTGAACCAGCGTGATGCTTCCTGTGTTCTGGTTTACTGGAATTAAGATTCTAATATACTTTTCTTCCCCTATTGGCTTTGACCCCCCCATCCAAATTCTCAGCCTTCCAAGTAGCTAGGATTGGAGGTTTGAACCACCAGGACTCAGCTACAAAATTTTAAACGAGTATCTTAATGAAAATACTTAAATGAAGGAAAAGGAAAATTTGGGAATAATGACACACAAAAGCTGTTCTTTGAATGCTCTTTTAAATGGTAGCAAACTTCCCGAATTTCATGTACACTTAATCTGAAGTGCACAAGAGAAGAAATATGAATACCTTCTTATTTTCAAAATTATTACATGAATATCAGTGGCTTTTCCATGTATACGGGTTTCCAAACTGCTAGGAAGAGAAGTATTGTGATGTAGATCTATATATTTCAACTGTGCCAAAAATAAGTCCAAATGGATCAAAGACCTCAAAATACGTTTATGTATCATGAAATATGGTAGTATTGGATAGGGGATGCCCTGTCAAAATGGATAATCAGGCCAAAACTTAATAAATAAAAATCCAGTCAAAACAAACCAATGGATGGCTGAACATATGGGATTGCATTCACTTAGAGGATTTTTGCATGGCAATTGTCAGAGGCAGCAAGATAAATAAAATACAAAATCTACAAATTCACAAAGAAACAACCACCCCATTTATATTTGGGATTTCTCTGGGTATGAAATAAGAATGACCAATAGAGGCATGAAGAAACATTAAATATCTCTGGCTATAATGTAAATGCAAATAACTCCAGTATACATTAAAAGATTTGTGTTTATCACCAGCATGAATTTCTAGTCATAAAAAACTGATACAAAAAATGAGCTTGTTTTAAAGATATAAGACACAATACTATAGTGATTCGCCTGGTAGCTGCTTTGGGTAATTTACTTTGAACTTTGGTAAAATATTTGTCCAACCCAAAATTCCAGTGCACTTTTTTGAATACAATGTTTCATCTTCTATCTTCACAATTGATTTTTTGTGAATATAAGCTTCATATTTGTCTTTTTTGATGCTTTTTGCTTTGAATTTTATTATTTTTAATATTAATAGTGTCTTTTTAAAGTTTTTAATCCATTATTCCAGCTGTTGATATATTCTGTTAACTTCAATGTGGCCCTTAATATACAAAATGCATATTAAGGATAAAAGAATCAACGTAGCTAATTATAATGGGTAGATATTAGATTGCTCATGTAATATGCTTGACCTACGCTATTGTTAATAAAGAACAAAGGAGTTTACTTAATTAACATCCGTTTTGTCTGCAAATTTGAAACAACTTCCATGAAAATAAGAAATGCAACTACACTAGCAAGAAAGAAAAAAAAACACTGGGGTTCATTTTGCATAACATCATCTTATCCGACCTTTTATGCTTGTCTCAGACATATGGGAGGGAAGGGATGGTAGGGAGAAAAAACGAGGATAAAACAATGCCTGATAAGAAATGTATTTATTACCTTGTTCATGTAAATGTAACCCTCCTCTGTACATAATTCTTACAATGATAAAGTTATTTAAAAAAGAAAGAAATGAATGCAAATGAAAACTACACTGAAATTCCTACTCACTCTTGTCAAAATAGGACATATTTAGAAAATAAATCTGTAGAAGGAATCGACAAGCAAAGCCCCATCTGAAATCCTGTTCTAGGACAAATAAACAAAACAACTCTACTATGATCATTGTATCAATACTTAACATAGCTAAGATAGTTACCTACCTTGGTAAATCAATCTTTTTGGCATAGTACATGCAACCATATCTCAAAATATTTACATCTTGTAAAATATATAGTGATATATGAGGCCAAAAGGAATGGTGTAGGTAATGGCAATGAGGAAGGTGTTAAAAAAGACTATCACTAAATCCTGGAATATGTCAGTTTTATCCTTCTTTAAAAAATCTATTTTTCTCTGTTATGGGGCTTGAAATCTAAGCCTGGGCACATTTCCCTCAATTCTTCATTTCAAGGCTAGCACTCTATCATTTGAGCAACAGCACCACTTCCAGGATTTTCGGCTTCTGAGATGCTAAGGAATCAAACCCAGAGCTTCATGCATAGTTGGAAAGCTCTCTACTACTGAGCCACATTTGCAGCCCCCAAAATATATATTCTTGAGTCCAACATATAAAGAATTATACAAAATTATCAATTAGGCTGTTCACAGATTTTAGCATGATTTCAAATCCTAGATTCTGATTAATGTATATTAACCATAGACAAGCACACATATATACACACACACTCACATTGTCCCACCAAAACACACACTGAAAGAATGAATAGACTGTGCAGCATGTTACTAACAAAAGTTGTTTCAGGAAGAAATCCCACCTTGAAGAGATTTTCATTCACTCACATCCTCTTCTGCATTAATAATTTTCAATAATTTATTAAACTGTAGAAAACCTGTTATTATGGATGAATATTGAAAAAATAAACAAAAACATGATACATGTTAATTCCATTTGAGATGTGGTAAAATTTAGACATAAAACAAATGCGCATATACTTGAAGCAATACAATCTTACTGTACTCCAAAAAAAATGTAAACTGATGCTGACTTTTAAAACTTCTCTTTGATACATTTTGGATTTAGGTCGTGGACGGGTTTCAGAGGATATTATGGTGTAATTGGACAATATAGACAAACATTGGAAAAAATACTTGTCTACCTCCATCATTTTGTACATTAGATTATTTATGAACAAAAGAACTTGGTTTGAAAATTATCATACCACTGTGCATCTTTCTGTATAGAACATATAGATCCATATGAATTCGAATGAGTTATCAAATATCCTATGAAGCATCCTCATCATGGACAAAATATGATAAGTTGAATGGAATGGAGTGTACTATATAGCAAATCATGCATATAATTTGATGATTTTGTTAACAATTCCTAACATATTAAAATATACATGGAAAGCTGAAATGGATAATTTTGACAAAGTCAGAAATATCTGCAGGTGTTTGTGTCTATAACAACTATTTAAGGATAAATATGAATATAATTATGTATAAAATCCTATACATTTATAATAAATTGTATAGAGTTAGTAAAGACAATGAAAAATGGTTCCTCTGATTGCATTCAGCATATACTTATTTAAATTTCAGTTGAGTCAATGAGAAACATGTTAAAATCATGGGTTAAGATTTTAAATGGAGGCTTTTAGACAAAGGAATTCAATTAAGCTCATTTATGTATTTTTTTCTGGGGTCCGGTTGTGGGGCCTGAAATCTGGGCCTGGACGCTGTCCCTCAGCTGTTCAGCTCAAGGCTAGCACCCTACCATTTGAGGCACAGCGCCACTGCTGGCTTTTTTCTGCTTATGTTGTGCTGAAGAATCGAACCCAGGGACTCATGCATGCAAGGCGAGTGCTCTAACAATGAGCCACCTTCCCAGCCCCATGTACATGGATTTTGATAAAATAATGTCAAATATATTTCTCTAGTTTGGAAATAAATAGCCAGATTATTCATGGGTAGATCTAAATATACATGAAATTTGAAAATAACACTGGCAAAATTCTCCAATAAATATGTGCTCTGCTTAACTTATTGATACATGAAAAGTTGATAATTGCCAAATGAGAAAATGAAGAGTAATCCTCAGACAATGTCTTTCTCATCAAATCACCAGGGCATTCCTTCCATTGTTTCTATTATATAGTTCCACTTAGAATCTGTTTTTCACATTATGAAATTGAAAATAGTGTATTTCTTTAAGGTGATGATGTTCATGTGAATATTTTATCATTCACTGTAGTTCAATTATCATTTACCTAGTAAGACATTGAAATTTGTTATTTTGTTACACAGACATTCAATTCAAACATTTATATGAACAAAATTACATTCATTCTAGTAGGATAAGGATTGGTCAGAGAAAACCAGAAAAAATATTTCCATGTTTACTTGGATATTCATATTGTGTGTTAAGCATGAGTTAATTGATTAAATTTTAAACGTGAAAGCATTTTAAAATTTAAGAATATATAGATACTCCCTCTTGAAAATAAAAATTGTTCAAACAAGTATGGACAGAGGAGCTGGGAAGGTGGCCCAGTGGTAGTGTTTGCCTTGCATGCATGAAGCTCTGGGTTCAATTCCTCAGCAGCACATATGCAAAAAAAGCTGGAAGTGGTGTTGGGGCTCCTGTGGTAGAGCGCTAGCCTTGAGCTGAAGAGCTGAGGGACAGCAAGTAGGCCCAGCGTTCAGGCCGCACGACCGACAAAAAAATTTAAAAAAATAAAAAAAAAGAATGAGAAAGATAATTAGTATACACATTCCACTTAAAATCTTCTGGTGATATTGAATATAACCCCATATATGAAGTTATATATAAAATATTTCCTTTTGGTTTTTCTGTTTATCCTGCTTCAATTTCAATAGAAGGGTCATATTTTTTCTTCAGAAGTGACATTTAAATTATTAGTGCTCTGGTTTCTTTTTTTGTAATAAATAGTATATGTTCAGTTTCATCCCAGAAGAGGATTGCAAAAGCTTAATTGCTATGTACATATGTACAAGAAGATTAAGGTAAGCAAAATGAACTCACTCCAAAATACAGAAACAAGAGTTTTATCATTGTTGGTGTATTTTTTAAATATTTCTTTTTCATTGTTATTTTTGCTTTAGTTTTTTTTGAAGGTTTTCTACCTCATTGACAATATATTTTATTTTGGTAGACTATGGATTCTATAAACTTTAATCTGAGTAGGCAGGGAAGGGGACTTCAAAACTTTTACATAGAACACAAAGGAGGAACCAATGCCACAACATTCCAAACAAGACAACATGTAGAAATGGAATTTACAACTGGCTCGAGAGAGTTGATGCAGAATATAGTGTAAGAAAAATGAGGAATAGGCTAACATATGACATACATACAAAATTATAACTCTGTACATCACCTTGACAAGATGTATCTAAAGAATGTTGATACATTTATTCTAATTTAATAAGTTTAAATATTTATATGCAATTAGAGTGGTTTGTTGTGATACAGACATGTGTTGATTCCTCTGTTCTCTTCACCTCCCTATCAGACTAGAAAAAGCACAGCTTTCCCTGAGTCTACTATTCTTCAAAAATAAATATTGAGTTCATTCTTGCTTATTTCTGAAGGAAAACCAAGAAATATTTCAAATTACACACTAGGTGTACAAATAAGCCCATAATCAGAAAATCTCCATTTTAACACCAATAATATGTATGAGACACATTCTCACATCTTTAACTTCCTCATCTGTACCAAATAATTCAGGTTTATTCATTGCATAGGAATGCCACCAACAATTTTCTACAAGGTGAATCTTCCTAATATCTACTTCAAAGAGTATTCCATTTTGCCTCAGGAAATGTTGGACCTCAGTGCTAAATCAACTATAAATATGTTGGGGCATATATATGTGGAGCAAATTACACACAAGTTGAAAATGAAGTCATTGAATATGTTTCAATGAAACGGTTTTCTTTGGCATTCAACAGTTATGGTCCACAATTCTTGGAACATTTTAGAAATATATTGAGAAATTACCAAAGATGCATATCCTATTGCACTAAAATATCCAATTTACTGCACAAAATTATGCTATATTTAAAATTAAATCGCTCCCTCTAAAAAGAATATGTTTTAATGTTATTTTGTATACATGCACAAGAACCTGGTTTTCCCCTTCCACAGGTTTTGAAAAGAACTCCAAGAATGCTTCTCCAGATGAGATTATGTCATTGAGATGGATGAGAATCTTGAGGTGTACTTATTGCAACAATGAGATGTACAAGACGTTATGTCAACAAATGAACTTTAAAAGTTTGGTGAGGGTGGGGGATGGAAGTAGGTGGGAAGACAGTGATGGTAAGGGGAAACAAAGGAGGAGGCAACAATGCTTGATACGAAATCTACTCATTACCTTGCTCATGTAAATGTAACCCCTCTGTACAGTATTTTCACAATTAAAAATTTAATAAAAAAGAAATATACATCAGAATGTTGGTTGAAAAATTAGGTTGAAATTTTCATGTTCATTCTTATGGAAAAGATAATTGTTATAATATTTGTGTAAGTGATCTAATACCATTAGAGTTCAGTTATGTATTTTTTAGGCTCTACAATTATAACAATATATAAAATGGAAGATGATATTCACAGGCAAACATAAGGACATTGAAAAATGAAGTATGATTTTTTTCTCTGTAGAAAAACAAAAGTAGGTTTTGATTTGATGATTAAAGTTTCCATACTCCAACCTTAACATTTCTATGTGGAAACTAACGGTGAATTCCAATAAAGACATAAACACCTGGGTTTACTTCTGGATTTAAGGTAAGGGTAAATAGGTCAGAGAAATCAAAATGAATTCATTTGATTGAGTGAGCATCACAATATATTTATAAATGTAAGATATATCTAAAGCAATGAGAAATGTTTTGAACACAAGGTTTGTTCACTGTATGATTCCTGCAAAGAAATAAGAGAAAACAATACTACTTCACTTTCTTTGAAAAACAACTGAAAAAAAATATATATCTGTATTCTGCCTATGAACATTAAGAAACTTGAGTAGTAGTTCGTGAGATGCAAAAACTAACAGCGCATCGTCAGTTGTTTAAAAAAATCACACTTCTTCCAAATCCATTTTTAGTGAAACGTGATCATTGTATACAAACCTTCTCACAAATTACGCTTGACAATCTCTGAATAAACACATTGAAAGTACGATGAACCTTTGAAGTGTGACCATAGTCAATTTAATACTTAAATGATTATGATCCAGTTTTTCAAATCTTACTATAATGTCACCCATTCAGCCTCAGCTATGTTTTGGCACAGTTTCTGAAATATGTCTCTGGTTAAATATTCATGGGTATATCATGAATTCAGGAAAATAGAAAGAAGTAGTTCAAGTGGTTTTATAGAAAACACAATCTATATTGGATTTACTATATAATGTGATTGCAATGAATTTACATTGACATGATAATTTGATCTCTATTCCAAAATTTGTGAAGGGATGCATTACAACAAAGCACAAAGACATTATTTCATGAGATTTATCCTATCAAATGATACCTGCTTTATGGTAGGCAAGTACAATATGAAGGGATACCATGCAAATACTTTAAGGTACAATTACAAGAAATGTGCCATGGCTCAAAGTAACAAGCTGCATTTCTATTCTTATGGGTGGACAAAACAAATGCCATTGTGAAGTGACAATCACATTGTGAGGTGATATAAGGTAAATATATTCAGCAGTCTGGAAAAATAATTAACCTTCAAGAAACATATGCATGTCACTTATCAGTATAATATATTGGTCTTTGAAATGAACATTGAAAATTTCCATTAACTTAGGTTAACATTTCTTCAGTAAATTACTTTCTGAATTATGTATGGTTATGAGAATTCTATTCCAGAGGTACGCCAAAATTTGGAACACATGTATGGAATTGAGCCCAGGTTTTAAACGATTTGTTTTATCCCTACCCCCCTCACAAATTATACCAACATCAAATGCACTGAAAGCAGGGGTTATAACGAGGGGGAGGGACAGACGAAGCAACAAAGAAATCATCTAATCAATATGTTAGAAAAAATTGCATGAAAGCAAAAACACTTGAATACTTATCTTGGAGTTCATTTCACCTAACATCAATTTATCTGACCTTTTCTGCTTGTCTCAGATATACCCTAGTTACTGCAAATAATGGAAACCACGGGAACTGTTTCTTTGGGCATAGTTTACTTCACTTAATATAATTTTTTCCAAGGCTTTCCATTTCCTAACAAATGGGGCAATGCCATTCTTTCTGATGGAGGTATAGAATTCCATTGTGTATATATACCACATTTTCTTGATCCATTCATGTACTGAAGGTCATTTGGGTTTGTTCTATATCTTAGCTATGGTAAAGAATGCTGCAAAAAACATATTTGTGCTGGTATCTTTAGTATGATCTTGTTTGTGATCATTTGGATAAAAGCCCAAAAGTGGGATTGCTGGGTTATAGGGGAGCTCTATGTGGAGTCTTTTGAGGAACCTTGAAACTACTTTCCAATGTGATTGAACAAATTTACACTCCCAACAATGCAGTGAGGTTCCCTTCTTTCCACATTGCCTCAAGGATCTGTTGTTACTAGAGTTCTTGATTATAGCCCTTCAAACTGGGGTGAGGTGGTATCTCAATGTTGTTTTGAATTTCATTTGTTTTATGACTATAGAGGTTGAGCATTTGTTCGTGTGTCTATTGACCATTCTTCTTTTCTTTTCAGAGAAGTTGCCCTCTAATTCTTGAGCCCTCTTATTTATTGGGCAGTTGTTTCTTTTCTGATTTGTTGTCGGGACTTAATTTTTTGTGATCCAGGTATATTTTAGATATGAGACCCTTGTCCGTTGCATGAATAATGAAGATCTTCTCCCAACCATGGGCTTTCTATTGACATTGCTATCTCTGTCCTTTGCCATGCAGAAGCTCTGAAATTTTATGCAATCCTATTTGTCCAAACTTTCTTTAATTTGTTGTGTTTCTGGGTCTCTATTAAGAAAATTTCAGCCGGTGCCAAGGAGACCTAGCGTTTCTCCTAATCCATCCTTTAATGTTTTCATAGTGTCTGCTTTGACTCCAAGTTCTTTGATCCATGTGTAGTTGATTCTGGTACAGGGTGATATATAAGGATCTAGCTTTAGTTTTCTACAAGTGATTAACCAATTTTGCCAGCATCATTTCTGAAGAGCCAGTCTTTCTTCCATTTTATTTATTTATGTTTTTTAGCTCCGTTATCGAACATTAGAAGGCTATATGTCTGTAGGATCATTTCTGGGTTTTCAATTCTATTCCATTGGTTCTGAGGTCTGTTCTTGTACCAGTACCAAGCTGTTTTTATTACTATGGTTTTGTAGTAGAGTTTGCAATTTGGTATTGATATTCCTCCAACACTGTTCTTTCTGTTAATGCTCGTTTTTGCTATTCAGGGTCTTTTTTATTGTTCCATATGAATTTTTGGATTGCCTCTTCTATTTCCTTGAGGTTGGAATACTGATAGGTATTTCATTGAATTTGTGAAAAGCCTTGGGAAGTGTTGTCATTTTCACGATGTTGATCCTTCCAATCCAGGAACATGGGAGATTTTGCTACTTTCTAAGTTTTGTTTTGATTTCTTTTTTCAGGTTTTTAAAGTTTTCATCATAGAGGTCCTTCACTTCTTTGGTTACATTATTTCCTAGCCATTTTATTTTTTGTGGGGATATTACGAATGAAGTGTTTTCCTGATTTCAGCCACGCTCTTCTCATTGTAGGCCTACACAAAAACCATTGATTTTAAGGGTTAGTTTTATACCCTGCTACTTTGCCAAAGTTTTGAATCAGCTTGAGTAATTTGGTAGTGGAGTCTGGGATTCTTTAACTACAAGATCATGTCATCTGCAAAGAGGGAGAGTTTTACTTCCTCTTTGCCTATTTGGATCCTTTTTGTGTTACCATCTTGTCTTATTCCTTTAGTTAGGTATTCAAATACTAAGTTGAAGAGAATAGGAGAAAGTGGACATCCTTGTCTTGTTCCTGAGGTAAGAGGAAATGGCTTTAGTTTTTCACCATTATACAATGCTAGTTGTAGGTTTGTCATATACCGCCTTTATTGTATTGAGGAATGTTCCATGGATTCCATGCTTTTTCTGCATCTGTTCAAATAACCATTTGGCTCTTATCTTTACTCTTGTTTATGTGATGAATTATAATTATTGATTTGCATATATTGAACCAGGTTTGGATCCCTGAAATTAATCCTGTTTGATTGTGGTGTATGATGTTTGGGATGAATTGTTGAAGTCGACTGGCCAAAATTCGTTGAGAAATTTGCATCAATGTTCATCAACAAATGGGTCTATAATTCTTGTTCTTTGATGAGTCTCTGCCTGGTTTTGGGATGATGGTTATGATGGCTGCATAGAATGAGGTCAGTAGTAAGCTTTCTCTTTCAATTTCATTGAAGAGTTGGAGGAGTATTGATGTGAGCTCTGCTTTGAAAGCTCTGTGGAATTCTGCTGTAAAAACCTTCTGGTTCTGGGCTTTTCTCGAATGGGAAGTCTCTTATTGCTGTTTCTATTTCAGTGCTTGATATGGGCCTATTAAAATGGTTTAACTCATCTTTGGTTTAGTTTCGGCTTGTCGATATTTGCTAGGAAAGGTCCATTTCTGCCACGTTCTCAAACTTATTAGCATAAAGGTTTGAGAAGTATTCTCTTATAATGTTCTGAATCTTCTGTGGTGATGTTCCCATTCTCATCTCTCCTTTTATTAATTTGGGTGTTGAACAAGCCCTTCAAGAAATTTTTTTTGTTTGTTTGTTTGTTTTTTTGTCGGTCGTGGGCTTGAACTCTGGGCCTGAGCGCTGTCCCTCAGCTCTTCAGCTCAGGCGAGCGCTCTACCACTTGAGCTACAGCGCCACTTCTGGTTTTCTGGTGGTTTATTGGTGATAGGAGTTACACGGTCTCTCCTGCCCGGGCTGGCTTTTAACCGCGATCCTCAGATCTCAGCCTCCTGAGTAGCTAGGATTACAGGAGTGAGCCACCAGCGCCCGGCTAAGAAATATTTTAGATATGGATACACTACTGTCCAGAGTTGTGGCAGATTCAATCTAAGAGGGATGGGAGGGGAAAATACAAAATGCTCAAATAAGGGTACAGGTTGACCCATTTTAACAATGAGATGTACAAGACACTTGAAAATAAATTTTATAACTATGGTGAGGGGATAGCTGTGGAGGTGGGAGGTAAGGGATGTTAGGGAATAACAAAGGAGGGGGCAACAATGTTCAATAGGAAATGAACTCATTATCTGGCTCACGTAACTATAACCCCTCTGTGTAGCAATTTTAGTATAAAAATGTACACAAAATAAAGAGGTGATCATCGAGCACACTGGCTGAAGTAGAATGAAGGGTTTATTTTCGAGTAAGTTATTTGTCTTGAAGGACCTACATAAAGAGGGAACACATGCTGAACTTTTAAAGAAGGTGATTATTAAAAACTTTGTTGAAACTAGAAATACAAAAACAAATTACTATGTTGAGAAATGGTGATATTAATCAATTTTAGAAAATATTCCATGGCCCGTTGCAGCTTTCTTTTCTTTTGGTGCTTCTGGGTCTGAAATTATAGCCTCACACTTACTTGGGAAGTATTCTACCACTTTCCCTTCCTAGGTATGTGCTTAGTTACGACTTCAGGTACTTTTTCGCTGATTATATTTAATGTAGATATCTCTTTGCTTTCCTATATATTTTTGAGAACATTCTGCTTACTATATGGGAAAATGCCTAGCAACCACAATTTCATATTTTATCGCCTCCCTGTTGTTGCTGGGATGACAGGCACAAGTTATTACTTTGTTTCCCTCAGTCAAGATATTATTTCATGGACTTTTCTGTCTGGGCTAACACTGAACTTTGATTTTTCCATTCAATGTCTCCCAAGAAACTAGGATTATAGGTGCTAGTCAATGGTATTCAGTTCTAATTCAAGTATAACAAGGTCTTCATTTCACATTCCAGGTTCACCTTGACCTTTTCAAGTGGTCCAGATTTCCTTAAAGTCAATATTTTCCTCCCTAATTCCCAAGTGCTGGGATTATAGGCAGCCACGAACCACTATGTCTGGCTTTTTATTGTTTTCTTGTTGTGGTTATTTTCATATAACCTATATGTGTGAGCTATCAGCATCTGGATCTGGCTCTCGTTGCTTCTATCATTCTTTCCTTCCTTCCTTCCTTCCTTCCTTCTTTCCTTCCTTCCTTCCTTCCTTCCTTCCTTCCTTCCTTCCTTCCTTCCTTCCTTCCTTTCTTTCCTTCCTTCCTTCCTTCCCTCCTTTCTCCCTACCTTCCTTCCTTTTTTTCCTTCCTTTTAATATACTCCAGTGTACCTCTGAACTTACAAGCCTCCTTCCATTGCCTGTTTCAGCTATTGGTAAGTTAACCTTTCACACACACACACTACCCAAAAACTCGGATGTACAAACATAGTTGCTGAAACGTACCCTTAGGAAAGTAAAAATTTCTCATTCAATTATTATTTTTCTCTTTTGCATAATTTTTATTGTAAAAATATTTTACAGTGGGTCACAGTTACATTAGTATGGAAATGAGTATATTCCTTATTCAGCATTGTTACCTCCCCCTTTGTTTTCCCCTACCATCCCTTCGTTTTCCACCTCCACAACTCCTCCTTCCCCCAACCCCCTGGAAGTTGTAAAGTTCCTTTTCGACATATTGCATTGTAAATCTCATTGTTACAATACATCACCTTGTATCCTTATTTAAGCATTTTGTTATTTCCCTTCCCCTTCCCAAATTAGAAAACGATGCAGGATATAGGAATCAAATACAATGAAAATCGGAATTACACCATGGGGGATTAATATAAAACAGAAACAAAAAAAACACATAGTACATTATATATATGTTAAAAAAAATGGCAAGAAAAACAAAACCACTTTGTCCCTATCTTGGGGTCATTTCGCTTAACATCATTCTATATGGTCATATGTACATTGCTTTTGACATTTTCTCCTTGTCCTAGACATATAGTAGTTATTGCAGATAAGGGAAACTATGGGACCTGTTTCTTTGTGCCTGGCTTACTTCACTTAATATAATTTTTCCTAGTCTTTCTATTTCTTAACAAATTGAATGATGTAATGCTTCCTGATGGAGGCATAGAATTGCCATATCTATCTATCTATCTATCTATCTATCTATCTATCTATCTATCTATCTATCTATCTATCTATCTATCTATCTATCTATCTGTCTGTCTATCTATCTATCTATCTATCTATCTGTCTGTCTGTCTGTCTGTCTGTCTGTCTGTCTGTCTGTCTGTCTATCTATCTATCTCTCTATCTATCTATCTATCTGACTGTCTGTCTGTCTATCATCTATATATCACATTTTCTAGATCTATTCACTTACTAATTTTACAGGACATGACTTCATCTTTTCACCATTATCTATAATGTTGATTATAGGATTATCATACACAACCATTTTTATATTGAGGAATACTCCATGTATTCCTAGTTTTTCCAGAACTTTCATCGTAAAGGGTGCTGGACCATGTCAAATGCTTTTTCTGCATCCATTGAGTTAATCATATGGTTCTTACCCTTGCTCTTGTTGATGTGATGAATTATATTAATTAATTTACATATATTGAACTATCTTTGCATTCCAGAAATGAATCCTGTTCAATAGGGGTGTATCATTTTTTGGTGAGTTGTTGAGGTTGTTCCACCAAAATTTTGTTGAGGAGTTTGTTAGCAATATTCAGAGTGATGGTTCTATAGTGCTCTTTGATGAGTCCCTGCCTGGTTTTGGGATATGGGCTATGATGGCTTCATAGAAAGTGTTTGTAGTGAACTCCCAATTTCATTGAATGTTGAAGTATTAATGTGAGTTCTGTTTTGAAAGCCTTGTAGAATTCAACTCTAATTGCATCTGGATCAGGAATTTTCTTGGGTGGGAGGTCTGTTGCTGTTTCTATATCAATGATTTTAGGGTCTATTAAGTTGGATTAAGTCATCTTTAGTTTGAACATTTCGATTTTTGTTAGAAATTCATTCATTTCTTCCATATTTTCAAACATTTGCATTAAGGTTTGAAAAGTGTTTCCTTAAAATGTTCGGAATCTTGGTTGTTTCTGTGGTGGTTTCCATTTTCATGTCTGAGTTTAATTATATGGGTGTTCTCTACTTTTTCTGATAATATTTGCTAAGAGTCTGTCAATTTTGTTTATTTTTCAAAGAACCAAGTCTTTGTTTTGTTGATATTTCTATGGATTTTTTTTATTCTAGTTCATTTAATTCAGATTTAATTTTAATTATTTCTCTTCAGCTACTGGATTGGGGTTTAGGTTGCTGCTCTTTTTCAAAAAGCTTCCGGTGTCTAGTTAAATTGTTGGTTTCAGATCTGTCTGATTTTTTGATGTACAAACTCTAAGCCATAATCTTGCCTCTGAGTAGTGTCTTTGCTGTGTACCAGAGGAGCTGGTAATTTGTGTGTTCATTTTTTAAAAAATAAAATGAATATTTGAATTTCTTTTCTAATCTCTTCCATGAGCCCTCGTAGTTTGACAGTATGTTGTTCAGCCTCATTAGTTAAAGGATTTTTCTTGGGTGGCATTTGATATTGAATTCTAATTTTATTCCTTTGTGGACTGAGAGAATGGAGGGCATAATATCAATGTTTCTGAAAATGGAAAAATTTTCTTTGTGACATAAAATGTGGTCTATTTTCAAGACTGTCCCATGTGCTGTGGAGAAGAATGTATATTCTGATGCTGCTGGGTAGAATATTCTGTGGATATCTGTTAAGTATAGGTGATCTACAGAGTTGCTTAGATCCTAGTTTTCTTTGTTCAGTTTTTGCCAAGATGTTAAAATTCCCAAGTATTAATGTGTTTGGATCTATTTTTGATTTTAGGTAAAGAAATGTTTCTCTGATATATTTGTGTGCTCCATTTTTTGGTGAATAGATAATAAGAATTGTAATATCCTCCTGAAGGAGAGCTCCCTTAATTCGTATGTAGTGACCTTATCTCTTCTTGCTAATTTTAATTTGAAATCTATTTTATCAAATGTTAGGATTGCCACTTTGACCTGTTTATGGGGTTCATTTGTTCAAGGATTTTATTCTATCTTTTATTTACAGAATATATTTGTGTTTTTTTTGGGGGGGGGAGAGGGTGTGTCTTTAAAGGCAGCAGATAGAAGCATCTTGCTTTTTGGTCAAACTTGACAAGATATGTCACTTACTTGGAGACTTATTTCCATTAACCTTGAGAAAAAGGACTGAGAGATTTTTGGTAGTTCCTGCATTGTCATACAGTTTCTTCCTTGCTGTGCCAACTGGGTCTTCTTATAATTGTTGTATTCTCTTTGTGGGGGTTGTTCTTTTGCCTTTCTTGTGTTATTCTTTGTTTTCTATATGTAGGATATCTTTAAGTATGTTTTGTGAAGATTTTTTTTTCAATTTTTATTTGCTGTGGTAGTTATTTTTTTTTATTTGACGTTCTGTTATGAAGGAGAGTTTAGCTGGGTAGAGTTTTCCTGGTTGATAGTTGTTTAGAACATGGTATATAGCATTCCAGGGTTTTCTTGCTATAATCAAAAGTGGTTAGACATCTGAAGTTATTCTGATTGTTTTCCCTTTATAGATGATTGGTCTTTTCTTCCTAACAGCTTTAAGGATCCTAGTCTGGGTCTGATTTGATCCTATGTGGATTAAACTGAGAGGTGGGATGTCTTGTTCTGGTCCAGTCTATTTGGTGTTCTAAAAGATTCTTGTATAGGAATGGGCCTATCTTTTTGCAAACTTGGGAAGTTCTCTGCTAGGTTCTGATAAGTTTCATGGACCTTTAACTTTTTTCTTGAAGCTCTCTGGCACACCCATTAACCTTAAATTCAGCCTTTTCATGGTGTCTTCTCAATATGGAATAGATCTGTAACATTTCTTGGATTTGTCTTGAATATTGCCAGTTCTTTCTCTATAATGTCTAGGATGTCTTCAATTCCAGAGCCGATCTTCTGCATGGTGTAATCTACTACTGTCAAGACTTTCTTCTTTGTTTTTATTATTTCCTTTTTTTCTAATTGGCCAGATTTGGTGGCTTCAGATTCTTTGTTGCATTTTTGGTTTAGATCTTGTATAGACTCCTTACTCCTTCGTTTGGTTTTTAGTGTTTATTTTTCAATTCCTTAATTCAGTAGTTATAGTTTCATTGGATTTCTGTTTTGGGCTTCATTCAGAATTCCCTTTGTGGCCTCTATGGATTCCCCCTGCTTTCAGTTTGTGGATCCCATGAATGCCTTAATTAATCTTTACTTATTCTCATCCAGCTCATGCAATTCCTCTATTAATTTTGATTAGCTTCCTTATGCTTACAAAATTGCAATATTAGTCTTTGGTTAGCCTAATGATGCTCACATAATTCTTGTAATAACATTTGGTTAGCCTCATAGCACTCACCCTTTGCAGGCATTCAATCTTTTCATTCAATATATTTATCTGTAGTACATGTACAGCAGTGTGGGAACTCTCGGATTACTCATTAAATGCTCTGTTGCCTGATTATCATAAGCCATGTTGAGATTCCATAACTTGATATATTTCTTATGTTTCTCTGGTCCTTTCTTCACATTGGCATATGAAAGGAGCACAAATTCAGTGCTAATATATTTTTTAAGAAAATATCAACCATAGCCATGTAGTTGCAAAGATTGTTTGATCCAGGCAAAATGAGTACAGATACAATCTAGTTGGACAA
This sequence comes from Dipodomys merriami, assembly GCF_024711535.1. Lineage (NCBI taxonomy): Eukaryota > Metazoa > Chordata > Mammalia > Rodentia > Heteromyidae > Dipodomys > Dipodomys merriami. The sequence goes on along the minus strand of NW_027203159.1, from coordinate 6,203,166 downwards.
CAAACAACTATGTATCTATGGAATCAACAGACCAGAAATTAATAGGTTTATGAAAAATTGTGTTGACAAAATAAGATTAGAGGACTATGGGGAGAGAAAAGGAGTGTGGGATTCAGAGAGAGGAAAGTATATAAGGAAAGCAGGAGAGAAAGAAAAAAAGGAAACCTGGAAAAAAATTAAAATTTAAAATGAAAAAGGTAAAAATTATATACTACAATTAAAGGCGTTAAAGCTGAGAGATTGTGAATTGAGTGACTGTTTTATGAATGAAGTGTGCAAAAAATGAATATTAAGGCCTAATAATCGAAGACAGCTATATATCTGGAGATGAATAGAAAACAATTAAGACACGCAAAAAAAATAACAGAAAAAGACCCAAAGGGTAAAGAGTGAAAATAATTTTAAACAATACACACCTAAAATAAAAATGATGAAAAGGAAACAAAGTTATTTTTTTTTAATTAGGTAGGAAAGACTTTGATTTTTTTGGGGGGGTTGTTTGTCCCTTTTTTTTCTATAACCATTGTTTTTGTGGAATCTCTTGTTTCCTTGTGACATTTGTTATTCCTGTGGCTTGATTATTTTTCTTAAATCAGTTTGAGCAGACACAAAAATCTCTGCCTTACCAGGGACATTATCACCCTCCTGCAGGCTAATTCAGTGGCAGAGAAGTCTGCTTTGAATATCACAAAAGAGGGAGATGGCTATTTCGTTTAGATTGGAGTTGCTGTGATGGGGCTTTGTTGTGGGTAGGTTTGAGACCCTTCAGCAATCTGTAGGTTTTCCCTGAGGGTCTAGCTCCTGAGACACTCAAATAGACCAGGATGGAACCATTCTTAGGATTTACTGAGTTTCATTTTTTTTTCCTTTTATAACTTCTGCCACTGGGTATGGTGCCTCTGCTGCAGTGGATAGTGGAAGCCTCTGTCATTTCTCCATGGACTGAGCTTCCCCTGCCTGGAAAATGCAAATTTCCACTGGGTGGAGCTTAGCAACGAAGAGCAAGTTCCTTTGATCTGTTGAATGGCTCTTATTGTCATCTTCCAAGGGCTGAGTCAAATACACGCTGCTCTGGCTAGGTCTTTGTCAGTCTCAAAGATGGAATTTTTCTCCAGCGGTGGGTGAGGGGCTACCTTGCCTGAGCTGCTCCTTCGGATGGAATGAGGATGCCTTGGGGTTAAACATATCTTTCCCTCTGTTTCTGAGCAGTCTTCGACTGCTAGTGTCTGTGGTTAGCAGAATGAAGTTTTCCACTCTTTGTTGGTTCTTGCTGGCAATGAGTAGAATCCACTCCCAGACAGCTTCTGGTGCCTTTGACCTGGGTTCTCTCTGTTGACATGATGGCCATGGGTGCATCTGCCACCCCCGCCACAGACAGCAGCAAATGCTCAAATCTGGATTTTAATACCTGGATTTATCTTTCTGTCAAAATATTCTACAATGATGGAATATTTGGTGTAACCCTCTAGTCTTGGAGTTTTCACTAGAACACTAAAATTGATTTCAGATCCTCCACCATCTACCTCCACACCTCTAATTTCATGATTTTTGTTCTCATATTTTAAACCAGAATGTATTTGACAAGAATTTTTTGGTGCTATTTAGTCATTCTAGTTGTCAATATACATGAGTTAAACATTATAATTGTATTTCACTTTAATTGCTTTTCACTTTTCTGTATGAATCAATGAAACTCCAGACTTGACACAAGAGAGACAATGATATTTCTTTAACCCAGTGTATTTGATTTAGCTTTTAGAAAGTAGTACACTCTAATGTCCAATGACATATTGTATAAAACTACTCATATCCTGTTCACATTTTCACTATATGTGTGTGTGTGTGTATTCTCTTTTAAATACTTAAAGGGAGCAAATCACTCACAATGCAAAAATTGTTATTTGTGATGAAGCTAATTCTAACACAAACAGAATAATCAGACATTTGGATCAATGATCAGTTTTCTGTTGATCATTTGGAATGAACAGTTAAATAAGCATAGTTACTTCACATAAAATTACTACCTGCCCAAACACAACCAGCATGTAATTTTCTTGAAGATTGTAAGATCATTCATTTTGATATATTTTTATGTATTTTGATATAATTTCTTTCCTATATGTTGGATGCATAATGCTGAAGACATGAAATTTCATTCAAATATGTTTGGTTCAAAACCAATGGACTAAAAGATACAAATTGTTTGACTGATTCATTGCAGTTTGAGATAATTCATGTATGTAAAAACATTCATGAATTTGAACCTAAGCACTTCTATTAATAGTTCAAATTATCATTTCAAGTATTCACTGTTTTTTAAAATTTTTTATTATCAAAATAATATACAGAGTAGTTACAATTACATAGGCAAGATGATGAGTACATTTCTTATCAAGCATTGTTGCTTCCTCCATTGTTTCCCCTTCCTTTGTACCTTCCCATATCACGTCCCCCCAACCCATATACCCTCCCTTCTCTTCCCCCCGCCGCCAAAGTTGTAAAGTTTGTTTTTCGACATAATGACTTGTACATCGCATTGTTGCAATGGGTCCATTTGTATCCTTATTTAAACAATTTGTTTTTTTCCCTTCCTCTCAACAAATCATAACATCAGATACAGTGAAAGCAGAGGTTATATCGTGGGGGAGGGATATAAAAGGTTATGCTTAATATCAGGTGAGAATTATAGGGGGCAATAATTTGAGATTTCTGCTACCATAGTAATGAAATGATGAAGAAGGAATGTAAAGTTCTCATTGAATATTTTAAAAATTCCAATAAACAAAAGACATGAAATATGAAGAAGAAAAAGATTAAAGGAAGGCTCTTTATTTCAGTCACACTCTGACAGGAACCATAAATATTTGACATTGTTTTGCTTAAGATCAATGCAATGATGTTTTTAAAAATGCTTTTTCATGATAATTTTAAAATTAAGTGTTTGATCATTCTTTCTACCTTGAGTCAAAATACATTACAATCTTCTAATATACAATTAGGATAAATGATAAGAACTCTATTAACTGCACATTTTGAAAGAACTGATGTGCCATAAGCACAGGCTTCCGTATGTCATACCAATTTCAGCTATGGACTTTATAAATGAGTTCAATCATTAATTAATAATTGTTTTTAACATAAAATCTACTATTGTTTGTACAAACCAGTGTTATGCATACATTTCTTTCTCAAAATGCAATTCATTTTTAGCCTTTATTGCACATGAAGGAATAGTACACTCTAAACATTCTGGATGCTACTGTTTTTCAAATATATTTTATGTATATCTAACTTGTGAAAGAATAAAGATTGTGATTACAATATAAATTAGACATGTGAATTCAGAAGGTGGTTGTCAATTCAGGTTGTTTCTGGTGATGTGTATATTTAGGTATTTTTCCTATTGAATTTTGTAAAATTTTGGGTGCAATCTTTGCTGAAACTTTTGAACATGAATACAATTCTTGGGATTAACTCAAAACTAAAACTTAAATGAAATCCTGAACAAGAACATAGGGATAAACCTAAGCATTTTCTATACCTGCTTTATTATGTAGAGTCTATAGAAGCTTCAAGGAATCAATGCAAGTAGAAATCTATCACATGGCATATTAAAGTGGAAATATGTGACAATGTGAAGAGACAGAGTATTTCTGCCCTTTCAGACAGCAAGCAACACAAATAAAGGAACATAACCTTTTCTTTTAAATTTGTACATTATTCCGTAAGTGTTCATTGCTGGAAAATGAAAATGTGTATGAGGTGAGTAGAGCTATTATGAATGACTATATTTTCTGACTCTGTGCTAGGTTGTTGGGCAGGAACAAAATAAATGGATAAGAAACTGAAAGTGAGTATACTTGATGAGAAATATATTATGCACTACTAGATTTTCGAGGGACCATAAATTTTCTATCTCCAGTTTGTTAATATTTATATCACAAAATTTTTATTGGTGAGAATCTATTTAGGTCAGTTTCAGGGAGTTTCGTGTCATTTGGACTCTAGTATTATCATGAAAGCAAAGGTTAATTTCCCTTTCATTAAGCCTATGTGCACATTTTACCCAACCATTCTTAGTACAAATTGCAAAAGTTCATAAAACGTTGAATGTCACTGTTGAGAATGCAACTTCACTGATTTTTTTCCTATTTCTTCATATCAACTTCTATTGTCAATACATATGTTGTGCACTATTTGTAATTCTCACTATCTTTAGGCAACAACTATGAAGAAAAGCAATCGAAGTATTCTCCATTTGTATTTAACTTCATCTCTATTACTTGCATTGAAAAAAGTGGTAACAAAAGTAATTTGTGTGTAGTAGCCTACTGGAAATCAATTCAAGAAAAAGAATACAGCTCTGGCTTATCAGAAAGAATGAGAATGAGGGTCAGATTGCATGCTGAGAGAAGCGAAAGTTGGGCTGAAAAATCCTAAGATCATCATTCTTATATGAGCTGTATTTGTTGAATCAAGAAATGATGTCCACACACACAGAAGACACTTAGAAATCCTGATCATTCCTTCTGAGAAACATTCTGATGAGTTTCGTTTCTATCTGCTTCACAGAGGGTCCTTGCACTGCTCTGGTGTGCCTCATCCATTTCCTGAGACATCAAGCTCTCTCATAGCATCCTGTCCTTTAATCAGTTTTTAAGTGTCCATGGTTTTTGTTTGTGGATATGTTGTCAGATTGTCCATTTATAGCTATATCATGGCCTTCTAATTCTCTCCAATGTTGATGTTATTAAAATTGTCAAACCATGTTCTCTTTTTCTACCTAGAGCATTATTGGAATGATTCAACTGCCCAGTAATTACAATAAGGACAATTTGAAAATTCACATTTTCTTCTCCTTATTAATATAATACAAACTAATTTCATTTCCCTTACTTCGTTAGTATGCAGTAGTAAAAGAACTTATCACAGACTAATACACAAATTCAGTATCAATATTTAAAATTCAATACTCTCAAAGATTCCTGAGTATATACCTAAAAATCCTTGGGAGAAAAATTTTAAATAAAATTACATGGCATTTTCAAAATAATAATAGGCAGTCTACCAAATACTAGAGAACTGATATATGTTATGTAACATCTTTCCTATGTCAGTACACACTTTAATCAGGCCTTTCATGTCTTTGAAAAATAAGGTCATATATTTAGTAATGCTGAATTGAATTTTGTTGGTTCTACATGAATCTGTCAACAGAGTCTTTAGTTGACAGTTCTGCAATTAAAAGTGAGCTTCCAATAAATTCCAAGTAGTTCATTTTAGTATTGCTTAAATATAATATCAATACATAAGCCTATATTTATAAACCTAAACCCACACATTCACAGATATTTCTCTATTTATTATATTTATATTTCATAATATACAGTAACATTAATATTTGTACAAATGAAGATATAAGACATATGAAAGAACCAATCCTTTTGGGAACTCGTTTTTCTCTTGCTGTTTTTATCTAACATTTGTGGCTAGTTCCTTTGAAAAATCCTAGACCATTTCATTCTTACTTTACATGAATATAAATCTTATATGTGAATTAAAATGATAACCACAAAGTTCAGGTGTATCTACAAGGAAGGGAAATGAATGTTTATGGAATTTGTTGAGTTCAAAATATATATTTCTATTGCTTCCTATAAGTTACCCTAATCTGTGAGTTAGAGAAATCAGTGTATTTCAATTCAAATGTGTATAGCTACAAAAACAATTACAGATTCATATATTCTTCATTGCTTTACACTCACTGAAGAAATCACAACATTTAAGACATCTTATTTTGAAATATTAAATCACCTTTTATTCTAAGAGAATTTTTTCCCTACATTAATGCTAATGTTTACCTTCCTGTCAAAGTGGACCAAGGCAGACCAGTTTACACCTTTGTTTTGAGAAATTATTTCAGCTGGTCTAGTTTACCTTATTTCATATTGTAAGGAGCACACAAAAGAGGGGGAAAGGATTTCTCCTGATGCAGTCTGAAATTTTAGATTTTTTTGTTGTGTTGTGGTGGCTTTTGTCTTAGATCTTGAAATCTGGGAATGGGTGCTGTCACTCAACTTTACAACTCATGGCTAGTGCTGTACCAATTGAGCCACAGAGGCATTCTGGCTTTTTCTTTGTATGGCGTGGTGATGAATTGGACTCAGAGCCTCATGCAAGCTAGTTAACCACTCTTTTACTATGCTACCTTCTGAGTTTAGATATGATAGATTGACAGGTAAGCAAGGAAGTAAATTATGGACCCATTCTAGATTGAAATGTAAGAAAGCAGGTAAATCATGTGTCTTCATGAATGTATCATCTCCTAAGTAAACAGAAAACAATAGTTCCAATGGATGCAAATTAAAAAAAATAACTACAATGAATATTTTTTTCTTTTTTTCATTGTGAAAATACTGTACAGAGGGGTTACAATTACATGGAGAAGATAATGAGTACATTTCTTTTTTTATTTTTATTTTTTGTGAATATACTGTACAGAGGGGTTACAATTACATGGGCAGGATAATGCGTATATTTCTTATCAAGCATTGCAGCCTCCTCCTTTGTTTAACCTTCACATCCCTTCCCAGCCTCCCCCAAACCCCTCCACCCAAACCTCCCCCAATCACCCCCCCCCCGCACCAACGTTGTAAAGCTAGTTTTGGAAATGAAAACTTGTACTTCTCATTGTTGCAACAGGTCCACCTATATCCTTAAACGACTTGTTTTTCCCCATCTCTTCCACAAGTTATACTGACATCAAATATACTGAAAGCAGGGGTTATAATGTAGCGGAGGGACATACAAAGCAACAAACAGATAATCTTATAAATGCGTTAGAAACAAATGCATGAAAGGAAAAAAAACATTAAAATACATATCTAAGGGTTCATTTTCCTAACATCACATTATCTGACCTTTTCCACTTGATTTATACATATACTAGATATTGCAAATAGGGCAAACCATGGGACCTATGTTTCTTTGGGCCTGGCTTACGTCACTTACTATAATTGTTTCCAAGTTTTTATATTTCCTAACAAATGGGGCAATGTCATTCTTTCTGATGGAGGCATAGAATTCCATTTATATATATATATATATATCACATTTTCTTGATCCATTCATCTACTGAGGGGCATCTGGGTTGGTTCCATATCTTAGCTATGGTGAATAATGCTGCAATAAACATAGTTGTGCTGGTAGCTTTAGTGTGGTCTTGTTTGTAAACATTTGGGTAAATGCCAAAAAGTGGGATTGCTGGGTCATAGGGGAGCTCTATGTGAAATCTTTGAGGAACTTCCATACTGCTTTCCACAGTGGTTGAACAAGTTTACACTCCCACCAACAATGAAGTAAGGTTCCCTCTGTCTACATCCCCTCCAGCATGTGTTGTTATTAGAGTTCTTGATTTTTGCCATTCTAACTGGAGTGAGGTGGTATCTCAATGTTGATTTAATTTGCATTTCTTTTATGGTTAGGGATGTTGAGCATTTCTTCATGTGTCTATTGGCCATCCTTCTTTCTTCTTCGGAGTAGTTTCTCTTTAAGAGTTTAGCCCACTTATTTATTGGACAGTTGTTTCTTTGGGGATTTGTTGTTGGGTGATTTAAAATTTTGAGTTCCAAGTATATTTTAGATATGAGACCCTTGTCTGTTGTATGGCTAGTGAAGATCTTCTCCCAATCCGTGGGCTTTCTATTGATTTTGCTAGGTATGTCCTTAGCCATGCAGAAGCTCTGCAACTTCATGCAATCCCATTTGTCCAACCTTTCTTTGATTTGTTGTGTTTCCGGGTCTCTATTCAGAAAATTTCGCCCTGAACCAACGAGACCTAGGGTTTCTCCTCTTCCATCCTCTAAATTTTCAGAGTGTCTGCTTTGGCTTCGAGGTCTTTTATCCATTTGGATTTGATTCTGGTGCAGGGTGAGTTTTTCTTCCATTATATTGTTTTAGTTCCCTTATAGAAGATTAGATGGCTATAGGTCTGTAGGTTCATTTCTGGGTTTTCAATTTTATTCCATAGGTCCTGAAGTCTGTTCTTATGCAAATACCAAGCTGTTTTTATTACTATGGCTTTATAGTAGAGTTTGAAATTTGTTATTGATATTCCTAGGGCACTGTTCTTTCCATTGAGGAGCGTTTTTGCTATTCGGGGTCTTT